>NC_045435.1:91042329-91162935 GCF_002776525.5 Piliocolobus tephrosceles | reverse complement strand
CTACAAAGGACGCAAACTCATCCTTTTTTATGGCTGCATAGTATTCCATGGTGTATATGTGCCACATTTTCTTAATCCAGTCTGTCACTGATGGACATTTGGGTTGATTCCAAGTCTTTGCTATTGTGAATAGTGCCGCAATAAACATACGTGTGCATGTGTCTTTGTAGTAGCATAATTTATAATCCTTTGGGTATATACCCAGTAGTGGGATGGCTGGGTCATATGGTACATCTAGTTCTAGATCCTTGAGGAATCGCCATACTGTTTTCCATAATGGTTGAACTAGTTTACAATCCCACCAACAGTGTAAAAGTGTTCCTATTTCTCCACATCCTCTCCAGCACCTGTTGTTTCCTGACTTTTTAATGATTGCCATTCTAACTGGTGTGAGATGGTATCTCATTGTGGTTTTGATTTGCATTTCTCTGATGGCGAGTGATGATGAGCATTTTTTCATGTGTCTGCTGGCTGTGTGAATGTCTTCTTTTGAGAAATGTCTGTTCATATCCTTTCCCCACTTTTTGATGGGGTTGTTTGTTTTTTTCTTGTATATTTGTTTGAGTTCTTTGTAGATTCTGGAAATTAGCCCTTTGTCAGATGAGTAGATTGCAAAAATTTTCTCCCATTCTGTAGGTTGCCTGTTCACTCTGATGGTAGTTTCTTTTGCTGTGCAGAAGCTCTTTAGTTTAATTAGATCCCATTTGTCAATTTTGGCTTTTGCTGCCGTTGCTTTTGGTGTTTTAGACATGAAGTCCTTGCCCATGCCTATGTCCTGAATGGTACTACCTAGATTTTCTTCTAGGGTTTTTATGGTATTAGGTCTAACATTTAAGTCTCTAATCCATCTTGAATTAATCTTCGTATAAGGAGTAAGGAAAGGATCCAGTTTCAGCTTTCTACTTATGGCTAGCCAATTTTCCCAGCACCATTTATTAAATAGGGAATCCTTTCCCCATTTCTTGTTTTTCTCAGGTTTGTCAAATATCAGATGGTTGTAGATGTGTGGCATTATTTCTGAAGGCTCCGTTCTGTTCCATTGGTCTATATCTCTGTTTTGGTACCAGTACCATGCTGTTTTGGTTACTGTAGCCTTGTAGTATAGTTTGAAGTCAGGTAGCGTGACGCCTCCGGCTTTGTCCTTTTGACTTAGGATTGTCTTGGCAATGCGGGCTCTTTTTTGGTTCCATATGAACTTTAAAGCAGTTTTTTCCAATTCGGTGAAGAAACTCATTGGTAGCTTGATGGGGATGGCATTGAATCTATAAATAACCTTGGGCAGTATAGCCATTTTCACGATATTGATTCTTCCTATCCATGAGCATGGTATGTTCTTCCATTTGTTTGTGTCCTCTTTTATTTCACTGAGCAGTGGTTTGTAGTTCTCCTTGAAGAGGTCGTTTACATCCCTTCTAAGTTGGATTCCTAGGTATTTTATTCTCTTTGAAGCAATTGTGAATGGAAGTTCGTTCCTGATTTGGCTCTCTGCTTGTCTGTTACTGGTGTATAAGAATGCTTGTGATTTTTGCACATTAATTTTGTATCCTGAGACTTTGCTGAAGTTGCTTATCAGCTTAAGAAGATTTTGGGCTGGGACGATGGGGTTTTCTAAATACACAATCATGTCATCTGCAAACAGGGACAATTTGACTTCTTCTTTTCCTAACTGAATACCCTTGATTTCTTTCTCTTGCCTGATTGCCCTAGCCAGAACTTCCAACACTATGTTGAATAGGAGTGGTGAGAGAGGGCATCCCTGTCTTGTGCCAGTTTTCAAAGGGAACTTTTCCAGTTTTTGCCCATTCAGTATGATATTAGCTGTGGGTTTGTCATAAATAGCTCTTATTATTTTGAGGTACGTTCCATCAATACCGAATTTATTGAGCGTTTTTAGCATGAAGGGCTGTTGAATTTTGTCAAAAGCCTTTTCTGCATCTATTGAGATAATCATGTGGTTCTTGTCTTTGGTTCTGTTGATATGCTGGATTACGTTGATTGATTTGCGAATGTTGAACCAGCCTTGCATCCCAGGGATGAAGCCCACTTGATCATGGTGGATAAGCTTTTTGATGTGCTGCTGAATCCGGTTTGCCAGGATTTTATTGAGGATTTTTGCATCGATGTTCATCAGGGAGATTGGTCTAAAATTCTCTTTTTTTGTTGTGTCTCTGCCAGGCTCTGGTATCAGGATGATGCTGGCCTCATAAAATGAGTTAGGGAGGATTCCCTCTTTTTCTATTGATTGGAATAGTTTCAGAAGGAATGGTACCAGCTCCTCCTTGTACCTCTGGTAGAATTCAGCTGTGAATCCATCTGGTCCTGGGCTTTTTTTGGTGGGCAGGCTATTAATTGTTGCCTCAATTTCAGAGGCTGCTATTGGTCTATTCAGGGATTCAACTTCTTCCTGGTTTAGTCTTGGAAGAGTGTACGTGTCCAGGAAATTATCCATTTCTTCTAGATTTTCTAGTTGATTTGCGTAGAGGTGTTTATAGTATTCTCTGATGGTAGTTTGTATTTCTGTGGGGTCGGTGGTGATATCCCCTTTATCATTTTTTATTGCGTCTATTTGATTCCTCTCTCTTTTCTTCTTTATTAGCCTTGCTAGCGGTCTGTCAATTTTGTTGATCTTTTCAAAAAACCAACTCCTGGATTCATTGATTTTTTGGAGGGTTTTTTGTGTCTCTATCTCCTTCAGTTCTGCTCTGATCTTAGTTATTTCTTGCCTTCTGCTAGCTTTTGAATGTGTTTGCTCTTGCCTCTCTAGTTCTTTTAATTGTGATGTTAGAGTGTCAATTTTAGATCTTTCCTGCTTTCTCTTGTGGGCACTTAGTGCTATAAATTTCCCTCTACACACTGCTTTAAATGTGTCCCAGAGATTCTGGTATGTTGTATCTTTGTTCTCATTGGATTCAAAGAACATCTTTATTTCTGCTTTCATTTCGTTATGTACCCAGTAGTCATTCAGGAGCAGGTTGTTCAGTTTCCATGTAGTTGAGCGGTCTTGATTGAGTTTCTTAGTCCTAAGTTCTAGTTTGATTGCACTGTGGTCAGAGAGACAGTTTGTTATAATTTCTGTTCTTTTACATTTGCTGAGGAGTGCTTTACTTCCAATTATGTGGTCAATTTTGGAATAAGTGTGATGTGGTGCTGAGAAGAATGTATATTCTCTTGACTTGGGGTGGAGAGTTCTATAGATGTCTATTAGGTCCACTTGGTGCAGAGATGAGTTCAATTCCTGGATATCCTTGTTAACTTTCTGTCTCGTTGATCTGTCTAATGTTGACAGTGGAGTGTTGAAGTCTCCCATTATTATTGTATGGGAGTCTAAGTCTCTTTGTAAGTCTCTAAGGACTTGCTTTATGAATCTGGGTGCTCCTGTATTGGGTGCATATATATTTAGGATAGTTAGCTCTTCCTGTTGGATTGATCCCTTTACCATTATGTAATGGCCTTCTTTGTCCCTTTTGATCTTTGATGGTTTAAAGTCTGTTTTATCAGAGACTAGGATTGCAACTCCTGCTTTTTTTTGTTCTCCATTTGCTTGGTAGATCTTCCTCCATCCCTTTATTTTGAGCCTATGTATGTCTCTGCATGTGAGATGGGTCTCCTGAAGACAGCAGACTGATGGGTCTTGACTCTTTATCCAGTTTGCCAGTCTGTGTCTTTTAATTGGAGCATTTAGTCCATTTACATTTAAGGTTAATATTGTTATGTGTGAACTTGATCCTGCCATTATGATATTAACTGGTTATTTTGCTCATTAGTTGCTGCAGTTTCTTCCTAGGCTCGATGGTCTTTACATTTTGGCATGTTTTCGCAGTGGCTGGTACCGGTTGTTCCTTTCCATGTTTAGGGCTTCCTTCAGGGTCTCTTGTAAGGCAGGCCTGGTGGTGACAAAATCTCTAAGCATTTGCTTATCTGTAAAGAATTTTATTTCTCCTTCACTTATGAAACTTAGTTTGGCTGGATATGAAATTCTGGGTTTAAAATTCTTTTCTTTAAGAACGTTGAATATTGGCCCCCACTCTCTTCTGGCTTGTAGAGTTTCTGCCGAGAGATCTGCTGTCAGTCTGATGGGCTTCCCTTTGTGGGTAACCCGACCTTTCTCTCTGGCTGCCCTTAAGATTTTTTCCTTCATTTCAACTTTGGTGAATCTGGCAATTATGTGTCTTGGAGTTGCTCTTCTGGAGGAGTATTTTTGTGGCGTTCTCTGTATTTCCTGAATTTGAATGTTGGCCTGCCCTGCTAGGTTGGGGAAGTTCTCCTGGATGATATCCTGTAGAGTGTTTTCCAATTTGGTTCCATTTTCCCCCTCACTTTCAGGCACCCCAATCAGACGTAGATTTGGTCTTTTTACATAATCCCATACTTCTTGCAGGCTTTGTTCATTTCTTTTTCTTCTTTTTTCTTTTGGTTTCTCTTCTCGCTTCATTTCATTCATTTGATCCTCCATCGCTGATACTCTTTCTTCCAGTTGATCGAGTCGGTTACTGAAGCTTGTGCATTTGTGACGTATTTCTCGTGTCATGGTTTTCATCTCTGTCATTTCGTTTATGACCTTCTCTGCATTAATTAGTCTAGCTGTCAATTCTTCCACTCTTTTTTCAAGATTTTTAGTTTCTTTGCGCTGGGTACGTAATTCCTCCTTTAGCTCTGAGAGGTTTGATGGACTGAAGCCTTCTTCTCTCATCTCATCAAAATCATTCTCTGACCAGCTTTGATCCATTGCTGGCGATGGGCTGTGCTCCTTTGCAGGAGGAGATGCGCTCTTATTTTTTGAATTTCCAGCTTTTCTGCCCTGCTTTTTCCCCATCTTTGTGGTTTTATCTGTCTCTGGTCTTTGATGATGGTGACGTACTGATGGGGTTTTGATATAGGTGTCCTTCCTGTTTGATAGTTTTCCTTCTGACAGTCAGGACCCTCAGCTATAGGTCTGTTGGAGATTGCTGGAGGTCCACTCCAGACCCTGTTTGCCTGGGTGTCAGCAGCAGAGGTTGCAGAAGATAGAATATTGCTGAACAGCGAGTGCACCTGTCTGATTCTTGCTTTGGAAGCTTCCTCTCAGGGGTGTACTCCACCCTGTGAGGTGTGGGGTGTCAGACTGCCCCTAGTGGGGGATGTCTCCCAGTTAGGCTACTCAGGGTTCAGTGACCCACTTGAGCAGGCAGACTGCCCCTTCTCAGATCTCAACCTCCGTGTTGGGAGATCCACTGCTCTCTTCAAAGCTGTCAGACAGAGTCGTTCGCGTCTGGTCAGGCCTCTGCTGCTTGAGCTGAGTCCTGTCCCCAGAGGCGGAGTCTACAGAGACAGGCAGGTTTCCTTGAGCTGCTGTGAGCTCCACCCAGTTCGAGCTTCCCAGCGGCTTTATTTACCTACTTAAGCCTCAGCGATGGTGGGTGCCCCTCCCCCAGCCTCGCTGCCGCCTTGCGGTTAGATTGCCGCAGACTGCTGTGTTAGCAAGGAGGGAGGCTCCCTGGGCGTGGGACCCTCCCGGCCAGGTGTGGGATATAATCTCCGGTGTGCCGGTGTTACAGCGCAGTATTGGGGTGGGAGTTACCCGATTTTCCAGGTGTTGTGTGTCTCAGTTCCCCTGGCTAGGAAAAGGGACTCCCTTCCCCCTCGCGCTTCCCAGGTGAGGCGATGCCTCGCCCTGCTTCAGCTCTGGCTGGTCGGGCTGCAGCAGCTGACCAGCACCGATTGTCCGGCACTCCCGAGTGAGATGACCCCAGTGCCTCAGTTGAAAATGCAGAAATCACCGGTCTTCTGTGTCGCTCGCGCTGGGAGATGGAGACTGAAGCTGTTCCTATTCGGCCATCTTGCTCCGCCCCCTCCTGTTTTGTTTTTTTATCATACATTGACATAAGAATCTTTGTGCTGTAGCAGAAAGAACACTGTTAGTACATCTAGGTTCTAGTCCTGGCTCATCAATTCCTGTGAGCTTGCATGGGCCACATAACCTGTTATAACATAAGTTTATTCATCTGAAAATGAGCTACCGTACCGGAGTGTGGGAAGAGATAGATGAAAAGCACTTTATGAATTATAAAACACCAAACAAAACATCATTATATTGCCTCTATTAACTGTCATGTAAAGGAATTTAAAATTGGGATCTTCACATTACAAATATGATTGACTTTTAAATCCATCTGTTGAAGGAACACATCTCATATCAAATAAGGGCTGGTATGTGCTTGAGGCCATAGAGAATAATTTATATAAAGACCTCCATTTTAAAGGGATTTAGGAGTAAAAGTAGACAAAATGAAAATCAATGTACGTTTCTAATGGCAAATGTTTATACAAATTAATCTCATGTTTCCCTTATATATTTATAAAATTAGTATTTTTTAAATGCAAAAATAAACTTTATAATGTCCTATGTATGATACTGTTTAGTTGTGGAACATTTATGAATGACTTAGAATTTCAAAATTCATAAACTTGAACTTAATTTTTTTAGTTCCTAGACTATGGGAAAGAATGTACTAAACACATTTGCCAAAGATGTGAATTATGACCTTTGTGAATTTTCTTCTTTCTATGAAACCTTGACTCACTTGGGACAGCAAAATCGGTCAAACCCATCTCACTGAACTGAGTCATAATGAATGCATCTGTTTCTAACCTTTCCTGGCTTCCCCTGACTTAGTGAACAAGGAGAGAGCTAAATCCTGAATCTCCTTTAGTGTCCCTGCTTTTCCTGCCTTAACAAGCTGCAAATCATTTGCTTCTTTTTAAATAAGCCTTGTGCCTCTACTTCTTTGTTCTCCTTTCTTTTGCACAGGCCATGCAGGACGCGTTGGCAGACCTTCCAGAATGGTATGGAATAAAAGGCATGCAAGCCCACTGGATCGGGGACTGTGTGGGCTGCCACCTGGACTTCACATTAAAGGTGATCAAGTGATAGCAGCTCCAGCAATTCATGCTTACAAATCTCCTCTACATTTGGGACTCATTGAGTAAACCAGCAACTTGGGACTCCCCAGCAGCACAGTCCAAACATGCACAATTTTAAATTTTCTAGTAGCCACATTTTTTAAAAGTGCAAAGAACAGATGAGATGAATTTTAATAACATATTTTATTTAACCCATTATAACAAAAATGATTCCATTTCACGATGGGCTCAATAAAAAATGATTTATTAAAAAGAGTTTACATTTTAGTACAGTCTTTGAAATCCATATTCTACATTTATAGTACATACTAGCCATATTTCAAGTGCTGTGATTCATAGCCACATATTGCTACTGGCTACCATGTTGGACAGCACAGACACAGAGGGTCTTTAGGGGTCCATGAACTCCCTGAAATTTTATGTACAAAGTGTTTGTGTGGGCATTTTCCTGAGCAATGGGTCCATTACTCTCATTGTAGTCTCCAAGGGGATCATGTCACAAAGCAGATTAAAAGCCAAGGAAGCAGAAGCTAACTGTAGCACCATTTCAAAACTAGATGGACTTAGAGCTTAGGGATTGTGTTTGAAACTGCTGTGGAAACACTGCTGAAAGGTCACAATATAGGGCCCACCTGTTCTGGAAGGGGCCCCTAAAACTTCTCTCTTTGTCTCTAATGACAAGAGAGTTGTTCTGTTGCTGTTTTTTTACCTGGGTGGTCTTTTTTTATCCTTCAGATTTCTCATTCTGTCATCAAGATTTTATGCTCTGTTCATTTAGCGCCAAACCTGCCCTCACCTTTGTTCCAGTCAAAAACCTTTAGGAGGAGGAAGCAGCAGCTGAGACAAAGTTGGCCTTCCTTTCTAGACTCTTGCATACTGACAGCCATACCTGGTGTCTGCAAGCACCTGCCGCTTGCCACTGAGCTCATAATTCCCTGTGCAACCTCCTCACAAAAGTGATCCAACGTACTCCAACTGCCAACATGGAAAGCCTCCCATAAGGGAGTGTGTACTTTGGAAACATTTCAGTAACAAATCCTGGACTGAGCTTTTCCTCTTACTGCTTTCCCAAGAAGGTGACGAGAGTTCTGAAATTCAGTCCTGCCATGACTTTTGTTTAAATGTGCAAGGCCATCTCTTTCAGGGCCTTTGCATTAGCCTAAGTCTGGTCCTCATGTCAAAGGCCTTTGCTTCTTAACTAGCGTTTGGTGTGGGTCTCTGGGCCTGCCGGCTACTATGTGTGGAATATCTTCTACACTTTCTTCTTTGCCCAACATTTTACTATGAACATGTTTTTATCTCCATTCCTGGACCCACCTGAAAATGAGATGGGGCAACATAGTGTCTCAGGAAGGAAGCATCTCAGTCCTATAGGGTAGGCCACATCTATGCCTCTGTGCCCCAATTCTGACTCCATAGGTGACACCTAATTGGCACTTAGGCCATGTGGTAGACTGTATTTAGCTCATCATTGGCACTCTGTCAATGTGTTTGAATAAATGAAGGAAGTAGCACCTGTCCATTCTGTGTCCTCCATGTCTGTCATATTAATTGGCACTCAGTAGATGGCTAATGTGTGCGTCTTTCTTAGAAAGCGTTTTAACCAGCTCTTGGGACTCATAGTCATGAACTCAGCTCAGGCCATCTTTTCTCTCTTCAAAACAGTAATAACCTTGGCACCTGTTTTTCTTGTTAGAAAAGTAGATGCCTTTATTTATTTTTTTCTACTCTACCCTTATATCCTTGAAGAAAATACAGCTTCTTTCTTAGAACACAAACAATGTAACACTAATAGTTATTTTTGATTTGTGAACAAAGGAGCCAGAAAAGCCAGGAAAGTGTCTTTCTGAGCATTCTTGGACCACCTGCAACTTGAGAATGCCTGCATGCCCGGTGTGGGGCAAGTGGTAGGAGTTGTTTCTGAAAAAGGAACTGTGATCCTCTTCTCAGCTTCTGCCAGGCACCATCTCAATCCCCACACCCCTGGCCCAGTGGTCAGAGCTGTGGTCACTGTTGGGGAATGAGGAGGGAAGGGGAAGGGGATACAGTTAGGGAGCAACACAGCCCAAAGGGAGAACTGAGAAATGACGTCACTCTTCTTTCCTACCACCAGGTTCATGGTCAAGCCACGGGAGAAAAGCTGACTGCCTATACGGCCACCCCTGAAGCCATTTATGGCACCTCCCATGTGGCCATCTCGCCCAGCCACAGACTCCTACATGGGCACAGCTCTCTGAAGGAAGCCTTGAGGATGGCTCTTGTCCCTGGCAAAGGTGAGTTGGCAAGTTACGGCTCAGGTGGTAGGATTGCTACCTTACGTTTGGATGGCGCCTCCCAGAGTTCAAGGTCCTTTCCTGTATATCATCTTGCGTGGGTCATTCTTTGCCTTAGCCTTACTTTTTGTTTTTATTTTGAAACATGAGGATAAAAAAGAGCTCTGAAAATCTTTTTATTACTCCTGGTTTCTCCATGAGTTACTAGTTTGTCTGTGTCTTGAGCTTCTGATTGAAAGTGCAGCTCTCTCCCTTTCAATATAATCTAAAGTTCTTTTCTCCTAGTTATAAATTAAGAAAAGATATAGGAATCTATTCTATTAGGAATAGAATCTTCTCCTAATTTATAATTTCACCATAAAATAAAGCTACACTGTCAGAGACCAGAGGGAAGCCAGTAAGAATGAGAGCAAACTTTTCAAACTTAATTTTATTGTTTTAAAGAATTCATGTGGTCATCTGAGCAGCGTCTTGCTCCATACAGATTTTTAACATACCTGCTTTATGAATGGATCAAGCTGACTTAGAATCGGCATATCAAGTTGTACTTGGTCCCTGAAGATTTGAAGATTCTGTGGTTGCAAGCAACAGAATCCATCTCTGACTAACCCAGAGGAAAAGGGGAACACATTGGAAGGCTGTGGGGAAGACCGTTGCTAGAGGAACAGCTGAAGCCAGTCCAAAAGAAGACTTGGAGAGTGCAGCCCTGAGAGTTTGGGGAGCAGGAACTCACAGACAGTCCCCTGAATGCCACTGTCAGTAATTCTGCTCTAACCCCACCTTCAGTGCCTGAAGCACTTGGTTCAAGATTCCTCTCACAGGGAAAGGTGTTTGACTGGTATAACGGGGGCCCCCAGCCTCTTTCTTGGCAAAGGGAGGCCAGGCACCTTCCTTGGTAGACCACAGAGATTGTCCCCAGGGAGGGAGGGGGAGCTCTGCAAAACAAACTTGAGGGCTCTTACCAGAGAAAGGGATATGAAGCCTGGGTAGGTGAAAAGTCCATTCTAAGTTAGAAATAAGTCTCTGCAGTAATTTAAATATTTCCACAAATATCTCATCCCTATTCTCTTTCATGACTATAAACTTCAACCCAAAGTATACAATCTGAATTATTGGGGTCTGAAATAGCATTTGACTAAAAAAATGTTTTGGATGATGATATTAAGTTGCCATCTTTGAAATGACCAGAATGAAACACTGCCTAATACTAGGTTGGAGAGATAGACAATGTCATCCCAATTTCTCTCTGCTTATGACTTTAATTGTTTACTTAGACCATTAAAGCTGGTTTCAAATCAGTGAGCACTTTCTAAAGAGCCTGCTGCGTGCACTCTTGGTGGGGCATAGATGAGACATTCCAGTCTTAACTGGATGCCCCTGGGAGGCAGAACAGAGGACAGCCAGACGCTTATGCCACTCACCCCACACAAGGCAGATGTCACCCCTCAGTTTCACCTCTTTGTGATATGCATTGAAATAGAGAAAAGAGTCTTTTGAGTTAAAATTTCTATGTGTGCTTATAAAGACCAATCTAGCTATCTCTCTCAGGTTTATTTTCTCTACTTGCTCAAAAGAAAAACTGGATACTTTTCAACTGTTTAGTTTAAAGGGAAATCTCATAGTTTTTACTCTCATGAGCAATTTGATATTCCTTGAGGGGTATGGTGGCTGAATAATGTCTAAAATTGAAGAACTAAAACATGGAAACATCTCTAGCCCTTACATTTTCTCTTATGGCTAATTTGGGGACACAAATGAAAATAAGGGGATATTAATAGGGGAGCTATAATTTGTTAAGGAGCTAGCAAATTATAGAGGATGGAGTTCCTGAGATGAAAGGCACTGTATACCTTCAAAACATTTTCATATGTAGGAAATTAAGAAATTTTTTTAGTACATGCAGACAGCACTGTTTTCATGACCACATGGATATCGACACACCTGACCTGGCCTCGTCGTTTCATTTTGGCAAATTTAGTGCCAAGTGTAATGTTTCATTTGAAGGGCTCATTATTTTCTCCCCTCTTTTTAATAATCTCTGAAATTGTTCCAAATGGAACATTACACTTGGCAATAAAATTTTCCAATTCTAATTTTCAGAGTAGAAATATTATTTTTGCAGATGTCAATGTATTCAAAATCGCTGGATTAATTTGCACATCAAGTCCCTGGATTTTGACATCATAGTCACAGAAGGCCAGTACAGTGCATTGAGTGTAATTCACCAAAAGGTGAATTCAGATTACCCTAGGAATGTATGATTTATGCTTCTTCTGGCTTTTGGGATTACATTTTAAACCAGGATGTTGTATCACTGCTGTCATTTACCATTGCTGACCACCTCATTTTTTTCATCGAATGTCAGGTTTTAAGGATGATTTGTGTTAAAGCAGTGACCACTGAGTGTCATGGAAGTGCACAGTTGTGACTAAATTTATCATTTGCAGGAGTTTCAGTTCTCAAACATGAGCTCCTGTTGTTGCTAAGTTTATTTCTACATATCAGCTCCTGATTTGGCCTAAGATGACCAAGATTCTGGTCCTAGATCCATCCATGTGACTTAAGGAAGGTCACATAAGCTTTGTAAGTTTAGCCTTCTTGTCAGAGCACATAATGGGGCTGCCAGCTAAGGTGGTCTTGGAGGACCTTGTGGGTAGAGAAGGAGGCCCAAGGGGCCCTGTGGAGGCGAGTGACCCATGTGGCCAGGGCGATGCTAGAGTGGTAGGCCGGCTGACCCCATTAATTGTGGAAAGAGATGGCGAGGCCCCCAGAACGGCAGGGGTCAGGATGGAGGGAGGGAACCGATCTGAGAGGTCTGTGGAAAGCTGCAAGGGTGGAGGATCCCCAGATGATTCCTTGATTTCTAGCCTGGCCAACTGGGTTGCTGATGTTATTGGCTAAATGAACTGTTTTTACTTAGCATCCTTAATTTGGCACAGATTCCTTTAAGAGAGGAAAAAAAAAGCAAGGTGCTCCCCTAGAGCTCTTGAAATTTAGTTTATTTCCATAATCATTGACGTCGCCTCCTTTTCTCAGCTGACCAAATCTGACTTAAGTCATGTTATGTAAGCTCTGATTTGATAGGAACTAGAAACCATAAAAGGCATCAATGGGGAAATATCATCAGAGTTCTAGAAGCTGTTCTGTCTTTTCCTGAAATCTTTTCTTACATTCCTAATATTAAAATATTCAAACCCTGGGGCTTTGGAACCACACATTTCAGCTCTGAGTCACCGACTATCTACACAATATATTTTTTGCTGAAGGGACAGATGAGGTCTCTCTAAAGGACAACTTGGAACTCTGTTGTTATTGACACATTACAGGCACTTTAGAGAGCAAGAGCCTCCCTGGAAGCCCCAGAACATTAAGTAATAATTAATTACTCACTGTTGTTTTGCTCTTGTCTCCATAGCATCGGTATGAGGTGAGGACAAAGGGTGAGAGCAGATCTGTAATTCTGGGGTAATGGTTTGGTTTTCCATCAAACTGTTTCAAGTAGAATTCTTTGATGTTATGTGAAGGGAAAAGCTTGTGTGCTCAAAAAATCTGGAATAAACAAAAATAAACAGGTATCTTTGCTTTGGACTTCTCAGAATCTTTGCTGTGCTAATGTGCACTGCAACTGTCTGAGAGAGGAAGTCATAGGCAACACTTGTCACACCCACTTGACCACCGAGCCCTGTTTCCATGAAGTATGCCTAGGAACTAGTTATATGGACTGCTGCCTTGGTGAACACCAAATAAAAGTCATTTGTCTGTTTTTCCAGAGGGTGGGAGAGACGGCCTTGTTTGCAGTGGGTGCCTTGAGAGTGAAGGACAGATACCTTTTTGTCTAATGTTTTCTTTGTAATTACTAAAGTGTTTTGCTGTTATCTAACTACTATGGGAAATGCTTCAGTTTCTTCAGATTTCGGGATTCCTGCATCACATCACTAGCACAGGAGTGATTGCTGAACACATTAGTAATTACAAAGGAAACACGAGAAATATGGAGAACACTAGAGACCTATTCAGGAACTTTGATTTTAATTATGTTGTTTCTAGGAAATAGATTTTGACCAGGTATAGCATGTGAGCTGCTACCATGCATTCCTTGCAAATCTGCTATTATTTAAGTTCAAAGACCAATTTTTTGTCCTACCTGAAAAGCTGGTATAATGTAACTTTTCTGTGTAATAAAAAGCAGTTCAACTCTTCAAGCAGTACACTACATTTTTTCGTGTTACTTTCTTTTGTAACAACTGAGCATAGCATATAATAACCTACTTAATATATAGAATTCCATGGTTTTTAATATAGTCACAAATGTATACAACCATCCCCACAGTCAATTTTAGAACATTTTCGTCATCCTAGAAATCTCAGACCCTCTGGCAGTCATCCCTCCCCAATTCTTGCCTCATCTCCAGCCCTAGGCAATCACTAATCTACCATCTGTCTCCATAGATCTGCCTCTTCTGGACATTTCATGTAAATGGAATCAAATATAATATTTGTCATCTTATTGTCTGGCTCCTTTCACTTAGCATAATGTTTTCTTTCCTTTTTATTTCCAAGTAATACTTCATTGTATGGCTAGGCCACATTTTATTTATCCATTTTATTAATTGACAGGCATTTGGGTTATTTCTACTTTTTTACTATTAATATTATGAATTCTATGAACATTAATAAAGATTTGTGTGCGGATGTATGTTTTTATTTCTTTGGCAATATACCTAGGGGTAGAATTGCTGGGCCATGAAGTTTAAGGAACTGCCAGACTATTTTCCAAAGTGGCTTCACCATTTTACATTCCCACCAGCAGTGTATGAGAATTCCAGTTTCTCCACATCATTACCAGCTCTTCTTATTGTTTGTGATCATTTTGATTATGGTCATCCTTGTGGATATGACGTGGTATCTCAGTGTAGTTTTAATTTGCATTTCCCTGATGGCTCACATTGTCAAGCATCTTTTCATGTGTTTATTGACCATTTATATGTCTTCTTTGGGGAAATGTCTATTCAGTTCTCTTGCCCCTTTTAAAAAATTCATTTTCATTTTAATTTTTATTTTTAGTTTGTCTTATTATTATTTTAACCATTTTTATATATTTATATAGATACTAGTCTCTTATCAGATATGTAATTTACTCAGTTGTCTTCCACTTCTGAGAGTTTGTCTTCATGGTGCCCTTTGAAGCACAAGTTTTTCGTTTTGATGAAATTCAGTTTATCTATTTTTTCTTTTGTTGCTTTTGCTTTTGGTGATAACTAAAACGCCATTGCCTAATAAAAGTCCACAAAGATTTATGCGTATTTTATTTTCTAAGAGTTTTATAGTTTTAGATCTTACAATTGGATCTTTAATCCATTTGGAGTTAATTTTTATATATGGCATGAAGTAAGGGTCCAACTTCTTTCTTTTGCACATGGTCATGTTACTTTTTAACTCCCGTTCCCACATTATCTTAAAAATCGGGCTGCTTCTGCCTCTTTATTTTCTGGTCTTCACTTACAGGAAACATTTCTGTGTTTTTATGCAGGCTTCACAATTGTTTTTTAATTGTGAAGAATAATTAAATCATTATTTTTTAAATCCTTACATAATGTCCTATCAACTCAATGTACCTTAATATCCTAAGTCTTTCCCATCATGTTGAACACTGGGCTTTTTTCGTGTTTGGGGCTATTATGGAGATAACTGCTGTGACCATTTATGTCCACATGGCTCTTTGCTTCATAGAATTTTCCTTAGGAGATATTTCCAAGTGTGAGGTTTTTTTGGTCAAAGGTTGCAAACATTTTTCTATTTTTCTATTTTCTATTTCTATTTCTACACGGTTTCTGAAAGGACTATATCAGTTTATAGTGCCATATCCCGTGATGTATGCATTTCACAGTGACTTCACAAACATTAGTGTCACCTTGCTAAAACGTTTTGGTAACTTATCAGATATAAAATGATAATACTTCAAGATCACTCTTTTTAAAAACCAATTCGTTTTTTAAAGTCCAAATAATATACATATGTTATACGAAAAGTTAAAGAGTACTAACAATAACAAGAACAGTAAAAGCAGCTTCCTTACCCAAACACTTTTATTTTAGGTATATGTTACTTAGAATATAAGTTTGGTGGCTATGACAGAGGCTTAGATAAACAGCAGTTTATTCTACCCACATGAAACTCTTGAGCATGTGTGATAAGTCTACTTTGTGAGGTGGTTAGGGCAGTGATCCTCTGTCTTGTCTTCCTGCTCTGCCCTTCTAGAGTTTTGTCCTTCTCTGTGTTTCTAAGTTGCTCTACACTTGATCTGCATTCCAGTGAAGTAAGAAGTGGGGAAGGGTGGGGAGAAGGGCATGCTCCTTCCCTTTGAGGCCGTGATCTAACAGTTGCTTCTGCATATCCTACATGGCCACACCTAGCTGCAAGGGAGGCTGAACAGTGCTTCCATTAGCTAAACACAACAGCCATGTGTCCAACTCAACATTGTATTGCTGAGTCAGAAGAGGAGGCAGGTACAGGGGTTAACTGGTAGTCTGTGCCACCCACTGTTATTCTGGCATTGACGTCCCTGTCTGTATGCCTGTCCATATGCCATATATGCTTATACTGCTGTCTTTTGATTCACCAGTTCTAGATGTTACCTATTGACTTTTATTCTACCACCCCTCACCTCCCAGCCTCCTGATAGCATCATATAATTGCAAAATTTGAAAATACACCTTTCTTCTTTGAGAAAAAATAGTGTGGAGGCCGGGTGCAATGGCTCATGTCTGTAATCCCAGCACTTTGGGAGGCAGAGACAGGCAGATCATCTGAGGTCAGGAGTTCGAGACCAGCCTGGCCAACATGGTGAAACCCCATCTCTACTAAAAAGACAAAAATTAGTCGGGTGTGGTAGCATGCACCTGTAATCCCAGAATTACAGGCACCAGAATTGCTTGAACCTGGGAGGCAGAGGTTGCAGTGAGCTGAGATCACATCGCTGTACTGTAGCCTGGGTGACAGAGTGGGACCCCGTCTCCAAAAAACAAAAGAAAAGAAAAGATAGTGTAGGATCAGAAATACAGGTCTCTACTTTGAGAAGTGAGTCTGCACTCAGCCAGCTCCAGCAACAGGTATCTCCCAGCTAATACATCTGTACCATGGGTGCTGGCTGGAGACCCGTGGGGGTTGTATTTCACTGTTACCCTACCATATCTCATTCTGTGCTTCCTGACACCCAAGGTGATGAAAGATAAGGGCTGATTTAGATGCCTATAGTCAATCATTACTCGTTGAAATACAGACCCTGGCTAGGCACAGTGGTTCTCACCTGTAATTCTAGCACTTTGGGAGGCGAAAATGGTAGGATTGTGTGAGTCCATTTGTTTGAGACCAGCCTGGGCAACATAGGGAGATCCTGGCTCTACAAAAAAAAAAAAAAAAAAAAATAGCTAGGTTTGGTGGTGTACACCTGTGGTTCCAGCTACTCAGGAAGGTGAGGTGGGAGGATCAGGGTGAGACCCTATTTCTAAATAAATAAATATCTTAAAAATAATTAAATATAGATCTAATTCTTAGGCTTATTTTAATTTCGGGGTTTGCAAAGTAGATAATTACATGAAGGCTTAAAACATGGCAAGTATTATAAATAGTAAGAATTCATAAGTTATAACTGTTAATTGCTTATTTTGTAAATTAAGTCAAGTGAACTCACTAATTGTCTACCATCTGTCATCTCTTCTTCCGTTGGGTCTTTACTTAGGTCATTATGCTTCCAACTCTCCATAAATTCACATATATGCACGTATGGCGTATCTCCTTGTTATAGTAGTTGTAATACACTTCATTTAAGATGATAGAGTGTTTGCTGAGTGTAGTGGCTCCTGCCTGTAATCCCAGCGCTTTGGGAGTCTGAGGTGGGAGGACCACTTGAGACCAGGAATTTTAGACCAGCCTGGGCAACATAGCAAGACCCCCATCTCTACCAAAAAAAAAAAATTTTATATATATATAAATGTAAAATAAGATGTTATTTTAAATAACATAATACAATGTTAGAACAATACCTGTAATACAGTTATTGTGTTGTAACATAATACAATAATATAATGTTAGAGTAAATCCAAATTAAGTGTTTTATTAGGGCCACATAAATATTGTTCACAACTGAGCCAAATACATTTTCCTTTTTATATAACTTTTTATTTTTCCTAAAGTTCATAATGTCTTCATTTTTCTTTCATTTACTTTATATTCTTTGAATTTCTAGCTAAGTCTTCCTGTACACTCCCCATATTTCTTTGAAACTCCTCTAGTGCAGTTTTCTGTACATTCCAACCTGCCAGGTAATCTATCAATTTCCTTATTTTCCCAGAGATGCTTCCCAGGGCACTGTGTACTGCTCAGATATGACCTGGTCATTCTCCAGACCTCTGCTGCAACCTGGTCTCTTAGAACTTCCCTCTGTCTTTGTTCTTTGAGTGTCCTCATACTTTTTTCTTTGCTAGATCCCTTGTTTCCTGGATCCTATGTCTGTCCCTTCCTTGATTTGCCCCTTCATTTTGCTGGAACACATTCTCCAGTATCTCCTAAGAAAAAGGTAAGTGGGTAGGAACTCTTTTGTCTTAGGATATCTGGAAATCTCTTCCCTCCTTTCTGTTCATTTTCTACTCCCTCCCCACTTCCCTCTTCAAGTGTTATGATGGTTTGGAATTTCTGATGTCCCTGGTTTCACTATAGATAGACTTTGTGTTTCTCATCATCTGTATATTTGAGGTATTTTTCAAAAGGAAAAGACGGTGATGGGAATGTCATTACTCTACCATCTGGAAAGCAAAAATGCTTTTTCGAATTTCATGAGCATGGAAGAACATTTTCTCATGGGCGTATTTAATCTTTCGATTATTCACTGGTGTGAATTATCTACAAAGGACAACTTCTTTAACAATTAGCACAAAGCACAGAAGTTCTAGTGCTTATTTTTCTCACTTGTTTCCTCCGAGATTCAGATGGTGGTGGTGTCTCAGCTGAGTGGCATCCACAGTTTATTTGCTCTCATTTTCAGATTGCCTCACGCCCGTGATGGCTGTGAACATGCTCACCCAGCAGGAGGTCCCTGTCGTTATTTTGGCCAGAGCTGACTTGGAAGGCTCTCTGGATTCAAAAATAGGTAAGCAGCTATTAAAATGTAACCACAACAGTATATTTTGCAGATTTAGGATCAAAATACTCCCCTGTTGCTGTCATCTGGAAGAGCTGACTATTGATTCCATGGTCTGATTTGTTTCCTCATAAAAATGAATAGCCCTTCATTTAATCATCCCTTGTTTCAGAACTACATTTTGAAAATAAACTAGGTATATTGCACTTTACTAGTTGCTACTGAGAATAATTAGAAATATCTGACCTACAAATCTTGCCAGTAGAGTTTGTTGTTAAGACTTGTACATATGATATGAGGAACAATGCAGCTCAGATGAAAGTTCAGTTTCAAGACTCATAGAACCATCCCAGGTATACTACCAGCTTTAAAAAAAAAGAAAGAAAGGAAAACTCATAGAACCAACAGCAACTGCTGGGACGGGGGTTCAAATGAAGCACAAATGATCGATGTGGGCTGGGTTTTGGTGAAGGCTTTGTGGAGGAGGCGAACTCGAGCTATTCAAGAAAAGGATTGTGAAACAGCAGTAAAATTGAAGGCATATTTAGAACTGTAAATTGGATGTCCTTGGCAGCCTTACTCATTCGTGAGCGTTCTAAACTATCGTCATGTAACAGGAAGTCTGAGAATGAACAAAGAGAAGGGAACCTAAAGACAGCTTTGTCCAAAATCTGCCTCCTTTAGGACAGACCTGTGCATTTTTCATTACCAACATTCCTACTGTAGGTTCCAGCCAGTCTCCAGAGTCCTGAAACCTTGCAGAGAAAGTTATTTCCACACTATTTCCTAGCACACAGAAGTAGCGTTTCTTCTTAAATTCACATTTTTCCCCTCATAACGCTCAGATCAGTTTTTGATGAAGTTGTTTGAAGAAATGTCAAAGCAGAAAATTCATGTTACTCTCTTCTAACCATTTAAACCTAGAAAGTGTGTTGTTTAAAGAAATAATTCCTTCTGTTACTTTTATGCATTTTATAATTAGTAAAATGTATTAATATAACCAGCTGGGATAAACATAAAGGCAGTTTTTATTGATGTGGCTTTTGGGGGAGTTTTTTGTTTGTTTGTTTGTTTGATATTTTGAATCAGATTACTGACAAAATATTGAGAGTTTTGAAGGAAAAAAATCGGATTTTTTTAGGTGCATATGGAAAACTGTCTCTCCTATTGTCTTGATGTCCCATAGTTTCATAATTAACTTTTTCCAAATGTTTACTTTTTGCCCTCCAAGAAGAACAAGAGCAGAAATAAACAGGAGATAAAGTGGTGTTTTTGCCTCCCACCTGCACTGTTAGAAATATTTCACATTCAACAGAGCGCAACATGACTACCACCATGGCCTGAGGCATTCTTTATACAGCCAAATACATTTTGTGGTTACAGTGTCTCCTTTTAAACATTACTCCTAGTTCTTCCAAATTCTATTTTAGAATGTAGTAAATGACTATTTTCCCTTCTTGAATATGAACAGCTTTTGGTATTATTTATTGCTTGCCATTTGTCCTCATCCTTCAAGTCCACTCAACATTTATTCACTGCATTAGATGCATTTTGTCTATAATCTCAGCTAGAACACTACAGAACTTTTCATCATGTCACAGAGCTTTTCATCATATTTGGGAGCTTTAGAACATGTCTCCCAAACTTTCAACCACTGTTTTAGGGCATTGTTCCGATCTGATTTAAGCACCTTGTGCAATACCCTTAGCTTTATATCTCTCAGTTTTCACACAATGTGTTGTATCCATGAGTATGTCACCTGCTTTGACGGTTGACCCTATAGCAGAGGTTCTCAACCAGGGGAGATTTTGCCACCAGGAGACATTTGGCAATTTTGGAGACATTTTTGTTTGTCACAACTCACGGAGTGCTAGGGGTACAGTTCAACATCCTGTAATGCACAAGACAACCCCCACAACAAAGTCCACAATGTCAGTAGTACCAAGGTTGAGAAATCCTGCCCTTACAGAACCAAAAGCTGGGAAGAAAAAAAAACAAACAAACCTGTTTTTATGAATACCCAAAGCTAAAACAGCAGGCCTTGGCCCCTCTGGGTGAACAATTTATTAATGCCCAACTTCTCAAGGACATATGTGGGTTGAAGAATAAATGTCTACTTAGAATGTACTATTGCCTTTGGGAACAAAACATACTTACCAGCTTTTGACTTCCTGACTGAGTGGATTTTCCTAGGATTGCTGGGAAATGCTGGAGGAGTCGGCCCTGCTTCTCGAGAGAAACCCACTGCCCTCTGCCACTGACGGAATTCAAGGAAGAGGCTTCCACAAATGCTTATGATTTTCAGTGGCAAAAAAAAAGCACTCAAAAATGTGTATATTAGGATTGTAACTATTTAAAAAAATTTAGGCTGGACACAGTGGCTCACACCTGTAGTCCCAGCACTTTGGGAGGGGCAAGGTGGGCGATCACTTGAGGTCAGGAGTTCGAGACCAGCCTGGTCAACGTGGCGAAACCCCTTTTCTACTAAAAATACAAAAATTAGCCAGGCATGGTAGCACACGCCTGTAATTCCAGCTACTCTGGAGGCTGAGACATGAGAATCTCTTGAACCCGGGAGGCGGAAGTTGCAGTGAGCCGAGATCGTTCCACTGCACTCTAACCTGGGCAACAGAGCAAGACTCTGTCTCAAAACAAAAACAAAAACTAAGCAGAGGAAAAAGACTTAAAGGAGGTAATACCAATATGGTAAAGTAGTTGTGTTTTGGCAGTGGGTTTCTCCAAGACCATGTTCCATTTTCCCAACTAATGTGATGTGGTTTTAAAACTTCTGTAACTAAAAGAGATAGTCTCCTTTAAGAAGCTAAAGCTGGGTGTCAGTACTGTCAGTTGTTTTGTGATTTGGGCACTTGTGAAGGAAATGTTTTGTTTTCTTCTCCTCTGAATAGGAATTCCCAGTACTAGCTCAGAGGACACCATCTTAGCCCAAACCCTGGGCCTGGCCTACTCTGAAGTCATTGAAACTTTGCCAGATGGCACAGAGAGACTGAGCAGCTCTGCGGAGGTTGGTGCCTAAGAACTTACTTCCAGAATGATCACCTTGATGCGATTTTGATAGACATTTTCCTTCAGGTGCAAATTACAACCTGTTCCTTCACTCGTCCCCATACCTAACAGCCTTGTAGCCTCATATCTCTATGAAAACAAAATAATATTCTTCAAGATCTGGAAGTTTGTCCATTGTAAATCAAATTCAGTCCTCGAACAGAATGGATCAAAGTAACTAATTTTATGTTGGGGATCTCTGCTTGAGAAAAATTATCTTTTCTAAGGAATCTCTGGTTCCTTGGGAGAGGTGACTAAAATTGTTTCTTCTTCCTAGAGGAGGTATCTGTTCTCTCCAGATTACTGACATTATTTCTGCCTAAAGTGTAACTCACTTATAGAAATGAACAGGGAAGTTCAGAGTCATGTTTATTTGGACAGGGTTATCTCTTGCTAGCATGAAACAGCAGCACTTAAAGATGGTATATCTGGCAGGATTTGAGCCCAGCCTCTATGTTGAACTAACCTGGAAAGTAGGATGGAAGAGGTAGGGTGAGGGATGGGAGGAGGTAGTGGGAGCAGTGACTCTCAAGTTTGAGCACAGAATCCCCTGGTGGCCTTGTTAAACCACAGCCTGGCCCCCACCCCCACCCCAGGGATTCTGATTTAGTAGTCCCAGGTGAGACCCCAAAATTTGCACTTCTAACAAGTTTCCAGATACTGCTGCTAATGCTGCTGGTCCAGGGAACACATTTTGAGAATCAAGGGCTTAGAACCTTGCCACTCAATGTCTGGTCCCTGGACCAGCAGCACTGGCATCACTTGTTAGAAATGTGGGATCTTAGATCCCACGCTAGTCTAATAAGATCCCTATATGATTTGTATGCACATTAAAAGTTTGAGAATACTGGCTTAGAGCACTCTTAAACTTAACTGCACACTGGAAATACCTGAAAGTTTTAAAATAATACTGATGCCTGGGTCTCACTCCAGATACTCTGATTTGATGGTGACTGGTGGTGAGGACGGCATGGATCAGACATCAACAGTGTTCAAAGCTCCCTAGTTGATTCTGATGTACGGCAGAGCCTGGGAACTATTGACTTAACATAGCGATGCCACCCCTGGCCATGGCTCTGAATCACCTGGGAGGTGCCTACAGGTCCCACCTTGGCTGATCTTGATTCAGTGAGACCTGAAGATCCAAGTTTTTCCGGTTTGCGACTATCTGGCTATATTTATATCTATAAAATAAGGGAATATAGGCAGGTTTTCTCCTTGGTAGGGAGTGCATGGTTTCTAACCCCATGTTTGTGGCTTTACTTCATAAATTGCATCCCCAGACATGAGTCATGCTCTAAGATATGGACCCTTAAGCCTTTTTTTAGACCTTGTTTGAGCAGGTTCCCTGGAGGGTGGAGCAGAGCGAAGTCACAGTGTCTGTAAGGAGCCCCAGTTAACCCTCTCAAGAAAGGGGACACTCGTGGCCAAAATTAGGCTTCTGAAGTTCCCAGTGAAACATCCACTCTTTAGTACAGTTCTCTGAGCATCAGTTATGCTTCCTGGCTTCTTTCACACAGCTTCAGATGGTCTGTTGAAGCCTCTCCTGACTCTAGGCTGAATATCTAGAGTAAAAGAATTAAATCAATAAGTAGAAGGAGAATGGCTAGAGAAAGGCCGCTTTCGTCTATGAGCTTCTGGAATGGAAAGACAGTGATGTTAGGAGAAGACTGACTTTCAGGAGAGCTTTTTATGATTTGCATCGTGACTGTGATAGTGGGAGTGCAGAAAGACACTTTAGACCGTTCATGAAAAGGGCTACTTTTGATCAACATAGCTGTATTTTCTTATTCTTTATGCCTCTTGACTGTAAGCTCCTTGAGGACATGGGAAGATCATATTTATCTTTGTGCCCCCAGTGGCTAGCACAAGCCCAGCACATACAGATGCCCAGTGGGTCTTTATTGAACACATTTGAGGGTGCCCACAATCCAGGTTGTTACCAAGCCACACTGGCTCAATTCATATAGTTAGTTTGGCTCTCTGAAAAGCACCA
This sequence comes from Piliocolobus tephrosceles, assembly GCF_002776525.5. Classification (NCBI taxonomy): domain Eukaryota; kingdom Metazoa; phylum Chordata; class Mammalia; order Primates; family Cercopithecidae; genus Piliocolobus; species Piliocolobus tephrosceles. Next base: position 91,139,567 of record NC_045435.1, on the reverse strand, counting down.
AGTGAAAAGATAATTTCTCTTTTGTGCTATTAGTGGTCTGTCCTGCTGTCTATAAAATGGGAGCATGTAAATATAAAAAGAGAAGTCTGGTTCTTCAAGCCAAAGCCTCAGAATGTTCCTCTGCTTGCCTGAATTCCTTCTGCTTTAGGATAATATTGAATTTTTATTTTCTGAATATTTTCCCCCCAACAGGGGAATAGTCATTAAAAGTCCTTATCATGCAGTTCTTTACTGGCAGCTAAAAGCTGATATTTGATGATCTCTGTAAGTGTCACAGGGCTCTGGTGATAAGAAAAGCCACAGAACCAGGGCCAACCGAGACACATTAGACACAGTAGCCACAGTGCCTCGGGCTCACAATACTTTTAGAGGCCTCTGCAAAAGTTTTAATTTCTTTTAAAATCAGAAGAAAAAATGAACTTTTAGGGTCAAAAGTTACATTTCTGTTTATATTGATGCAGTTGTAAAATATAGTTCTTAATATTATCTGAAGGAGCAAGGAGCCTACAAAGGCAGAAGCACCTGGGGCTCATGAAAGTCATGAATACGGCTCTGCACAGAACTGGTCCCTTGGGAGAGCCACACATAAACATGGCAGGACTGGTGGCAGCATCGGGGTGGTGACTCGTGCTATGCAGAGAGGAGTGAGCTCTCTTTTCTCTCCCTGTCAGTTCACAGGTATGACCCGGCAGGATGCTTTTCTAGCCCTGACTCAGAAAGCCCGGGGGAAGAGAGTGGGTGGAGACGTGACAAGTGATAAACTGAAAGACTGGTTGATTTCGCGGCAGCGGTACTGGGGCACACCAATCCCCATTGTCCACTGCCCAGCCTGTGGCCCCACACCTGTGCCCCTGGAGGACTTGCCCGTGACCTTGCCCAACATCGCATCTTTCACTGGCAAGGGAGGCTCTCCACTTGCCATGGCTTCAGAGTGGGTGAACTGCTCCTGCCCGAGGTAAGAAGCCATATCCCTGCAGCGGTGACTGTGCCTATGGCCCCATACCTGCTAGGGCTTCAGACACCCTCCTCCCTCCTGGTGCTAACTCTGTTCCCTTTTTCCCTGACTTCCACGAGGCTGGAAAGAACACTGTGGGTCTTTGAGGCCCTTTAAGAGAAGGGTCTGGAATCTGTGACCCTGCCTCTGCAACAGGTATCCTCCATTCTCTGAGCTATTGGAAGCAGCAGTGTCAGTTCAGATCTATGCCAGAAACATCTGATCCAACTGATGGAAAAACTCTAAATTTTCCTTACAGCTTTGTAAAAAAAACACTTTCCTTCATTTTGATATTCCAAAGAGCCACGTAGAGAGGAGAGAAAAATGTTCTCTTCTCCACCTTGCAGTTTTCCAATATAGTGACTGTAACAACAGTGGAGATTTTATCACGAGCAGCAGAGTAGTAGCTAAGAGAGCAAGTGTGCTCAGGGGCTCCATTCTTTAATATGCTGAAGCGCCATGGTTCCTTTCTCCTCATTTTGGAAGCGGGATTATGGTTTTCTGTCTATTCACTGGCATGTCTCAAGTGTGGTTTTTAATGATGCTGTCCGTATCAGCTAATTAAACAAATAGCAGATACCAAGTTCCAGTATTTTCCTTCTTCTGCAGAGAAGCCATTTTTCTCTGCCTTATAGACCATGATGAGGATATTTTAAAATGATTTTGTATTCTGCCAGTATAGAGCTGAGTTATTAGGTTGACAATTAGGTAACCACATAATATAATTGGAAGTCTTGAGCTGGGAGTCAGATCAGTGATGGATTCAAGTCCTGGCTCTGCCTCCTAACTGTCTAGTCTTGGGAAAGTCATTTACCTTCTCTGAGCTTGAAATCCCTCATCAGGAACAGAAATAACCCCATCGAAGGGCTTTTCAGAAGACTAGAATTAACACATGTCATCCTGCACAGTGATACCTTCTAGGTCTTCAATAAATGGAAACTTTACAGCCATCTAGCCAGGTACTTGCCAGCCATCCTCCCAGGTCCTCACTGAGGCAGTTTTGAAATTCAAGATGGAACTTGGAGGGAGGTATATAGGAAGGCCCAGACCATTTTAGGGTAGAAATGCTGGCTCCAGGAGGAAAAGGGCTTCCCTACCAGAGATGTTGGTGGCCTACATACAGCACAGCAGTTGTGGCCTTATTGATGAGGATAAGGTTTCCTGCCTTGGCTGCAGAATTACTGGAGGGCAGAACCTAGGCCTTGGTGTTGGGCAAGGCTCCCTGGATAATCTTAATGAGCATGCAAGGCTGAGAGCCACTGAGCCAGTGTGGCAGAGTGAGGCAGCCCAGTGGTACAGACTACAGGCACCAGAGCCCACCAGATGTGGATTTCTTACCCTTGAGCTACAAGGCTTTGGAAAAGTTTCTTAACCTCTCTGAATCCTAGTTACTCATCTGAAAAATGGGGATATGAGTAGTATTGGTCTCATAATCCTCAGGGCTACTGGGGATTATCTCATTTAATCCCCAGTAGTTTCCAGTACTTTTGAGATAGTTTCAAGTACTTTTGAAGTACTTGGCTCAGATCCTACTACCCAGTATTATTATCATTACTATTGGAGCTAACCCTGATAACATTACCACCATTATCTATCACTTCTATCCCTCCTACTTGCCACGTAGCTTCTTCCTACTTTTTAATATCAGCAATAAAACATGTTAGTTGCCTTCAAGTCCAACAAGACCATTAAAAAGGAAATCAGCATGACAAATGTTAGCCAGATGTTATTCCTTTTATAAATTGAGCCCTGCATTTTCTCCCTCACTTGGACCTCACTTGCACAAGGTGAGGAAGAAAAAGTAATCTTTATTTTCTAATTGTTTCCCAAAATAGCGTCTGTGTTCTGGTTGATTGCTCTCCAAATAAAAAGACCTGGCTTTAATTTACAGATGCACTGTTGAGATCAGCTTCTTAGAGCAGCCCTAGGTGGTAGGAAGCTGGATTCTCTGAGGACTCTCTCCGAAAAGCTTCTACTCTTAGAGACCACCACTGTTCTCACTGGGAGGTCTCCTGATTAAAATACAGGGGGTCCCAAAGCCCTGCCAGATCTAGGGCACCCATGCTCTCTGCTCAGCCACTGCATTTAACCAGCTGATGAGGGAGCTGGGGGAATATGTGGGGGACTGGCCATTTCCCTGGGTAATATTTGTAAAGCTGGTATGAACTACTTCACAAATGGAAGATAGAAATGCAACCCTTCTTTTATTCTTAAATTAAAAATATGGGCTCAAGCCCATACATGCTAAATTTGCAGAAGATGTATCAGTTCCTCTTGGGACTCCTCATCCCTTCTCCCCAAATTCTGCAATAACCCCCAAAGACTTACACTGCACAAAGTGGATATTTGGAGGGGCGATGAGCCTCATATCCATGCTTTAGAAGGGAGAGCCTGCTATGGCTTCCTGCTGCCACAGAAGGCCCTGTTGATAGCTGGTCCTACCCATCAGACAGAAGGTGCTGATTCTCTGCTGATCCAGGCCTTGAGGAGTCTCCAAGGCAGCTAATCCCTGTCCTGTGCTAGGCTTGACTAAGGGCACCTTCTTTTGAGTTCCTAGGTAGTGTGGCTTTTGGCACCTGGTTCTTTCAGTCCCACAGGCCCACAACTCTAGGAATGTTCTTAAGAATAAGTGTAGCAGCTGGGCACAGTGGCTCATACCTGTAATCCCAGCACTTTGGGAGGCCGAGGCAGGAGGATCACTTAAGGTCAGGAGTTTGAGACCAGCCTGGCCAACATGGTGAAACCCCATCTCTACTAAAAATACAAACATTAGCCGGGCATGGTGGCATGCACCTGTAATCCCAGTTACTCGGGAGGCTGAGGCAGGAGAATTGCTTGAGCCCAGGAGGCAGAGGTTGCAGTGAGCTGAGATTGAGCCACTGCACTCCAGCCCAGGTGACAGAGCCAGACTCCCATCTCAAAAAAAAAAAAAAAAAGAATGAGTATAACACTTGGGCCCTTGTGAGACCTTGGTCCTTCAACCCTTCACATATCAAGGATCTCACTTTATTCTCTGTCTTGAGCACCAGGGCTTTCTTCACTCTTCCATAAGGAACCTATCTTTAGGCAGTGGTCTGGCGGTAGATAATGTAATTAGCTCGGAGGGGGGTCCTGATTTCTAGCATTTGCCAATTTTTGTGATGTACATACTCCCATCAGGGCCAGTTTCAAGCTCCCAACTTGCCATCTTTTGTCACAGTGGTATAAAGAGATGCTGACAATTGATTCTCACAGGCTGGCATGAGCTGGCTCCAGCAACCATTGCCTTTGGGGCTTCCAAGGTGGTTTGTCTTCCTCGGGTCATCCTGGTAGATTTCTGCACCTGTCACCCGAGAACAGAAGTAGAAGAAAAGTCCAAGTTGATTTTCCACACATCTCCCTATGTTTGGTTCTCATTTCTCTTCATGCATTGATTGGCTTCACAAGCATCATAAAGTAGACATTGGCGAAGGCAATCTTGACATGCCTGGAACAGAAGTTAATGCACAAAAGAGATACCTAATCCTGTCTTGTCCTTTTGGGTGGTGAGGCTTTCTACCAGGTTAAATTCAGAGAAGTGGAAAATAAGGCTTTTAATTGTTGGAAATTGAAACTTTTATTTATAAATTTCTTTAAAATATCACATACTATACAATATAAAAAGAGCACTTTCCCTGAATTGTCTTTTCATATGTGCCTTTTTTTTTTTTTGAGATGGAATCTTGCTCTGTCGCCAGGCTGGAGTGCAGTGGCACGATCTTGGCTCACTGCAAATTCCGCCTCCCGGGTTCAAGAGATTCACCTACCTTAGCCTCCTGACTAGCTGGGACTACAGGCACACGCCATCACACCCAGCTAATTTTTCCTATTTTTAGTAGAGATGGGATTTCACCATGTTGGCCAGTATGGTCTTGATCTCTTGACCTTGTGGTCCGTCCCCCTCAGACTCCCAAAGTGCTGGGATTAAAAGCTTGAGCCACTGCGCCCAGCCTGTGTCTTTATTCTTATGACATTTTAAATTCATACTTATTGTTATAGCTCTCTCAAAAGCTAGTGGAAAACTGCATTAAAATTTAAAAAGAAACCAAATGATGAATTTCATTTCTTTCTTAGGTGCAAGGGAGCAGCCAAGAGAGAGACAGACACGATGGATACCTTTGTTGATTCTGCTTGGTACTACTTCAGATACACTGACCCTCACAATTCGCACAGGTAAAACGTCCTTGCTGACGTCCTTGAGCATGTGTCAGTATAGCTCCTCCCAGAAGCAAAGACCAAGATAGAATTAGACATGCAAGAGATTTCTTGGGGGAAATGCCTGTGCGGATTAAAGGGGAGAAGAGGAGGAGTGGGCAGAGTGCTCTTAGACCACGATGGCCTATGACAGGTGTAAAAGGAGAAGGGAAAAGAAGGAGGATCAGATGGAGGAGGCTCAGTTCACAGCGCAACTCTGAGAAAGCCTCGACCTGGCCAGTGGGAAGCCCCAAGCAAAGCTAGTCCATTAGAGTCTTCAGTCAGGCTAAAATGTCTCGGCTCCGGCCCCTCCCTCTACTCTCCTGAGAGCAGCCTGGGAGAGCAACATGGGCTGGCAGGAACACACCAGGGTGGGTCCACAGATGCAGCAACTGGAAGCTGTCAGTCAACTGTGCACCTCGGAACAGTCTCTCTTAAAGGGAGAGTGCTACATCATTAAGTTAGATTATTCATAGCCAGGTAAATCCCAAGTACAACACAAATACAAAACAGAAAAAGGAAGGAAATGCTACTGTAATACTCTCCTTGCAGTGAACTGCATTTGTATGATTGTAAAGATGTAATGTTATTTATTTAACTGAAAAGAATGATGTAACTCTACAGAGAAGGTAGCAGGTGGGGAGGGTGAGAGAGCTAAGAAGCCTCACCTCTTACCACAGAGTCAATAGATCATTTCCTAAATTGATAAATCAATAAAGAGTATAAACATGTTTTTTTTTTTTTTTTTCAATAATTGCCAGGAGAAACAACCAAAAGAATTAAAAGTGGCTAAGAGACAGGCCTGAGGCAAGGAAAGAATTGGGGCTGGAGACCACTGTTTTTCATTGTAAATCTTTCAGTACCATTTGATTTTTCAGCTGTATTCGTGTGTTTCTTTGAACCCTGCCCCCACCCCTGCCCACCCAAAAAAAAAAAAAAAAAAAGAAATTAAGGGAAAGAGAACAGTAGGTAGCCTTGTACAGAGAGAGAATGAGAGCTGAAAGAAACTCTTCCAGAGCCCTAGAAAAAAACAGCATTGTGCTTAAAAGGGCCTTGCCTGATGGCTCTTGTCCATGGCAGAAACATTCTGGAACCCTGTTCCCTACATATAAAATATGGCCCCCATTCTTTGTAGTTCTAAAATAATATATTTCTAGTGAGACAGATACTCCTGCCCTCACCCTGCCAGAATTTCAACCTGCAGTGTTGTGATTCTGTAATTTGAGTTCATACCAGATATGAAGGGGATCCTTGTCGGCGTGGTGGCTCATGCCTGTAATCCCAGCACTTTGGGAGGCCGAGGAGGTGGATCGCCTGAGGTCAGGAGTTGGAGACCAGTCTGACTGACATGGCAAAACCCTGTCTCTACCAAAAATACAAAAATTAGCTGGGCATAGTGGCGAGCCTGTAATCCCAGCTACTCAGAAGGCTGAGACAGAAGAATCACTTGAACCAGGGAGGCAGAGGTTGCAGTGAGCCAAGATCGCGCCACTGCACTCCAGCCTGGGCGACAGAGTGAGACTTCCTCTCAAAAAAAATAAAAAAGAAAAGAAAAAAGAAATGAGGGGGATACTGAGTGAAAGATACCCTGCAAAGGCAGGAAGGGTGCAAGGTGACGATTGTGGCTGGGAACCACCAGCATGGCCTTCTCTGGCCCACAGAGGGGCTCCCCTTCAGGGCCTTTCCTCTATAAGGGGCCATGGGTGCATTTCATGTAGCAATAACTGGCTTAAAATGCAAGTGGGGTCAGGCTCTTTACTTTCTCTGAGTGTTTCAAAGGAAAGCCTTCACACAGATGAGAGAGACTCCAAGTAACTGTGGCAGGAGAGACATCCTGAGACCGTCACAGCCTGTGAACAGCAGTGAGCACTTCATTTCCCTCATGGCACACTGTGGTTAGCTTCAGCCTGGGCGCGAGTTCTTCCTGGGGTGGTTTCCTGAGTGGATCATAAATCCAAGCTGTAGCTACTTTCAACATTTCACTCCTTAATATATCCCAAACTTGTTTTCCGGCCAAATACCATCCTTCACTTCCCTTTCTTTTCTGTCGCCTGGATTGGCAGTTGAATTTCTTTAGGGAACTATTTTTCACAAAGCAAAAAAGTGATTTTTAAAAATTTTATCAGAATTCTGGTACAGTGACTGGAGAACACCAAACTATATTAAAATGCAAATATGTGGTGGTGGCCGGACTCTTTTCTAGCCTCAGAGCTGAAGCCAGCCAAGTCCATCCTGGGGAAAAAGGTGGCTTGAGGTGTCAGGGAACCAATTCACAAATATTCGAAGCCCTCCAAAGGCAAAGGTTTGCTTGATTGGCTGACCTCAAGGGACAGCATTACCTTGGCAGCACAGAGGTCTGTCGCCAGCCAGTGCTGCCCCTCCCTCTGAGGGTCCCAGCCAGAAAATGGAAATGGCATTTCCTTTCCTCTACAGTGTCCATTAGGACCCGAGAGTATGAGAAAGCCTTTCTATTAGTATCTGTTGGCCAAAGAATATCTGTTAAGTACTGTTAAGTGAGAGAGAGTTATTGGGCTATTTTATAATTCACCCTAAATATGCTGCATTGCATTCATTAAGCAATATACAGGCTCTTGCTGACTATATTTTCAGGCTGCTTTAAAAAACAGAATCAATTTTCTGTTTTAAAATAAATATTTACAGCTGGGGCACAGTAGCTTACGCCTGTAATCCCGTAATTTTGGGAGGCCAAGGCAGGAAGATCAGTTGAGGCCAGGAGTTCGAGACCAGCCTGGACTGAACATAGCAAGACCTTGTCTCCACAAAAAATGTTTTAAAAAAATTAACAGATGGCCAGGTGCAGTGGCTCACGCCTGTAGTCCCAGCACTTTGGGAGGTCGAGGTGGGCAGATCACCTGTGGTCAGGAGTTCGAGACCAGCCTGGCCAACATGGCGGAACCCCATCTCTACTAAAAATGTAAAAATTAGCCGGGTGTGGTGGCAGGCACCTGTAATCCCAGCTACTCAGGAGACTGAGGCATAAGAATAGCTTGAGCCCTGGAGGCGGAGGTTGCAGTGAGCCGAGATCACACCCCTGCACCCCAGCCTGGGTAACAGCAAGACTCCATCTCAAAAAGAAAAAAAAAAAAAGAAAAGAAAAAATTAGCTGGGCATAGTGGTGTGTGTCTGTAGTCCTAGATACTTGGGAGGTTGAAGCTGGAGGATCACTTGAGCCCAGGAGTTGGAGGATGCAGTGAACTATAATTGTGCCACTGCATCCAGCCTGGGTGACCGAGCAAGACGCTATCTTTAATAAAGGAAAAAAAATGTTTAAATGTGAAAATAAATTAATAAATAAAATAAGCATTTAGTAGCTACATGTTAATCTTCATTGTAAATACCACATTGCCCTCTATTGGTAGGAACTCTGAAGTCTCAATTTTGTAATCATAATAATAAAAATTAAAGTGAATCTAGATATTCAAGGTGCATTGTAGCAAATTGCCTTTTTTTGCTGGTATGTTTTCCTCTTGTCCTCACTTTATATGCAGATTGCTTTTGTTGAAATATGTCAGTAATATCTTCTGTAACCATTTTTAAAATTGCATAAATTAACACATCTGACTTTTTTCTTTTTTAATATATAAGCTTTTCTCATATATATACATTTTTTGTTTGTTTGTTTGTTTTGTTTTGTTTTTGAGACAGAGTCTCGCTCTGCTGTCCAGGCTGGAGTGCAGTCGCACAATCTTGGTTCACTGCAACCTCCGCCTCCCGGGTTCAAGCGATTCTCTTGCCTCAGCCTCCTAAGTAGTTGGGATTACAGGTGGCCACCACCACACCTGGCTAATTTTTGTATTTTTAGTAGAGACGGGGTTTTGCCATGTTGGGCAGGCTGGTCTCAAACTCCTGACCTCAGCTGATCCGCCTGCCTTGGCCTCCCAAAGTGTTGGGATGACAGGCATGAGCCACCAGGCCCGGCCTTCTCTTATATTTTAAAAAGCAAATCATTGTTATTCCCTGATACAGTTCATTTCAGGGCATATGCATGTTACAGTAGGTCTGTTTAATTTACACAATTGTGGCAAAGCAGGTTTTTTAAAAATGTCCCTATCTCTTTTTTACAGCCCTTTTAACACAGCAGTGGCCGATTACTGGATGCCTGTGGATTTGTACATTGGAGGGAAAGAACATGCTGTCATGCACTTGTTCTATGCAAGATTCTTTAGTCATTTTTGCCATGATCAGAAAATGGTTAAACATAGGTAAGCATTCATACTGCTTTGCAAAAGAATTCAGTTGCATGAATAGCAACTTTAAGCAGGTGTGAGTTCTTCTGAAGCAAGGTAAATGCATGTAGTAGAAGAAGACTAGTTTTCTAGTATGCTTTAGAGGTTGTTGTCAACCTTAACCATTTGAGGTCCATTTATATTGCTTAATCAGTTCTGGCAAGTGATGTTGCTGGCTTGCATAGAACCTAGCCTTCCGTGCTTCTCTGTTTAACTGAATTAAGTAATTAAGAATTGTACCTGTGAGGCAGAGAGGAGTGGCCCATAATGTTTTATAGCATCTCATCATCTGGGTGATATAGCATGCTTATCACCCAGTCCTTCTGTGTCAGCTCTGTTCCTAAGCTTGGCTGAATCCCACCTTGATGCATCCCCCTGAAAAATGTATAGAGTGGATTTGAAATAGAGAATCACATTGTAAAAACATCAGTAAATTCTTTTCCTGTTGGCCTATTGTAACCCTTTCCTCATAATGGCCAGAAAAATGTGTGTGTACTTTTTCCCATGAAACGTATCATATATAAAAATTACATATTTAATGCATTGAAAGAATTGTACAATACATTAAATATGTAATTTTTATATATGAACATACATGCCCCACTCCTCAGTTTAACAGGGTGTTATAGGTACCTTAGAATTCCCAAGGTGCCCCCTCCTATTATGTATCTCTCTTCTATGCCCACCACCTCACCCCTAGCTAATACCGATCCCGGATTTTTAATTCCTCACTTGCTTGCTTTTCTTTATAAATGTATCATTTCTGCATGTATTTTTAAACTATGTATTGTCTGGTTTTCCTGTGTTTGAACTTTACATAGGTAGAATTATATTTCAGGTATTCTGTCTTGCTTTCCTCACTCAACAGTTTTTTGAAATTCAGCAGTGCTGACGGATGAAGTTATATTTCTTCCTGTTTCACTGCTGCAAGATATTCCATTATATGGAATGAAACTTCCAATATAGAACTCAGTTTATGTATCATACCACCATTGATGGTGGTCAGACTGTTTTGTGCAATTGTGAACAAAACTGCTATGAACCTTCTTGCACATGGTTCCTGACATACGCGTCACCATTTCTTTAAAATGCGTACCTAAGAATAGAATTGCTCGACTGTAGGATATGCACATGTTCAACTGTCTTGAGAAACACCAAACTATTTTCCATAGTGATTACCTAAGCCTATACTTCCACTAGTAGAAATGAGGGTTCCAATCTCTCTACATCATCATCAACATTTTGTACTATCCAGCTTTTAAATTTCACCAAACCAGTGGGTATATAATGGGTCACGTTGTGAGTTAAATTTGAATTTCAAGACATCAATTTTTAAAAAATTTTTTTATTTTTAATTTTTGCAGGTATATAGTAGGTGTATACTTACGGGGTACATGAGATATTTTGGTACAGGCATGCAATTTATAGTAATCACATCATGGAAAAGTGGGTATCCATCCCTCGAAGCATTTATCCTTTGTGTTACAAAATCCAGTTATACTCTTTTAGTTATTTTTATATGCTTAATTAAGTTATTGTTGACTAGTTGATTTCTTAATCAAGTTTATCATGTTTCATAGGTTTATGAATCTCTGTGATCAAATCCCTGTTTGTATCCTATGCTTTTATTTTTTCTAGATCGTTTCTCTTTTATTGATTTGTAAGGGGTTCTTTAAATATTCTTGATACTAATCCTTTTTCAGCTATATGTATTGCAGGTAGTTTTTTCTAGTTCTTAGCTTGTCTTGTTTTTATGGCATCTTTTGATGAACAGAAACTCTTAATTTAATGTAGTGAAAATTAATAATCTTTCCTTTATGGCTATTGCTTTCGGTGTGTCAGCACTGTTAATGGAATAGTTCATCCTTTTCCCCATTGATCTGTAGTGCCCTCTCCATCATAAATCAAGTTGTCATATATTCCAGGGCCTATTGATAGGATCTTTATTCTGGGACTACAGGCGCCCATAAGCACGCCCGGCTCATTTTTGTATTTTTAGTAGAGATGGGGTTTCACAGTGTTGGTCAGGCTGGTCTCGAACTCCTAACCTCAAGTGATCCACCTGCCTCGGCCTCCCAAAGTGCTGGGATTATAGGCATGAGCCACTGTGCCCGGCCAGTTTCTTTATAGCTATCTTCCAGTTTCTAGTTGTCTGTCTGTCTCCATCTGCTGATTAACCCATTCTTTGAGTTTTTTATTTTAATTATTCTTCATTTCTAGAAGTTCTAGGTTTTTAAATTTTCCTTTATTTTTATAGCATTTTCTTGCTATCTTTTAAGTCTTTATTTTCTAAAATAGATTAAACATACTATTATGTTGTCTGATAATTCTTTAATGTCATTATGGGTCTGTTTAGTCATTTGTTGTTTCTGCTCTTCTCACTCATGATGCCTAGTTCTTTGGGGGATGGAGTGCAAGGGGTGTTTTAACTGACCTTATATTTCTCGAACTTTTTTTTTTTTTTTTTTAATAGGAACTCTTTGGAACCTCGCTGCTAGAGCTGATTTTGTGTTAGCTTCTCCCTGTTGCCTGGAGATGCTACCAATCCAAGACCACTTTAAATTGAACTTTCTGCTTGAGGTTTTTAGAACCATATAGGTAATATGCATACAGTCCCAAACCCACATGAGGTTCAACTTCTGTCTACAGATTCTCAGGAGAAATACTTTTCTTTCCTCCTACACAGTAGGAGGAAAGATAGGCGAGTTTCCTTGTTTGTCTCTTCTAACCACAGGTTTATTTGTAATTCATTGATGATTTCTAGTTCATTGATGATTCCTGTCTTGAGATCTTCTAGACTCCCAAAGTTGCTTAGGCTTTAGGTTTTGTGTCCCATCTTTTGTGTACCACGCCATGCACAAATATTTATGATCAAAGGGTTCTACAGATACACCCAGGGTAGACGCTGGCTTCAGGAACTGTGTTTTCCTAAGTTGGGTTTGGTTTTGTTTTGCCAGCTCAATGTATTTTACATTCCAACTAACTTTTTCACTTGTTTTGCATCAGGACAATAATTCAGGCTCTCTTGTCTGCTGTATTACCAGAAGCATAATTGCTGGATTTTTTTTTTCAGTTGTTGTTGTGTTGTTTTTCTGTTTGTTTACTACAACATCCTTTAGAACATTTTTTAATTACAGAGAAGAAAGGGGAAATATCTGATTATTTCCCTATCCAGATAACCCATGTTGACAATTAAAAAAAAAAAAAGTAATACATGTCTAAACTATTTTGTAACTACACAGAAAGTGAACATTGTTGTCTCCCGCCCTGCACGCCACTCTTTAGCCCTTTCCTCAACTTTTAGGTTTCTTTTTATTTCTTCCAGGAAAATATTTTGCCTATCCCCACATGTGTTTTTATTGATATACTCATTTTAAATGTTGCTTATATTGCATACATATCCTTTGCTTCTTTGACTTAATAATATAGCTTGGTGGTCTTTCCGTATCCGCACAAACAAATATCACATTCTTTTTAGTGTAGGCATAGTATTCCCTCATTTGGACATACCATAATTTATGTAAGCGGTCACCTATTCTTCCAATTACTATTTTTTTTTAAAGTCCAGTGACCCTCTTTATTGATATGCTTAGCAAATAATCGGGAGCATCTCTGTAGGCTCAAGTCCTCACACTAGGGAATTCTGGGTCAAAAAATATGTGCCTGTAAAATTTTGATAGATAGAAAAATATTACTTTTGAAACTTCTGTAATGCAGACAGAAACCCATTTTCATCAAAATGAAGCACACTGAACGCTCCTTCCCCTTCACCTAACCCTTGGACCAGATGGCTGACTGCACATGCATGCATGGATTAAAAGAAGTCTACTGTACAGAAAACTAATTTAGGGTCTAATTAAATGCTTAAAATAAATTTATTCTCATCAGTTCCAGAGACCTTCACGTATAAAAATAAACTGGTCTGCATCAGAAGGACACTAAAAACATTAACAGCATTACTCCTTATGTAAATAAATTTGTTAAAATGTTTGTACTTTAGGTTCTAGAATTTACCAATTCTGCCTTGCATTTCTTATGTCTGGAAACTAATTTACCTAACTAGATAAAGATTGTCATTGACAATGGGAATTATGTCCTGTTACTGTCATGGTCTCATGGATATTACACATTTTTAGTGAAATCTTCCTTCCTTCCTTCCTTCCTTCCTTCCTTCCTTCCTTCCTTCCTTCCTCCTTCCTTCCTTCCTTTCTCTCTTTCCTTCTTTCCTTCCCTCCCTCCCTCCCTCCCTCCCTCCCTCCTTCCTTCCTTCCTTCCTTCCTTCCTTCCTTCCTTCCTTCTTCTTGAGTTTAGGTTGGGTGTGGTGACTTACACCTGTAATCCCAGCACTTTGGGAGGCCAAGGTGGGTGGATCGCTTGAGGTCAGGAGTTAGAGACCAGCCTGGCCAATATGGTGAAACCCCATTTCTACTAAAAACACAAAATTTATCTGAGCATGGTGACATGTGCCTGTGGCCCCAGCTACTAGGGAGGCTGAGGCACAAGAATTGCTTGAACCTGGGAGGCAGAGGCTGCAGTGAGCCAAGATCATGCCACTGCACTCCAACTTGGGCAACAGAGCAAGACTCTGTCTAAAAATTAAAAAAGAAAAGAAAAGAAATTAAGTGTAATCCCTTGAAACAGATAAAAGTTTATGTTCTTCAAAGGAAATGTTCTCCAGTGTGTGCAGTTGTGCACACCTATGTTCTTAGCTACTCCAGAAGCTGAGATTGAGGCTGAGACGGGAGGATCACTTGAGCCCAGAAGCTTAATTCCAGCCCAGGCAACATAGCAATACCCTGTTTCTAAAACAAAACAAAACAAAACACAAAGGAAATGTCCTCCATGGGCTAGGGAGCATTGATTAGAACTTAAGTTTAAAGACCAAATACAACTTGAGAAACATCTCAGGCCAGGCGTGGTGGTTCACGCTTGTAATCCCAGCACTTTGGAAGACCAAGGCGGAAGGATCACTTTCGGCCAGGAGTTTGAGACCAGCATAGGCAACATAGTAAGACTCCATCTGTAAAAAAAAAAAAAAAAAAAAAAAAAAAAAAAAAAAAAAAAAAAAAAATTTAATGAGCCAGGTGTGGTGGTGCACACTTTTAGTCCCAGCTACTTGGGAGTCTGAGGCAACAGAATTACCTAAGTCCAGGAGTTCGAGGCTGCAGTGAGCCATGATTGCCACTGCATTCCAGCCCAAACAACAAATAAGACATTGTCTCCGAAAAAAAAAGTTGGGGGGAATAACTCCTTCTTATGTAGGTCTGGAAAGAAAGACCATATGTAAGTGATTTCTAGCCCCTTAACAGTAGAGCATATTTCTGCCAGTTTCTGAATGATTTTTTATAGAAGTATTCAATCGGTAAATTATTCAGTGGCCAAGTATGCTAAGGTGTAGGACAGGGTCTGACTATTTTTGTGATTTCTTTACAGTGGTTTAAGATTATATTCAAGCAGGAAAAAAGGTTTGCAGCATTGTGATATAATTTTAAAATGCAGTTTCAAGTATGACTTTGTTTTTACTCAAATGCATTGCCGATTTGCAGAGCCTCCAGGTAACACCTGGATTTTGCTTTACCATCAACAATAAGGAACCAGCTATATGGTGTAAATTGAAATAGACCTATGGAGTTTTGTTTTTTTGAATCTGTTTTTAAATTCTGTTCAAGATTCCGTTCCATGCTTTCCTCCTCCAAAAGAGACTTATTTTAAGTACTGAAAAGGCTGACCTTTGCGGAAGGTACAGAAAGTCATCTTAACTGTTTCTCAGTGCTGCTGTCAGCATTACTCTTGCTAGAGCACATCAGGGCAGCAACAGCCTCTGAAAACTCTCCCGGTGCATTACCTCTTTCTTAAAGGTGTTTTGGTAAACCAGTCAACCACACATGAAATGAAAGTCACCCACTTTCTGTGATGAGTAATTTGGAATTCTACAATCAGAATTTTTGAGAGCCTCCAAACAACTTTATCAAGCTGGGCTGGGAGGAAAAATTAAGACCTGTCAACCACATATGTATTTCTGAAATCTGCATAAATTGGAATTTCTTAGCCTATTTCTGTATTCCTTTTGATTAACATTGGCATTTCAGGAGGCAATTTGAGATGATAGTACAGCTATTCCATTTTAGTTTAACATTTCTGAGACCCTCAGCCCTTGTCTCAAGTAGCAGCTCTGGAACAGGAATCCAAAGACCTCTGTCTGTGTTCAGTGATGCCCCTGATTAGCTATGTGGACAAGAAGCTGAACTCCTTTGGGTCTCAGTGGTCTCATATGTTAGGAACTCAGTTATCTCTGAGCACCCTTTTCACTCTGATTCTAATTTCTTCAAATACAGACAGCAAAGGTTTATGTATATCTAATTATCTTTCCTGTTTTCTAAGAGTTGTGGACTTTTTTTTTTTTTTAATCACCTGCATGTTTAAGCTTGCAGTTCGAACTTAAAGTCTCCTTATCATACATACGAGGCTGGCCTCCAAGTTGAGTGTGCCACCACACAGGACAGCAGGTGCCTTAATTGTGTGGTCTGAAATACCAAGTTAATGATTAACCAGGAATTAATGTAAGCAGGAAGCCCAGAAAAGAAGATATCCAAATGATTAATAAACATTTTATCCCACTATAAAATAACCAATAAACATCTTACACTATAAAATGTTTCTGGCCCAGCATGATGGCTCACACCTGTAATCCCAACACTTTGGGATGCCAAGACAGGAAGATCATTTGAGTGCAGGAGTTCGAGACCAGCCTGGGCAACAAACACAGCAAGACCCCATTTCTATGATTGAAAAAAAAAAAATTTCCCTCACTGGCAAATATAAATTATTCAGCAGTGAGATGCCATCTTCCATGTAGTAAGGAAGCTAGCATAAGAGCAACACTCTCATATATTGCAGGAAGTAGCTTGGAACAATCTTTCTGAAAAGCAGTTTGGCAATACATAGTGAGAGCCTTAGAAATACTTATTTTTGGATGCACTAATTGCACTGCTAAAAATCTATCCTAAGGAAATAATCAGAAATGCAAACTTATGCACCAAGATGTTCATGTAAGTGTTATTTCAAGTAGCTAAAAATTTGGATACAATCTAAATGCCCCAAAATGCTGAGACAAGGTAAATAAAGTATAATCCGTCTACATGGAGCACACTTACACAACACTTTCAATTAAATTACAAAGAATGTTTAATAACATGAAGAAATTCATCTGAAATAATGAGAAATAGAAAAAGCAAGATACAGCTTGGTTATCTTTGTCTTTATATATACATGCACATATATACACATACTCAAAGCAAGAGAAAAGACTAGAAAAACTCATGCCAACATGTTAACACTAGCTATCTCTGGGTGGTGAGCCCAATGTACTTCTGATTTTTTCCAGATTTTTTATAATGATTATGTAACTTTATAATTTACAATATGGTATATATTCTGAAGAAGGAAAATGCGCTGAGTCTCCTGCTGTGCTTGGAGTTGTGGGGTAGGATCAGCTTTCAGCTTCCCTCCTCCTGGTGGTTAGCATCAGGTTGAAAGAGAGGGGCACATTAGAGCATGGGAACATGTCGTGGCCCGTCTTCACTGAATGAGATCGGGAAGCCTTTTCTCTCCCTTTGTGGGAGACTGCTGTAAACATGGAATCTTGTCACTTTTTGTTGTAGCTCTGTAATGCAACTTAGACACTAAATTCCCCAAACTGAATTTCTCCCTTCAGTTTGGAATCAACAGAAAGCAAGCAGCCGCTCAGGTAGCTCCCATGTGGAGGGCAGGCTGCCTGCTGACCCTGGAGAGCACAGCAAGCCCCCATCCACAGGGCTTTCTTCTCTGTTTCTCTGATCATGCCAGAAACGGGGCTACTGGGAAAAGGAACAGGAAGGGAAGAGAAGCTTTACTTGGGTCCTGCTGTATTAGTAAGCCCTCCTTCTGTGCCACTGACTGGCTGCTAGGATGTGGGAAGGGTGATATTTTAAGAATGAGCCATGGCTAATACTTGGAAACTAAGCTAATTATGTGACATGATAGCCCTGGGCACAGAACAACGAAGAAGAGGAAGGCAAAGTTAGTCTGATTTAATGAAAAGTCCAATTTGGAGACCATTTTCAGAGATCCATGGCCTTCAAAGATCTGCAGCCTGGCAGGCCACTCTCCCACCAGGTCAGGGGTGTGCGCAGCAGGCTATCTGGGGCTTCGTGAGTAGATAAATGTCATCTGCAGCAAGTAGGTGGGGCTCTGATATGCCCTGATATTCTTTGCTCATATTGTAATTAGCACATTCTTTGTATGTAGTGATTTTTTAAGAGCACTTAAAATGGCCAATGTTCTGAATTTCCTTGTTTATCCTAATAATTAGCAACTCCTTACCTCCCTCCCTCCCTCTCCTCCCTCCCTACCTTCCCTCTGTCCCTTCTCTTCCCTGCCTCCCTCCCTCCCATCTTTCCTTCTTCCAAGTGGGACAAATGTGGCCTTCAATGCCCAGCAGCTATCACTTGTTGCAATTTCTGAATTAGTGCAGTCTAAACTAATGAATACATTGTGAAGATCTCCCCCCAGTTTTCATCATTGTGCTTACATATAGCTGTGCTTCAGTGCAAGCAAGCATGATCTACCTCCAGGGATGTACTGAAGGAGTAGGAAGAAAGCTGACTCAGATAAATCCAGGGCCTTCTTCAAGGCAGAGGCCCTGCCTAATACTCCCACATTCGATGGTCCTGAGTCCGAAGGGTTTGTTAGTGGTTTAGAGTTGCAGATTTTCCACTCACGTATAAAGGCCCCTGCTGTGCACAGTCACTATGATGAATGAATAACTCAGCTGCATACACAAGTCTGTTCCCAAGTACCATCTGCTGAGTGAATGAATGAGTGAACAAAAGGGAAACACATTACCCCAATTGTGAATCTGAATAATGAACTTGGCAATGTGATGTGATCTGTGCTTCAGCAGGCTTGGGTTCCAAGTCCAATAGGGCCCTTGACATCCTTTGTCCTTCATTCCTGTGCACTTTGCACCTCCATATCACATTTGGTATGTCTTTCTTGTAGTGTTGATGGTTATTTATGAGCATGTCTTGGGCTGCCTGCTCTTATTGTAAGCTCTCCAATTAATTGCTCAGTGTGCTGTGTACCCAATTGTCATGTAAATACATGTTGAATGAATAAACAAGTGTGACTCATTCAGAGCTAAACTACGCATGAGAGTAGACATGGCCAGCTTCAGCCAAGAGAGTGAAGACCAGATTCCCAAAGCCCTGTGGCCCATTCCCTAGCTCCCTGGAAGAGTGGAGGGAAAACACTTGGGAACAAGCAGGCTTCTGGGAGCTGGGAAGCGCCCCTTTCCCCACTGGGAAATTCCATGTGAGCACTCATCAGGGCATTCTCCTGCTCTCATTCTCTTGCTTCGGCTGCTTGGGATCTTTCAATGCACCCCTCCCTGCAAAAAGGTGGTGGCGCTAGCTGGAAAGTATAGCATCCAGTGCCCCTCTTCATTCATTTCTTTCTTCCCTCCTCTCTTGCCTCCACTTTGTCCCACCCACATTACCCCCCACCCCTCGTGCTGGTAGGTTTATTCATTCACTGAAACAAGCCTAGTTGAGTCCAAAGCAATTAACATTACTGAGCATCTATTAGGAACTGGAGACTGAGAGTGGCCTTCAAGGATTTCAAGGCCAGGAGCAGTGGCTCATGCTTGTAATCCCAGCATTTTGGGAGGCCAAGGTAGGAGGATTGCATGAGCTCAGGAGTTCAAGACCAGCCTGGGCAACGTAGTGAGACCTCATGTCTACCAAAAATACAAAAAATTAGCTGGGTATGGTAGTGCGCACCTGTGGTCCCAGCTGCTTGTGGGGGCGGAGGTGGGAATATCACTTGAGCCCAGGAGACTGAGGCTGCAGTGCACCCCAGCCTAGGTGACAGAACAAGACCATGTCTCAAAAAAAAAAAAAAAAAAAAAATCCTCCTCCTCACAGGAGAAAGGTAAGCAGCTTATCTAAATACACAATAAAATGTAATAGCTGCTAGATATAATACAGGCCCTACACAGGATGCATCAGGAAGGAAAAAGGAACTAATTCTAATTCTGACCAGGAGATACCTTCTTAGTGGAGATGGCATTTGAGTTGAAACAGGAAGGAGGACTAGAGTTTTGATAACAGTTTGGGAAATGGCGTGAGTAAAGACACGGAAGCACATGTGGGCAACATTTGAAAGAGCAGAGGGAGTGGCAGGGGATGGGGAGAAGTCCTGGATGGCTACGTGGAGGAATTTGGACTTGATTGGGAGGAGGAGCTCTTCAAAGATGACTACACGCTTTTCCTCCCTCACAGCTGAGAGTTGTCAGGCATTGGTTTGGTTCAGTGATCATCAACAGGCTGGCTCCCCAGGGGCAGAGATTGCTTTGCCCAGATTATATCCCCAGTGCCTAGCTCAGTGCCAGGCACATAGCAGGCACTCAAGAAATACTCACCGAAGAAATAAGCAATACATTTCACATAATAACTCTGCTTTCTGATTATATGGTACAAAGAAGAATTCTGAGACTCATTCCGAGCACCAGCAGTGCTGCTGTCGATGAACGGCGTCTGGGTGGTTGTAGGCGAGGGCACTGGGGTTAGTTGGCTAGGTTTTGCCATCCCTGCTCTAGATGATCCATCTGAGATGGCCCCTGCTGCACTGCAACCCTCAGAGAAGACAGACAGTCCAGAAGAGCTTCAACTATCAAGTTGCATTGTTGGGAGCTTTCAGATGTTAGGATGTATTCATGTAACTAGCAGGCCTTGGTGTGGGTGTACTGCTGAGGGCCTGCCTGCCAGTTCTGGGGAGAGCCTCCCTTGTGGACATCCCCTGAGAGCACTCACTCAGAAATGGTTACAGGTGGGTTAGAAACAGGCAAATGAAACGATAGTGTTCGCAGTCAGGCTATAGGGGCCCATAGTGAGGAGACAGTGCCTCGAAGCGGGCGGCGGAAGGTTGATTTCACGTTCTGCTAATTGTGCTGAATGCCAATGACACAAGTCTGTTTTATGTTGTGAAAATTCATCATTATACCCCTAGGACTCACACTTTTCAGTATGTATGCTATACTTTAACAGTTTACCTTAAAAAAAAAAAAAAAGTTATAATAGACGAGGCAGGAGAAGCTGCAGCAGGTTTTAGTCAGATTTTCGCAGGTTGCAATTCTGTCTGTTCTCAAAAGGTGGCCGTGTTGTGCCACTTGATAAAATGCAAGACCAGAGAACAGGATTCCTTGGATTCCCAATGGATTCCCAGCTCCTCCTTGAGGCCTAATGTTGATTTTTTTTTTTGGTTTTTTTGTTTGTTTTCTTTTGAGACAGAGTCTCGCTCTGTCGCCCAGGCTGAAGTGCAGTGGTGCGACCTCGGCTCACTGCAACCTCTGCCTCCCAGGCTCAAGCAACTCTCCTGCCTCAGCCTCCAGAGCAGCTGGGACTACAGGTGCGAGCCACCACACCCGGCCAGCTTTTTGTATTTCAGTAGAGACAGGGTTTCACCGTGTTGCCCAGGCCAGACTCGAAATCCTGAGCTCAGGCAATCTGCCCGCCTCGGCCTCCCAAAGTGCTAGGATTATAAGCATGAGCCACAGCGCCTGGCCAATGCTGCTGATTTTGATCATCCTACCTGTCTTTATCTTTGAATCCAGATCATTCCCTCCTAATTTTTGTCCTAAAAACACCTTTAAAAATTTATCTTGAGCAACCAAAGCCATGTACTGGTGATGTTTGAGGAGAACATCACTGGATCTCCAGGAAATGACTGCTCCTACCTGGTGCCCTGAACATGAAATACTTAATGTGTGTTATCAGCAGATGTCTCCATGAATCATTCTTCGAGTTTGGAATAGGTCTTGCTGAAATGCCTCAAAATTGAATCAGGCAGATTCTTAAGAATAAACAACTGCAAATTTGCAATAATTTCAGTATGAAGGTCAACCTGTTTTTGTCCTCTTATGAGAAAAAGTTTATATGTTACTATTTACCCAGTAAGGGTATAACTAAAACTACTTTTTAAAAACAGGCACTATAAATAAGTTATAATCAATTCATATTTCAGAACACTAGGTAACTTTTTTAAAAGTGAGATAGATCTATATGAACTGCTATGGAGAAATCCACTCATATCATTAAGTGAAATACCATAAAGTATACATAAGGTATAATCCCACTTATATAAATCCCAAAAAATATATAAAACCGTATGTGGGTAGGTATACATTTATGTATACAAAGGCATTGAAAAATGTCTCCAGACTTTACCAGGGATATTTACCAAACTATTAATAACAACTGCCTCCTGAAAGGACATAGGCCTAGAAAGGAGTGGTAGTGTTTGGATTTGAACAGAAGGTTTATATTCATGTATGACTTGTATGGTTTAAAACTTTTTTTAGGCCAGGCAGGGTGGCTCACACCTGTAATCCCGGTACTTTGGGAGGCCGAGGCAGGCGGATCACCTGAGGTCAGGAGTTTGAGACCGTCCTGGCCAACTTGGTGAAACCCTGTCTCTACTAAAAATACAAAAATTAGCTGGATGTAGTGGTGGGCATCTGTAATCCCAGCTACTCAGGAAGCTAAGGCAGGAGAATCGCTTGCACCTGGGAGGCGGAGGGTGCAGTGAGCCGAGATTGCGCCATTGCACTCTAGCCTGGGCAACAGAGTGAGACTCCGTCTCAAAAAAAAAAAAAAAAAAAAAAAAAGGCTGGGCACAGTGGCTGAAGCCTGTAATCCCAGCACTTTGGGAGGCCGAGATGGGTGGATCACGAGGTCAGGAGATCGAGACCATCCTGGCTAACATGGTGAAACCCCGTCTCTACTAAAAAATACAAAAAAAACTAGCTGGGCGAGGTGGCGGGCGCCTGTAGTCCCAGCTACTCGGGAGGCTGAGGCAGGAGAATGATGTAAACCTGGGAGGCGGAGCTTGCAGTGAGCTGAGATCCGGCCACTGCACTCCAGCCTGGGCAACAGAGCGAGACTCTGTCAAAAAAAAAAAAAAAAAAAAAAAAAAAATTTACAAGTACATTTATGAAGTCATTTTATTTAATCTTCCCAACTACACTTTGAGGCAGGTTTTTTTGTTTTGTTTTGTTTTGTTTTTTTAAAGCAGAGTCTTGTACTGTCGCCCGGGCTGGAGTGCAGTGGCACAATCTCGGCTCACTGCAACCTCTGCCTCCCAGGTTCATGCTATTCTCCTACCTCAGCCTCCTGAGTAATAGAGAGGGCTTTCACTATGTTGGCCAGGCTGGTCTCAAACTCCTGATCTCGTGATCTGCCTACCTTGGCCTCCCAAACGGCTGGGACTACAGGCATGAGCCACCGCACCCAGCGGAGGCAGGTTTTTTTTAACCCCCATTATATAGGTAAGCAAACTGATACTCAGCACAAGTAAGTGACTTGCCTTGGCTCACAGAATTCGCTGAGAAGCAGAACTGACATTTTGAATCCAGGGCTTCCAAATCTGAGGCCTAGGGCTCTTTCCACTTCACCATAATATAAAATAGACCTGTAGGTAATACCTACAGATTTGACTGTCTTTTCTTTTCTTTTTTTTTTGAGACAGAGTTTCATTCTTGTTATCCGGACTGGAGTGCAGTGGCACGTCTCAGCTCACTGCAACCTCTACCTCCCTGGTTCAAGCGATTCTCATGCCTCAACCTCCCAAGTAGCTGGGATTACAGGCACCTACCAACATGCCCAGCTAATTTTTTTTTTGTTTTTAGTAGATTTGGAGTTTCACCATGTTAGCCAGGCTGGTCTCAAACTCCTAACCTCAGGTGATCCGCCTGCCTCAGCCTCCCAAAGTGCTGGAATTACAGGTGTGAGCCACCACACGCGGCCTGAATTTATTTTCTTATCGCTTATTTCTAAAGAGCCATTTGTTTAAGCTGGGTTTATAAGTGGCCTCGGTCAGCCCAACTGCTTTTATGAGGCGCAGCTACTTCTGCCCATCCGAGGTAAGGTCTGTGTTGCTGTTTTCTCAATGCTTCATGTCCCACTCCTCCTGTTTCCTTTTCCTGTTCTCTTTCCTCAGGGAGCCTTTTCATAAGCTGCTGGCCCAAGGCCTTATCAAGGGGCAGACATTCCGCCTACCATCTGGACAGTATCTACAGGGAGAGGAAGTGGATCTCACAGGTAAGAATGGCCCGTCCAGTCCCATCCAGGTACTCCCAGAGAGCCAAGGCCAGGCCTGAGAGCTAGAGCAAGCAGGCATCTGCCTCTAGAGTGGGGCAGGATGCGGGAGAGAGACCCGCTGGCCATGTGGTCTCTAAGCCTCAGCTCCCTCTTGGCCTGCGCCCCCGAAGCCTGGTCCTGGACTGGCCGTCTGCTCCTCTGCCCCAGCCCCCTTCAGCCCAAGTGCCACCTCAGCTTCTGGCAGGGTTTTCATTTGTATGTAACAGAGTCAATTGGGGTATCACCTCCCATCCCAGACCATCTTTGAAAGCCCACCTCAGGGACAGAACCCCCAGGCCCAAGACACATTCTTCCAGAACTGGGGTACTCCCAGTGTTTCTCCCCACATGGTCTAGTGGCATGTTTCAGAACCTTAGGGGGCAGCACTCTGTTTACTCATAGCACCCCAGAGCAGCCCCCTCTTAGCATTTCCCAGTAAAACACCTCCCCCTGACTCCCCACCTCCCCCTGACTCCCCGAACTTCCCTCCTGTCCCAGCTGTCGTAAGCCTTTTCCTTCCACTCTGCATTTTCACCCTTCATCCTTTACATTTCACCCTTCATTTTCACCCTGAGGATCACCAGATCTTCAGGTTCCATGGTGAGGATGTATCACGTGCACCCAGCACACACGTGGAATATGTGACATGTTAGAAAACAGGTAGGGGTGAGGCGCGGTGGCTCATGCCTGTAATCCCAGCACTTTGGGAGGCAAAGGCAGGCGGATCACCTGAGGTCAGGAGTTCAAGACCATCCTGGCCAACTTGGCAAAACCCCATGTCTACTAAAAATATAAAAATTAGCCAGGCATGGTGGCATGCGCCTGTAATTGGAGCTACTCAGGAGACTGAGGCAGGAGAATCACTTGAACCCAGGAGGTAGAGGTTGCAGTGAGCCACGATCATGCCACTGTACTCCAGCCTGGGCAACAGAGCAAGACTCTGTCTCAGAAAAAGAGAGAGAGAGAGAGAGAGAGAAAACGGGTGGAGATATGCGGTATGTATAGCGACAGCTGTAAGAAACCCCCAGCACTGTGACTATTACATTTAGAAAAACCAGTGCAGAATGGATGAGATTAGGTCACACAACAACCCTGTAAATGGGAGGCAGCCTCTCCAGGTAAACATTAGAGACAGGGTTTAGGGAAGCAGTCAATGCAGTTACCTCATCAAAACAAAATATATCAAGGTTTGTAACGGTCCGTGGGAGAAAAAGAAGCTGGAGAAGCAGAACTGGCAGTGTTTCTCCAGCATGGATGACAGAGGGAAAGAGCTAAATTCAGGTGCACATAGAATTCAGCTTCACAATTAGTGAAGTGTTCTTTGTAAGGGGCAAGGCTGCCCATGTATAGCTGTGCAGTTTGTGCACTACACAAAAGAACCAAGCCAAGGCTCTGATTTCAGTAGGGCCTGAAATGCAGCCATTTGTCAAGTCATACATTTCAGGGCCACATCTGCCAAAAGAGGGTGACTTTTTCTAACTTGTCAACTTCTCTGCCCAGAAAGATACATTTTTCCTAATTTGCACAACAGTGTTTTAAGGTCTAGACACAGCCTGGGTCAGAGTAGAGGGGGCCAGTGGTTCCCTGAGTCTCACTACAGCCTGGATAAACCTCTAGGACTTCAGTCTCCCCTTCTCTGCTGTCATGGGGTCAGGCAGTATTGTGAACATCTTTTCTCTTCACACGTTGTCTTGCCTACTGGGTGAGAATACTTTGATCAGCAAGGGCAGGTTTCTGTCTCCTTCATGGATGTAACTCTCATGAAGTATGGAATTGGCTTTTAGGTCTGTACATCAGTCCCCTGTTAGTTTGGTTGCTGTTGGAGTCAGAGATTATTTGGCTGGGAGGAAAAGAAATCCACCCAAACCCAGTTGCAGGAAATAGAGCTAGGCCCTACTGCCCATAGGAAGTCACCAGCCACTCCTTTTTCCTTTTCTCCTCAGCTCTCTAGTTCCTAGTTCTTCCTGCTACTCTCCATTCTTCTGTCCTGTTCTCCTTCATCTGCCAGACTTGGATTCTGCTCTCTGCAGTTTCAATTTGACAAGTGACCTTGGGTAGATACAGTGGCAAATCTCGCCCCATCTCCTTAGGACCTGATGGTTCCAGTGCTCAGCAACATGGAAATAAAGTTTCTGTGTCTCTTAGCTCCAATTTGTGAGATAGAGGCTTAGCCTTGCCAGGTGCCCTTACTAGTCCTCTCCAGTAGGGCTTGGCAACAAGGTCACCTCATCCAAATGTGGCCATTTAAGACCTCTTCCATCAGCACCATCTAGACCAGTGGTATGTGAGTAGGGCAGGAGACAATTCCAAAGAACAGGGTATGGGTGGCTGGCACCACAAAGGGACCACTACATTTACCATGAGCCCGGTAAGTAAATTCCATATGCCCTGAGAGTACGAGATCATGTTTTGGTGACTGCAGCATGGATGGGACAGGTCAGGCTGCCAACTTGCATGAGAGACCCTTGATCCATCAAGAAAACGGCAACGTGTATGAATTTTTCAAAATTACTTTTTACTTTCCTTTTTTGTGTATAAATAATTTACTTGTAAAGGGGGAAATTGTTTTACAGAAAAAGCTGGCACAGGCCGTTATAACTGTACTGTTTATTCATGAAGGTTTGTGAGAGGAAGGTGGGCCTCATTCATTTAAAAATAAAAATATTTTTATAACAATACAGAGGGAGAGAAAGCGGCTTGTTAAGTGAATTAGTGTGATTCTTCAAATGGACACTTTCCATCGCTCACCTAGTTTTTTCTTATTGACGCTATTTCTGTAGAAGCAATTCAGAATCACACATACCATACCTATGGATTGTTTTGGCATCTAGGTTCCGTTCCTGTTCATGCAAAAACGAAAGAGAAGTTAGAGGTGACGTGGGAGAAGATGAGTAAGTCCAAACACAACGGGGTGGACCCAGAAGAAGTTGTGGAGCAGTATGGAATCGACACAATTCGGCTCTACATCCTTTTTGCCGCCCCTCCTGAGAAGGATATCTTGTGGGATGTGAAAAGTAAGTCACCTTCCTCTTCCTGACCTGCTTCCTTTGTGATCTGCCCTGGACTTTGAAGGAATTTGAGGAAGGAAATGTCTTTGCTGAAGACAGTAGTAGAGAATTCTAGGAATCAGTTCCATAGAGCAAGTAGCAGCTTGACCAGCATCCTGCAACCACTCTTAGACGGGTGTTGACAAAAGTAAGCGAGCCTCAGAATCATGTGGAAAACATGTTGCAGATGCAGACTCCACTGCTCCGCCCATGCCTGCTGACTTAGCCTCCAGAATGGGGCTCAGCAGGTGGCCTTTGAACAAGCTCAGCGGTGATTCTGGTGCACCCTCTACAAGGACCATGCTTTGAGAGTGGTTTCCTTGGAGACAGACTGGCTTCTGAGCTACTCCTAGGCCTGCTATAGTCCCAAGAGGCCAGTTCCCTCTTTCTTGATGTACCCTGGAAGGTTTTTTCTAGAACAGTGTCATTCTCCCTCACCAATCCAGAAAGCCCCTGGAGGGGCCTGGGCCTGGTGTTACCTGTGGCCTCTCAGTCACCCACAGCACCCTCCATCTCCCCGTTTAGGGGAGATTTGTCTCTCCAGAGTTGTTTAGCACTAAAATGACATGAAGTAAAATAATCTTGAGTATCTGGCTATTCTAGAATAAACCCGTCCAACAGTCATTCATTTTTACTTCATATGATCTGCCCTAAGTGTTGTTGTGGGAAGAGGAAGTCAGATGCCTGAAATCCTGAGCTTTGTGTGAGGTATGCATGCCATTTGAGAAATCACTGTTTATTTTGATGTACTGTGGCTAGTGGGAAGTGTGGTCTGGAACAGTGGTCACAGATGCCAGTCCTGGAACTAGCTGCCTCAGAATCACTGGGGGGCTTGCAAAGCACAGACAGGTGGAGGTTCTGGCTCCCACCCCTAACCCAGGGGACAGGCTCCAGGAATCTTTCTAAGAAGCCTCCCAGAAGGTTCTGCTGTGCATTCAGGCTTGAGGATGCCTAGCCTAGTGGCCAGAGAGTACAAGGACCTGGACTGACCCTAATTTGGCTACTGGTGTAACCCAGGGCCACCAAGTAAAGCCAATTCAGCTTAACCAGAAGATCAGATCAAAAGCTGGATTGGACGAACTTGTGTAAAATATGGAAAACACACATACCTGCAAGGACAGGGATTGTGTCAACGTACTTCACAGTCTACAGCAGCGTGGCTGCAAGCACAGTCACGCTATCCAGCAGGAGTCAGCGCTGTCTCCCAAGCACCATGTTAGCTCCATGGCATTTTTGTCCCAGCAAGCTTGCTTAATCAAGGCGGCAGGGCACCAGGGCTCATCTTGACCAAGCTTCTGAGCTCATGACCGTTGGTGGGTGGCACTTTGAGTGGCCCTGCCATCTAGTGCCCTGAATCTGGGTGCTAAAATGAGATAGAATTGGTCCTGGTCTGAATTCTCAGGCACTGAAAGCCAGGGAGGATCCTTCAGCCTGCCCTCAGAGGAATCCATTAGGGTGCAGTGAAGTGTCGCATCAATTCACAGGTGCTTTTCTCCGCGTAGTTATACCACGTCCATCACCCTTATGTTGTGCACTCTCTCTTTCTCATTTACTGATGCTGAGTTCAGCTGATGCTCTTCCTGGGGTGCTGAGATGGCAACAACGACTGTGGGCCTTGACAACTAGGTTTATTGAGGCCAGGGCTTCTGGGAAGGCTCCCCAGCCTCAGCTGCTGAGTGACAAGGAGAAAGCCGAGGCCAGGAAGCTCTGGGAGTACAAGAACTCCGTCATCTCTCAGGTCAGAAACTCCCCAGTTCCAGTGGTTAACTCTGTAACCAAGCACTCTTTGGGAACCTTTGCCTGTGGTCTTTGCGGCCCTCCCTGCCGTGGGGTAGGCCACTGTGGGTCTTCCTTTCTGGCGATGGTGGTCCTTGCTTTGAGTGATTGGCCTTGCTGTTTTGGGTAGTTTACCAAGGTGGATCACCAGTGCATACGTTCTAATGCAAAGAGAGGCCCTCAGGAAATGGCTGTCTGATGATGTCCCACATTTGTCCATCCTGGGTCTCAGGAAGCTGCCACTTTCCATGTTTCCACATTTAACACATCCAAGCAGAGAACCAAATCCAGGATCACCCTGTCCATCCAGGATGACACCGTATGTGTTACATTAACAGAAACACAGTTTTAGAGTTGACGGGGGCATTCAGAAACTGTCCTCTGTAGCCTCCTCGTTGTACAGATGGGGACAGAGATGAGGTCCAGATATCTCGCCTAACGTCACACAGCTAGTGAGGAACTGAGCAGAGATTAGAATCCCAGTCTTCCACATAGCCAGGACTTTCCCACTCAGTTACTTTGTTACACAATATCCATGTGAACTATTGTGGGTTAACTTCTGCAAATCTGAGTCATTATAATGGGTATCTAATATCCCAAATTCTTCTTAAGCTGATTTAAAAAAAAAAAAAAGTATGCTGATTCAGACATAAAGTTAATCAGCATCACTCATCTGCACTCTGATAATGAGGACGATAATGCATGGCAGGCTTTTGCCTCTCTGGTTTATATAACCTGAAATGGCCCTGGGTCCAGCATGTTCTCATTTGTTGACACTTCTTCCGCTTTATTTCTCTCCTCTGTACCCTCTCTGTATGGAGGAACAGAGCTCCCTGAATGAATGTAGGGGTCTGAGTGATGCCTGAGCGATTGAATTCATACCACATATTTTCTCCCTGGATTTGGCAAATTCTTCTGTTCTGTCAGATAATAGAATTGGGTTATTTCAACAAGTTGGAAACTTTTGACATCCTTAAAGATGTGTAACTT
Source organism: Piliocolobus tephrosceles (assembly GCF_002776525.5). Lineage (NCBI taxonomy): Eukaryota > Metazoa > Chordata > Mammalia > Primates > Cercopithecidae > Piliocolobus > Piliocolobus tephrosceles. The sequence continues at coordinate 91,110,127 of NC_045435.1, read as the reverse complement.
TTCTGTATTCTTGCCTGTAGTCAAAATGGAAAAGCACAGAAATATGAAAAAGCTGACAAGTTGTGTTAATGTTCTTATGTTGACCGTACACTTCAAAATGTAAAATTGACTGGGCCCAGTGGCTCACGCTGATAATCCCAGCACTCTGGGAGGCCAAGGCGGGTGGATCACAAGATCAGGAGATTGAGACCATCCTGGCTAACACGGTGAAACCCCATTTCTACTAAAAATACAAAAAAATCGCCTGGCATGGTGGCACGCGCCTGTAGTCCCAACTACTTGGGAGGCTGAGGCAGGAGAATCGCTTGAGCCTGAGAGGAAAAGGTTGCAGTGAGCCAAGATCGTGCCATTGCACTCCAACTTGGGCGACAAAGCGAGTCTCTGTTTTTAAAAAAAAAAAAAGTAAAATTAACCTTCTCCCATAGACTAAAAACCATGAGTGTGAAGCAAAGCCACATAACCAAGCAGAAGTGACATCCTTTACTCCTGTTTTCTGTTACGTTGAGTTTGTCCATCAGTGGGTCCTGCCTCCTATTCATGTCACTAGCATTGTTTTTTGTTGTTGTTGTTGTTGTTTTTGAGACGAAGTCTCGCTCTGTTGTCCAGGCTGGAGTGCAGTGGCACAATCTCGGCTCACTGCAACCTCACCTCCCAGGTTCAAGCAATTCTCCTGCCTCAGCCTCCCGAGTAGCTGGGATTACAGGCATGCGCCACCACACCCAGCTAATTTTTTGTATTTTTGTAGAAATGGAGTTTTGCCATGTTGGCCAGGCTGGTCTCGAACTCTTGACCTCAAGTAATCCACCCACCTCGGCCTTCCAAAGTGCTAGGATTACAGGTGTAAGCCACCACTCCCAGTCACTAGCACTGTTTTTCTAAACACCTACTATGAGAACCAACAGTATCCCAGATATGTGGAAGAATAGTCTTCAACAGTGGAAACAGTGTTGACTTTGAATTTTAAAAATATTTGTGCAGATGAAACATAGCGATTATTTGAGATAGTAGATATATTTATAAATATCTTTGCATCCAATTCATTTTCCTTTTTTTGTTTTGATAATTTAGTCTTTTTGTGGAAAACTTAAAAGAATTTGGAAATAAGTGAATAACTGAATCTTTACCAATAGGTGACCACCCATTTCACAGAGGACTTCTCACTGAATTCTGCAATTTCTCAGCTGATGGGACTCAGCAGTGCCCTCTCGGTAAGTGGCCTGTCCTCTCATTTGCTGGTTGCAGAGGAGGGAGGGAGAGGTGTGGCAAGGGGTCCCACAGGGTCCCAAGAGGGACAGAGAGCACCCCCACTGTGTCACCACCTAGGTGTGGCTTGATTATCTTAAGGAAACATTTTTCCATAGTCACAACCTAGTTTTATTACTGGAAGTTTCTTAAAGATTTTCTGGTCCAAACCCCCTTATCCCCCAATATTTTACAGATGAGGACATTGAGGCCCAGGGAAGTTAGATGACATGTCTGGTTGATTAGTGACAAATCTAAGACCAGACTCAGGCCTCCCTGTCTTCTGGCTCTTCACACCCTCGCTGTCTGATTTCCTGAATGAATTGTGATACCTCCTCAGCATCATTACATTTGATATTCATTTAACCTGGATGGATCAGGATCATTCTCACCAATGCCAAAAGTCAGCCTTTTCAGTATGGATTTTCTCCTTGCTAAGTGTGACTGCCATTTTTCTTGCCAGGGAAAGGACTTGTCAACAAATGTTCTTAGCTATTGGACAACAAAAGCATTCATTAAAGCTATTAACAAATGCTTTTTTAAAATGAAGTCCTCTCCAAGCTTTTAAGACCAGTGGGGGCCAGGCATGGTGGCTCATGCCTGTAATCTCAACGCTTTGGAAGACCAAGCTGAGAAGATCATTTGAGGCCAGGAGTTCAAGACCTGCCTGGGCCACATAGAAACTAAAATAATTAGGCCGGGCGCAGTGGCTCACGCCTGTAATCCTAGCACTTTGGGAGGCCGAGGCAGGCGGATCACGAGGTCAGGAGATCGAGACCATCCTGGCTGGCATGGTGAAACCCCGTCTCTATTAAAAATACAAAAAAATTAGCTGGGCGAGGTGGTGGGCGCCTGTAGTCCCAGCTGCCCTGGAGGCTGAGGCAGGAGAATGGCGTGAACCCAGGAGGCAGAGCTTGCAGTGAGCCAAGATCACACCACTGCACTCCAGCCTGAGTGACAGAGCGAGACTCCGCCTCAACAAAAACAAAACAAAAAAGTAAAATAAAATAATTAGCCGCATGTGGTGGCATATACCTGTAGCCCCAGCTACTCGGGAAGCTGAGGCGAGAGGATCGCTTGAACCCATCCTGGGCAACAGAGTGGGAGACCCTGTCTCTAAAAATAAAATTAAAAAGATAATTTTAAAAAAGCAAAATAAAGATAAAAAAGAACAATGGAAGAAATTTCAAATTTGACTACATAAAACTTGACATTTTCAGTATGTTAAAAAAATTATAACATATGTCAGACAGAAGGTTAATGTCCTTAATAGGTAAAGCACTCTTGCATATTCATATGAAAATACCTAACCAAAAATGGTCAAAGCATATGAAAAGATAATAACTCACAGAAGATGACATAGAAATAGCCAATAAATTTGTGGAGAAAAAAAAATCTGCCTCTCTAATTATCATGAAAGGCAAATTTAAAACAAGGTGCTTTTTTTAAAAAAAAATATCTGTCAAATTTGCTGAGAATGCTTTAACATAACTATTTAGGGCCAGGCACAGTGGCTCATGCCTGTAATCCCAGCACTTTGGGAGGCCGAGGCAGCAGGATCAATTGATCTCAGGAGTTTGAGACCAGTCTGGGCAACATAACGAGACCTCATATATAAAAAATTTAAAAATTAGCCAAGTGTGGTGGCATGCACCTATAGTCCCAGCTACTCAGGAGGCTGAGGTGGGAGGATCCTTTGAGCCCAGGAATTTGAGGTTGCAGTGAGCTGTTTGGTGGCACCGTACTCTAGCCTGGGTAACAGAGTGAGACCCTCTCTCAAAAAAATGAAAATAAATGCATAATTATTCCCTATGATTGCGAAGATGGCAAAATAGACTTTTACACACCAGTGATAGCTGTGGTTGATGTAACCTTGCCAGGAAGCACTCTGGCTGTCAGGTTGATTGTGTTATATCCTCTGATCCAGGAGTATTTGTTGCAGATAATTTATAATCAGAGACTCAGAACCCCAAATGTCCTCTGATGGGGGAATTGGGAAATGACTGATGTCGTATCAATAAGAAAGGAATGTGCCACCACCATTAACATCATGTCTTGAAGAATACTTAATATCAGAAACTGTTTATCATATAATATTAAGTAAAAATACATGACACAAGGCCAGGCAGAGTGGTTCACACCTGTAATCCCAGCACTTCGGGAGGTCAAGGCAGACAGATCGCTTGAGGTCAGGAGTTCAACACTAGCCAGGTCAACATGGTGAAACCCTGTCTCTACTAAAAATACAAAAAGTTAGCTGAGTGTGGTGGTGCACACCTGTAAACCTGTAGTCCCAGGTACTCAGGAGGCTGAGGCAGGAGGATTGCTTGGACCAGGAGGCAGAGGTTGCAGTGAGCTGAGATCATGCCACTGCACTCCAGCTTGGGCAACAGAGAGAGACTCTGTCTCAAAAAAAAAAAAAAAAAAGATACAAAAGTGTTCATATGAGCTGGGTGCAGTGGTTCACACCTGTAACTTGAATTTCAGTTTTGGGAGGCCAGGGCACCAGATGGCTTGAGCCCAGGAGTTCAAGACCAGCCTGAGCAATATAGTGAGATACCTCATCTCTATGAAAAATAATAATAATAATTTTTAAAATTAAAAAAAAGTGTTCATATGGTAAGAATATCAATCCTGAAAATGTTACATGTGTAATAAGCATCTATATACATATTTTTGCATTTTTGGAGACAGGATATAATATACCTTTTTTTCTAGGTTGTATAATTATGAGTAGTTTTTCATTTCCTGTGTTTTCTGTGCTGAATGTTAGTTTTTTAATCAGAAAAAATAAAGCAAGAAACTGAAATGAAACTGTAATGAATTTCTCTTTTTCCATTCTGGAATTTGAGAAGTCCTTAATAATAACACACAGAGCTAAACACAACCATGTTTGCTGGAATTGACCAAAGGTGTTTAAGAGAATAGGGGTCCCTGAGTAGGGTAGAGAGTCCCCCCTGCCCTGGGTGTTTCACAGTTTAATACCTTTGAGCAGGTCTCCATGCATTTATCTGGGGACCTACAGCGCAGAGGAAACCTAGCAGAGTGGTTGAGAGTTCGGCTACAGTATGCCTGGGGGCAGATTGCCCTCCCTCGCTGATCCTTAGCTGCTTCATCTGTCCAATGGGGTAAGAATACCACCCTCAAAGAGTGGTGAGGACTAAATAAGTTAACATCATGTATTCATTGTTGCTGCTGCTGTAGTTTTTTTTTTTTTAAGACAGGGTCTCACTGGCCCAAGCTTCAGTGCAGTGGTACAATCATAGCTCACTATAGCCTTGATCTCCTTAAGGAGATCTTAAGTGAGGTCTTAAGTGATCCTCCCACTTCAGCCTCCCAAGTAACTGGGACTATAGGTGTGCAACTGTGCCTGGCTAATTTTCTTTTGTCTTTTAATTTTTCATAGAGATGAGGTCTTGCTATAGTGCCCAGGCTGGTCTCAAATTCTTGGGCTCAAGTGATCCTCCTGCCTTGGCCTCCCGAAGTACTGGGAGGATAGGCATGAGCTACCATACCTGGCTTGCTGTAGTTTATCTTAGTGCTATCATTAAGTAGGGGAAGTTCTTTGTCCCAAGCAGAAATGGATGGCAAAGGGAGTTTCTTCCTACCAGCTTGTGTCTCTGGACTTCAGATACATTAATGGTCTTTCTTACCTGTGCTTATTTTTATACCTCAGTCTTCTTACTTTTTTTTCTCTTCCTTAGCAAACCTCTCAGAGAGTCATTCTCCATAGCCCCGAGTTTGAGGATGCTCTGTGTGCCCTGATGGTGATGGCTGCTCCAATGGCCCCTCACATAACCTCAGAGATCTGGGCAGGTACGTGGCAGAGTCCTTGTTTGACCAGTTACTACTAACTAGAATTTGCCCAAGCCTCTTTCTGAACATCATTTGGGACTCAGATGTCCTCAGATATAGAGTCCAACATTTGGCATCTATACTCATCAGCCTCTCTGTGCTGTACTCTGAATGGTAGTATTTCATCCACATAGTCACCCCTACCAAAAGAAAAGACATTTCCTTGCTTTGAATAATGTGTCCAGACTAATGTAGGTGTTGATGTTACCACCTCAATCCCTTCTTGTGACTCAGCCCCCCAGTATCCACATACTATGACCTACATGGTCTTTTTAAGATAGAAACTCATGTTTAGTACCACTCTACAGATGGAAATTAAGTTATAGGTCTAAACTTACACTGTAATTCAGCACTTTTCACCAATTATTCCTAATCTAGGCATCAAAGCAGGCCTGACTGCCTGCTTGAATTTCAGCCTCTAGCACTCTCTCCACATCATTGGAACATTAGCCTGGACAAAACCAAGACTTCACATAATCATCAAACTGGGATTAGGCCAAGTATATAGGGAGGGGCAAAGTGACACGTAATTGAGCTCCTGAAGGATCATGCATGGGAAAGTCTTCAGATGTTTCTAGAAATAGGTCATCTGAAATGCATGTGATCTATCCTAATTAAATTTACTGATGTGGTGTCACAGAGAAGAAATGCATGTTGTTCAGTTGAGCAAACCACGAGTCTCAGTGTGAGCTTGAGTGATAAGAAGAATTTGAGGATTATGTGAAATTCCCACCACCCAAGCAGCTTTATGCCTACAGGAGATGGGTGGAAACTGCAGTAGGATTTATAGTTGACAGAGTAGTGCCTCTCACAAAGCCTTGTTTATTGCCTTCTACTTTAAAACATAGTACTCCTTGTTGATTTAAGGGAATCGCTGGGAATTGGGCTCTACCATCTCCCTAAGAGTTGCTTCTTAATTCTGCAGGAGGAGCAGTGGTTCCTTTTTCTTTTTAGCTAAGATGAGACTGTTATTTTTCCAGGGTCCCCTTTTTTACAGTATAAGTGTCTCTGTCAAAAGGAAGTGTTTCTCATCCCTTGAGGAAGAGCAAATCTGTTTTAATTTGCTTTCATTGTAAACCCATGAGCTTGGTTTGGATTTTTATCCTTTTTGATATCTAAAGCCACTTTAAAATTAAACTTGTTCAGCCAAATACTGAAGTTTATGCAGTGGGATGATTTGCCAGCCAGTTTTGTGTTTATGTACCATATCTACAATTTCTGACTTTAAGCATCAACCAAAAAAGTGTAAAGGGCTTTGGAAATCAGGAACTAATTCTAAAAACTGGGTAAAGATTTGGATGGGTCTGACTCTGAAGTTTCCTCTGGATTCATTCTTTGCTGCTTGCAAGACTGAATCAAGGTCCAGTTTACTTTAGCAGGAAAGAGATGTGGTGTAGCTCCCAACAGATTTTGCCCACTTTATATGCTTTAAGACATCCCGATTGAGTACAAGTGTATTTCATTGTGTCTTAAGTCATCTTCTGGGTCTTTCCAGTTACTCTTTTAGTTACCCTTTTTAAACCAAGCTTTTGCAACTCCTGGCCCCCTCCAACAGGTGGCTTAGTTGGAAGAGGTCAGAGAGTCCTGGGTTGAGTGTATCCAAGATAAGTTTGAATTCTGTAATGAATTCCTGTCTTTCCATTCTGGAATTCGGGAAGTCCTTAATAATAGCATGCAGAGCGAAACACAACCACATAGCTTAAATACTCCTACCAGTCAGTGTCAGATGCCTCTTTCATAGGGGTTGCAATTTTAAGTGACAATGAGGTAGTGCAACTGATTTACAGTACGAGGGGAATGAGAGAGGAGGAGGAGAAGGCAATTATAAGGATTTCACGAGTTGAGCAAGGTTTTAAACGTAAAGACGAAGGACGTGAGGAAAGATGGGAAGAACTGAAATTGTTTTCAGTGGATCTACAGGGGAAACCGTTTTTAAATTTCTCACATTTTGAATCTTTAAGGGAGAATTTTTGAGTCCAGTTTGTGTTTAGATACCTCATACCAGTTAATGAAATCATACCATTGGATAGTCAGAATTGTTTTATCCTTTTTGTTCTAAGGAACCTCTCAAATGAACAATTTTGTTCATATCAGAAGTTCCCCAAAGGGATCACTGTCATTCCAAATTGTCTTTGGAAACTTGTGGCACTTAAAAAGATATGCACAGGAGTTAGGGCTGTAATTAGAAAACATAAAGAAAGGATGTGTTTGTGGTGGAGGAGGCAGTTTTAGGTTGAAAAGACCAAGAAGACCCTGTGAGAGCCTCAACACATCCACAGGTTGGTGCTTGTGGAATTTTGCGTCTTGGTGCTTGATCAAAGTCATCACTGATCAGGAGCCAGACAAAGCCTCTTGATTATTGGCGGACAAAACTAACATAAAAGCAGTTCTCAGGAACACAAGAACAAGGCTGAGGAAGAAGTCATTATGAGATTTTGCAATGGTGACTCGGGGCACAGCGTGTCTCCAAGAAGTAACCAACTGACCACTTCACCCTCAGGGCCAGCTCAGGGACAAATTTATGGGACCTATTCCCATCTTCTCCTAATAGACAAACAACATTCAAGATAGTACACAAGCAGATAGATAGGTCATTAGGCCAGCAGTGTTAGTTGCTAGAAAACAGTTTCACCAAAGAACATTAGAATTCTGATCAAACAACCAAATGTCCAAAGTGGGACCTATTCTTAAGAAAATCAGATAAGTGCAACACTAAAAGCTTCAGTGAAATCCTGGAGTTCAATTCAGCATGAACTCAATTCCCAGCCAAGGGTGAGTGGCACCTCATCCAGGTAGAGACACAAGGGGGTCTCAGATGCGTGCACTGTTTCTGAGTCAAGGGTTCCAGCCAAAGGCAGTGAGGATCTCAGGTGAAATTCTGTGAACCCGCAATTCTATCAGCATTCTCCAGCCAGAGACCACCAGGAACACACCTTCAGATAACAAGTTGGGTTTATTACCAGGGGGAGACATTGGGCATCTCAGTAGGAGGGTATTAGGAAGGACCTGTTATATAATGAATTTGGGCTTTGGTAGAATAATTTGGGGAAAGGTCTCAGGAAGTGAGGATTTGCTCTAGATTGAGTGCTGTCAATAAGTCAACAGTTTTGTGATTGGTATCTTAAGAAATCTTATCTCTAGGGAGGTACACCTGAGCAAGGATAAAGTGGTAATTAGTAAAGAAATAGTAGTCACTCGTATTTGCCTAGAGAAGGGGATGTTTGATATTTTGTGTATTTCACAGTGACCTTGTCTTTGTACTTTGACAAAATTATGACTTGGCCTTGTTTTGGTCTCCTTTTATGTTTTCGGTGTGACTGTCTGATGTTGGTGTTCAGTGAGATCATTTGTGTTGACGAGGAGAATAATATGGCCTAGCTATGCACAACTGGTGAATTTCTTATAACACTGAGGCCCAGCTATAATTGTCAGACCAGTTCCCGATGACAAGGACTGAGAATAGAAGTCTGTTTACCATCACCCTCTAGAAATAAACAGCCACTGTCAGCGTCTTAGTGCAGATCAGGTGGTGGGTGTGGTGGCTCACACCTGTAATCCCAGCACTTTGGGAGGCCCAGGCAGGAGGATCACTTGAGCCCAGGAGTTCAAGACTAGCCTGGGCAACATAGGGAGACCCCATCTCTACAAAAAATTTAAAATTATCTGGGTGTGGTGGCATGTGTCTGTAGGCTCAGCTACTCGGGAGGCTGAGGTGGGAGGATCACTTGAACCTAGGAATTCCTGGCTGCAGGGAGCCATGATCATACCACTGTACTCCAGCCTGGCTGACAGAGCAAGAGCCTGTCTCATAAAACATAAAAAAGAAAAAGTAAAATGATTGTGTTCACTTACCTATGTGTATTGTATTTTGTGTGCACTTATCTGTGTTGTGTTTTAATTGTCATGTCTCTTTATAAAATTTAAATACCCTAAAATTTACCCATTTTAAGTATATACTCAATGATTTCAGTAAATTGATATACTTGTTCAGCCATCACCATGATCAGTTTTAGAACTGGATTTCCATGACCGAAAAAAGGTTCCTCACACCATTAGTCAATCGCACACCCACTCCAACTCCCAGCATGACTAATCTTTCTGTCTCTGTAGTTTTGCCTTTTCCAGAAATGTTATATAAATGAAATCATACAATGTGTAGTCATTTCTGTTTTCTTTCATTTAGCCTAATGCTTTTGAGATTAATCCATGTTCTGTTTATAGTAGTTCATTCCCTTTTATTGATGACTTGTTTTATTGTTAAGCTAGAAGTTATCTTATAACCTGATTTATTCACTTAAATAAATATTCCATGAACGTATTTATTTATGGGTCATTAAATACTTTTCTACAACATCATTTTTTTTTTTTTTTCTTTTTTTGGAGATGGAGTCTCACTCTGTCACCTAGGCTGGAATGCAGTCGTACGATCTCTGCTTACTGCAACTTCCCCTCCCAGGTTCAAGAGATTCTCCTGCCTCAGCCTCCTGAGTAGCTGGGATTACAGGCACCTGCCACCACACCCAGCTAATTTTTGTATTTTTAGTAGAGACAGAGTTTCACCGTGTTGGCCAGGCTGGTCTCAAACTTCTGACCACACGGGATCTTCCTGCCTCGGCCTCCCAAAGTGCTGGGATTGCAGGCATGAGCCACTGCACCTGGCCTACAACATCATTTTTAATGGTCATACAGTTTTCCATTGTTTGAATTTACGCACTATCATTGAACATTCAAACTGTTTATAGTTATACATTTTTTTAAAAAAAGCTAAATAGCTGCCGGGTGCGGTAGCTCACACCTATAATCTCAGCACTTTGGGAGGCTGAGGTGGGCAGATCACCTGAGGTCGGGAGTCCGAGACCAGCTGTCAGACTCTACTAAAAATACAAAATTAGCTGGGCGTGGTGCGCATGCCTGTAATCCCAGCTACCCAGGAGGCTGAGGCAGGAGAATCGCTTGAACCTGGGAGGCAGAGGTTGCGGTGAACCGAGATCGCACCTTGCACTCCAGCCTGGGTAATAAGACTGAAACTCCATCATCAAAAAAAAAAAAAAAAAAAAAAAGTGCTAAATAGCCAATGTTTATGTGCAAAATTATTTCCTAAGAACACATAACTAAGTGTAATTCCTTGGTCAGAAGAGATACAAAAGGTTAAGGCTTTTGATGCACATCCTCAAATCAAATTCCAGAAATTCTCTGGGTCTTCTGTGAATATGCCTGAACAGAAACAGGAGCAGATATCATGATTCCAGATGTTATATATGGACTTTTCAATCCCTTTGTGATAAACTCATTCTGCAAACTGGAGTAGCCCAACCTGGGCCCATCCCATGTCTTTGCAATCCTGAGTGAAATCCTGAGTGAAATCACACCTTTGCAGCTGTGAGGATGGCTAACAGGGGCCTATACACCGGGGCCCAGAGCAAGGAGCTATGTCTTACAGGAGCTCAAGCACCAGGCTGTGGTGGTGGTCTCAGCATCAGAGGCCTAGTGCACCCTGTCTACACAGACTTCAGAGAGTCAGTCAGAACACAGAGCAACAGTTTGACCATCTTTGCTTTACACTGGGCTTAGGTCAGTTTCTCAGGTTAGCAAAAAATTAAATTCTCAGTATTTCCAGTTTAACAATATGATATTTAAGAATATGATATTTGGGGTTTTTTGTTTGTTTGTTTTTTGTTTTTTTTTTTACATATAAACTTTTAAAATAACCGCATTAGGCTGGGCGCTGTGGCTCACGCCTGTAATCCCAGCACTATGGGAGACCGAGGCGGGCGGATCACGAGCTCAAGAGATTGAGACCATCTTGGCCAACATGGTGAAACCCCAGCTCTACTAAAAATACAAAAATTAGCTGGGCATGGTGGCGCGTGCCTGTGAAGTCCCACCTACTCAAGAGGCTGAGGCAGGAGAGTTGCTTGAACGCGGGTGCTGGAGGTTGTAGTGAGCCAAGATCGTGCCATTGCACTCCCACCTGGTGACCTGGTGACAGACCGAGACTCCATCTCAAAAAAAAAAAAAAAAAAACCAACTGCATAATTTTCCATGTGTGCCATGACTTAGTGTGTCTAACATTTCACTCCCATAAACAATCCGTCATGGACAATTCTGTGCATAAATCTTGTTCTCACTTCAAATTATTTCCTTGAAGTGGAAAAGATATGAATCTATTTAAGACTCTTGATATATATTGACCAATTATTTTCCTGAGAAGTTATTCCATCTTCCACTCTAGGATCTGTTTTTGAATTGTGCATTGTGCTTCGATGATTTAACTATTGAATTTTTACAGACAGTTTTAACACCTGGCAGGCTAACCTTTCTTCATTTCTTTTCTTATAATTCTTTAACTCTTCTCACCTGTGTATTTTTCTCAGCAAAACTCTGCATAGTTTGTGACGTTTTCCCGAAATCACCATGACAGTTAAATTGAAATGTGGTTAAACTTAGAATTAATTTAGGAAGGTTTCACATCTTTACCTCATCCAAACTTTCATCCCAGCTCATGGTCTGTCTCAAATATTTTCTTTTCTTTTGTATTCTTGTAGACTAGAATCTCTTTCTGCTATATTTTCTGACTGATAACGGCTGGTATATTTTTCTTCTGTAAACACACTGACACCAACATTTGTTTTATTTCAGTTAAGATTTATTGTGAGTTGATAGTCTTCTTAATGGTGTCAAATAAAGGTTAATACTATGGAAATTTAATCAGTTAAGAAAAATATATGTAGACTGATAAACTATAAGAAAGAATTAATCTATTAATCTAATAGATTAATCCAAGTAACTTGAATCCTCTGGAATATATGAGGGAAATAACTCATTATTTTCTTAGTATAATAGATTTTTTAAATCTTTTTAAATTTTTTAAAATTTATTTTTATTTTTTGAGACAGAGTCTCACTCTGTTGTCCAGGCTGGAGTGCAGTGGCACAATCTGGGCTTATTGCAGCCTTGACCTCCTGGGCTTAAGCGAACCTCGTGCCTCAGCCTCCCAAGTAGCTGGGACTGTAAGCACATGCCACCATGCCCAGCTAATTTTTTTTTTTTTTTTTTTTTTTTACAGAGACAGTGTCTTACTGTGTTGCCCAGGCTGGTCCTGAGCTCCTGGGCTCAAGCAGTCCTCCCTCCTTGGCCTCCCAAAGTGCTGGGATTATAGGCATGAGCCACTGCACCTGGCCTACTGTCTTTTTAAAAAGATGTAATTGAGAAATAAAAATTGCATATATCTATGGTGTACAATGTGATGTTTTGATATATGTACACATTGTGGAATGATTAAACCAAGGTAATTAGCATATCCATCACCTCACACATTATCATTTGTTGTGATGGGAATGTTAAACATCTACTCTCTTAGCAATTTTCAACTATTAACTGTAGTCACCAGGATGCACAGTAGATCTCCAGAACCTATTCCAACGGCATACAATTTTTTAAATCTTGATTTACATATTTGTTTTCTGTCCTGATTCCCTACTGATCTCTCTAACAGGTAAAATCCTCTTGGATTTTCTAGGATTCTATGACCAGCAAATAAGGATGCTTTCTTCTTCTAATAGTTATACCATGGTGTCTGATTATTTTCTTTATTATACTTCTTAGAAAACCCTCTGCAGTGTTAAAGAATGCTGGCTACAGGCAATCAGGTCTCATTTCCAGATATAAATGGAACAAACGCCTCCCTGGTTAGATGTGATGTTGGCTGTTGGTTTGGGGTGGATAGTCTCTGTCATGTTAAGGAAGCAGCCTTCTGTTTTTGTTTACCAGCACTCATATTAGGAATGGGAGTTATATTTTACTTAATGCCTGTTGTCCAGTTGTTGAGGTGATGTATTATTTGCTTTTAATTTTCTCTTTTGCCCTTTAGATATGATGTATATTCAGTTCATTGATTGCCTATGTGTTCAGTTCATTGATTGCCTAATATTGAGATATCCTCAGATAAATTCATATTGACCATGGCATGGTAGACTTAGTATACCATTAAATTCTGTTTGGAAAAAAATCTATTTGCAAAAAAATCTATTCGCTGGGGTTATATAGAATTTTCAGGTATTTTACTAACACTAGCTTTTTCTCAATATGAATTGTTAGGTTAGTGAAAGAGGGTTTCACTGACTTCACAGAGGGAATGAGTTGCCTCTGTCTTTTTTTTTTTGAAACAGAATAACACTCTGTCGCCCAGGCTGCAGTGCAGTAGCGCCATCTCAGCTCACTGCAACCTCTGCCTCCCAGGTTCAAGCAATTCTCATGCCTTAGCCTCCTGAGTAGCTGGGATTACAGGCACCTGCCACCACACCTGGCTAATTTTTGTATTTTTAGTAGAGATAGGGTTTCGCCATGTTGACCAGGCTGGTCTCAAACTCCTGACTTCAGGTGATCCGCCCACCTCAGCCTCCCAAAGTGCTGGAATTACAGGCATGAACCACGGCGCCCAGCCACCTCTTTTTACTGTGTTACAAGAGACTTCAGGAGGGTGGTGTTAGGTCCTGACCAGCTGCAGCCATATTATATTCTATTTTGCAGCCTTTTATTATCTTCTCCTTTTTTTATTTTTTTTTTTGAGATGGAGTCTCGCTCTGTCACCCAGGCTGGAGTGCAGTGGCGCTATCTCGGCTCACTGCAAGCTCCGCCTCCCAGGGTTCACGCCATTCGCCTGCCTCAGCCTTCCTCAGTGGCTGGGACTACAGGGACCCACCACCACACCTGGCTAATTTTTTGTATTTTTAGTAGAGATGGGGTTTCACCATGTTGGTCAGGATGGTCTCGATCTTCTGACTTCGTGATCAGCCCGCCTCAGCCTCCCAAATTGCTGGGATTACAGGCGTGAGCCACTGCGTCCGGCCCCACATTAAGTCTTTTAAGTGGCCTGCTGTTAATTCTGTCGTAGTCTTTGCTATAAAACAATACTGATCCAATTTGTGATAAACTCACCCACTCTCATCGTAGAATATACATTTCTCCCTTTCATCTTCCTTCTTTGGCTCACATTATCTGTCTACCTCCTTCATTTTGTTTCTCCCAAGAAGGACTGATGTAAATTGGATTTTCAGAAACTCCCTCCCACATGCCCCTCTGGTCTCTGCATCTAGAATACCGGAGTCAGAGGATCTACTCTCTCTAGGGTCCTTCCTCTCCCGGGCAGGTCTTGTGGTACAGTGTACACTGTGGTGTTGCCTCTGTCAGTCTGTCCGTCATTTCTGTGACCAGATCTCCAACAGGACGTGTTCTAAAGAAGTGTGGTAGAAACTGGCCCATTTCAAACTTTGTGCCGTGATTTTTCTACACGTCACCCCACCAGGGCTTTTGTGATCAGTTTTATAATGAAGAGCGGATCTAGATGGAATCTTAGGTTTGCTACAGTGTTTCCATCAGTCATTCCATAAACATTGATTGAGCACGTACTGTGTGTCAGGCAGTGTTCTAGGCATTTGTAGGAAAGCGGGAGAGAGCAGTTGGAGCCGTGGACATTGTGTTCATTTCAGTTGCAGTCCTTCCTGAAGTTTTACAGATCTATAGCAACTAATTTTTTTTTTTCAATTCAAAGACGCCGTGGGAAACCTATGTCTCCTGCTCTCCCCCATGAGATGTGTATCGTTTTTTCTGAATGAGCAGCTGGGGACATAGCCCAGGCAAGTGGGGAGGCTTAAGCACCAGGAATGTCCCCCTGGGTCATTACTCATGGGCATTAGGTGCCCCCAGGAGAGAATGGGGAAACAATGCCTCCTGCCTCTCCCAGCGTGTGAGGAGGGTTAATGTAACAGGATGTTGAAAGTCCTTTGCAAACAGAAGCACTATATTGTGATAGGGCCTCAATATTGTCTTCTCAGACTGTCAAGTCATTCCTGTCCCAAGGATCTGGGACAGTTTTTATGCATATTTCATTTTTTCTAAAACACTTACCTTTCATATACCTTCGGTTTTATTCCTGCATCTTAGAAAGATAACTCCAGAATTGACTGAAGAGAACATGGTCCACCAAGGTGGCATGTTCAGAAATGACCATTCCCAGAGTTTCCCTGAGAGGCTGATTTTCAAAGGAGAAGTTCTCCCCAAAGAGCAACAGAATTGAGATCTATCTCTTAAGGGAGATTTGAAGTCCTCTTGACATAGTGGCCATTACTGCCCTGGATAAAAAGGAAACATTTTAGAGATGCCCAGAGTACTTAGAGCCTAACAGTCGTCTATCAATTGCTTAAAGAGTAAACAGAGACCTTTTATAAGAAACAGACCCAGCGTCTTGGCAGTTTGCAAACAGGATGAGGAAATCTTTTTTTTCCTTCCTGAAGCTTCGGATCTGAGAAGCTAAAGACACCACATCTGAATTCACAAAGTTTCTTTTGTTTACCATAATACTGTCCTCTCTAGATGAGGGTGGTAGCTGCTTGCCTAGGGAAATTTTGAGTATTTGGAGCCACTGATACTGTTTCTAGATGAAAGACTCAAGGGTTCCTTTGTTGGTGAACAGTAAAAGAGCAGAAAATCATCAAACAGGCACACTGGCTCACTCCTGTATTCCCAGCACTTTGCGAGGCCAAAGCGGACAGATCACCTGAAGTCAGCAGACCACCCTGGCCAACATGGTAAAACTCTGTCTCTACTAAAAAATACAAAAAATTAGCCAGGCGTGGTGGCACATGCCATAATCCCAGCTACTCAGGATGGGCTGGGGCAGGAGAATGGCTTGAATCTGGGAGGTGGAGGTTGCAGTGAGCTGAGATTGTTTCACAGCACTCCTGCCTGGGCGACAGAGTGAGACTCTGTCTCAAAAATAAAGAAAGAAAAGAAAAGAAAAGGAAGGGAGGGAGAGAGGGAGGGAAGGGAAGGAAGGGAAGGAAGGAAGATAGATCACCAAACAGCGAGCTCCTTGGTGGTGCTCATGTTGGAGACATAATTTCACCATCCTCAAAAATGACCCAACAGGCAACAGCTTGGATGGATCTTACGAGAATATGCTGATTGAAAGAAGCTAATGACTAAAGCAATCTACCATATTATTCCATTTATATAACAGTCCTGAGATAACACAATTATAGAGATGGAGAACATATACATGGTTGCTGTGGGTTAGGAGTTGGGGATGGTGGCTCTTGACTGTGTTAACTGGTGGTGGTTACATGAAGCTACACATGGTTATGCTAAGCTACACACACACACACACACACACACACACATTAGTTATTAAACTGATGGAATCCAAATAAGCTCTGTGGATTGCATTCATGTGAACTTCCTGGTTTTGATATTGTGATATAATCATGCCAGCTGTGACCATTGGAGGAGGCTGGGTGAAGGGTACACAGGACCTCCTGAACATTTCTTTGTAACTTCCTGTGAATCTATAATTATTGCAGAATAAAGGATTTTTTAAATTGCCTTTCTGAACTCATAAGTCTTGAGTGTTGAGATTCTAATTCTGGAAAAATAGTATAGACCATGAGAGAGGAAGGAAGGGAGGAAGGAATTCACTTCCAGTGGAAAGTTTTATTTTTTATTTTTATTTATTTATTTTTTGAGACAGGGTCTCACTCTGTTGCCCAGGCTGGGTGCAGTGGCATGATCACGGCTCACTGCAACCTCAACCTCTCAGGCTTAGGTGATCCTCCCGCCTCAGCCTCCTGAGGAGCTGGGACATAGGCGTGTGCCACCACATCTGGCTAATTTTTTATTTTTTTGTAGAGAAAAGGGCCGAGTCTAGTCTCGAACTCCTGGGCTTAAGCGATCCCTCCACCTCAGCGTCTCAAAGTGCTGGGATTATAGGTGTGCACCACCACACCTAGCCTGAAGGTTTTAACACCCACATGTACACACACACCTAACCAGATCCAACCATTCATCTTACTACTGTCTGAGGCAGGCATTCCTTCTGCTGCATGTGGCAGAGTGCGTAGAGTGTGCCTGCAGGAGCACTCGGAGCCCTGGCTGGCTTGCCCTCAGGGCACTGCTCCCAGGGAGTGAACTCACTGTGTATGTGCCCAGCTTCTGAAGAAAAGTGCCTACAACCATCTGCAGAAAGTCTCTCCAGTTTCCAGTGTGCCTCTCTGGGCTTCTTAAAGCAAAGCAAAACCTAATTTTTAAATTGAAAAGCATGTCTATACGTGTTTTGTAAAATATTCAACATTACTAGAAAGTGTGTCCTAAGCTGTCACTCAGTTGCTTCCCAGAGAACCTTTGTCACCAATGCTATGTTTAATCTGACAGAAGAATGTGATGGATGGATGTGACTTGTCTACCTTTATACAGGTGTTAACATCCTGTACAAACATTTTTTGCTCTTACTGTGCTTTAGAGTGGTTCTGTATCAACAATATTCCATTCTTTTTTAACAGAGATAGGGAGTCCTAACCAATGAATGTAGTGATGGGCATTTGGGTGATAGTCCTTCTTTTGCTGTGTGTGTGTGTGTGTGTGTGTGTGTGTGTGTGTGTGTGTCTGTGTCTGTGTGTGTGTGTCTTTGTGTGCCTCTTTGAGATTAGTCCCTTGTCCAAAATACAAGTTATTTAAAATAAGAAAGATCTTAACATTTCTGTTTCTCTGGCCATTTTTATAGTTCTACAGTGACTTTTCCTTCTTGATACTTGCCTCTGGTGTCTGACTGATCATTTCCAAGTAATCCATCAACACCTTAATTTTGAGAGCACAGTGAGGAGAGCCTTTATCTCCCTTAGGGATTCTGAAGGAATTCTCCCTCTTGAGGTCTCAGTCCACAGCTCTATTTTTCTTCATAAAATAATTTGGGATGACTTTCTTCATAGCTTTTTATAAAAAGTGGCTGTGAAATGTAGCTATTGTGTTTTGCTCTCTATACGTTGTACTCATTAACTTCAACAAAATTATAAACATAAAAATCATATAGAAGTATATGTGATAATTACAGGGGAGAACAAGATACCCACTGATGCTCTGATAGTTTTTTATACACGAAATGTGTGTGCTGTGCAGATGTTGCTATTTCAAAATAATGTCAATGAAATTATTTCTCTGGATAAAGGATAAAGTAAAGTGGCCTCACTTCCTATTCACTTCCTTGGAACTGCCAAGGCTAGACGTGGCACAGCAGGGATCAGACGCCGCAGAGACCCCGTGTCTTCCCCGCTGGTGTGTCTATGAGTGCAGGGGTGGGGAGATGAGGTGGAGGCAGGCCTAAAGATGGCCAGCAGAAAGGAATACAATCCACAGAAGCCATGATCCCTCTGGGGTGCCCTGGTGACATGGCAGCCTCACCACCTCTCAGTGGGGAGAGGAGGCTTGTTTCAGTTATTCTGCGGGAAAGTCTGCAACAGCAGCTCTCCCAGAGGAGGGGAAGAAAGGGGGTGGGCTGTGGGCCACAGCCAGCCTTGTCAGGTAGGCTTGCGTGCCAGGGCCTTGCCACTTCCCAGCCTATGTTTGGACTTTCCCCATGTGTGTCCTGAAGGCCAGCTCTCCACCTGACCTCTCCCCTTGGCATTACAACATAAAGGAATCATTGTATTTTCCACGCAAGTGTTAGGTATTTTTACTTCCCTAAAATGAGCAAGGAGGCAAAAACACTACATAAAAACCAGGGTCCTGAGTTTCTGTTCCTCACTGCTGAACAGGATGGCCCCACTCCCATCTATATGGAAATGTTGGCAGGGGCCCAGGCTACTATAAATAAGCATCCTGACTGCTCCAGGAAGGCTGGGCTTCCTCATTTTTTTTTTTAAGTGGAATTTGTAACAGCTTCTGCCCAGAACATTTGTGTCCAAGGTCCTTTCATCTCCCGGGCATCCTGTACAACTGCCATACGGAGGTTTTGGAAATCTTCCCACTGCAGCTGGGTCACAGGACAAGCCACACAGGGCCAGCTCGCTAAAAGAAGTGATGATCTCTCTTCTGTGACCTCCGTCTCATATTCAGATGTGAGTTTTAATAGGATTCCATCTGAACAAGCAGGAATCTCCTTTCTCCTTCTGCCAAAAGGCACATCTGTTAGACACAGAATAGGTTCATTAGTAAGCGCAAAAGCCCCGGGCCACAGGAGCCATCTGGGCAGCAGGAATCTGTCTTTCATACCACATGATCCTCAGCTTCTAAGGAGTCTTCACTTCCCTCAGGCTGACTGGCAACACAGGGTTACAGCAAGAGTGCCAGGTCGTAAAACATGGAAAGCTACATACAACAAATAAAGCTGTGGCACTGGCACAAGAACCAAGACAGGTCAACAGAAGAGTGGACTGATGGAGAGTGCAAGTCAGAACAGTCGGTGGAACTCTCAGCTCCAGTCCACAACAAGATAAGGAGCTTGTGCAAGCTCATAAGTCAGCTGTGTCACCGAAGACACCATTGAGTTTGGCTACCATTTTTTTCCCTCTCAATGAAGGAGGCGATGTGTTGATTTACATTCTGGCCCAAGTTCTTTACCTCATGGCAAACAGGCACTTTGAGTAGCTCAGAAGTGAACAGTTTTTGAAACAGTCCCTGGTATAATACATCTTGAAAGAAAAATCACAAACCAATAGGGAAGGGAAGATGTATTCAACAAATTGGGTTTGGAAAGTTGACCATGTTATTTTCTTTTTAATAATGTTTTTTCACAGTAAACACAAAATAAATTACTAGTAGGTTTGAAAGTTAAATGGAGAAGAAAATGAAATCATGATAAGAAACTAAAAGAAAAAAACTGATCTCACAGGATGAAAAAATGTTATTTTTAAATATTTTTTCAAATTAAAAAAGTAATAAAACATCCTTTAGAAAATCTATAACATAGTATTTTAAAAAGAAAGACAAGGCTGGGCACGGTGGCTTATGCCTGTAATCCCAGCACTTTGGGAGGCTGAGGCAGGCAGATCACCTGAGGCCAGAAGTTTGAGACCAGCCTGGCCAACATGGTGAAACCCTATCTCTACTAAAAATAAAAAAATTAGCCAGGCGTGGTGACGCACATCTGTAGTCTCAGCTACTCGGGAGGCTGAGGCACAAGAATCGCTTTAACCTGGGAGGCAGAGGTTGCAGTGAGTCAAGGTCTTACTACTGCACTCCCGCCTGGATGACAGAGTGAGACTCTGTCTCAGAAAAAGAAACAAAGAGAAATCACCCGTACTTCTACTCCCCAGAGATACTACTTTGATTTATTTACTACCAATGTTATTACTATTTTATTCCAATCGATGTTATTACTATTTCCTTCCAACCTGTTCATATAAAATTTTTATTAAACTAGGGTCCTATTATATATATGATATATATATATATATATATAATTGTGTGTCATTTTTGCCGTGAAATATCATTTTAAAACATGGGAAAAAGAACATACAAAATCGTATTTACAACATGATCTTGTGGTGGTGGTGTTTTGTAGAGTTGGTTTATATATACAAGTAGTTATTACATACATTAAATTACTATCTTTTAAAATAAGTTTAAAATGCTATCTGGGGCTGGGTGCAGTGGCTCACGCCTGTAATCCCAGCACTTCAGGAGGCTGAGGCAGGTGAATCACCTGAGGTCAGGAGTTCGAGACCAGCCTGGCCAACATGATGAAACCCCATCTCTACTAAAAATACAAAAAATTAGCCAGGCTTGTCGGTGGGCACCTGTAACCCCAGCTACTTGGGAGGCTGAGGCAGGAGAATCACTTGAACCTGGGAGGCAGAGGTTGCAGTGAGCCGAGATTGTGCCACTGCACTCCAGCCTGGGCAATGAGCGAAACTCC
Source organism: Piliocolobus tephrosceles (assembly GCF_002776525.5). NCBI lineage: Eukaryota > Metazoa > Chordata > Mammalia > Primates > Cercopithecidae > Piliocolobus > Piliocolobus tephrosceles. Next base: position 91,089,348 of record NC_045435.1, on the reverse strand, counting down.
ATCTCAAAAAAAAAGTTAAAAATGCTATCTGGGTGAACACGATGTTTGTTTTTATATTTAGGACCTTTCCAAATTTTCTGCACGGAGCGTGTACACTACATTTGTCATCAAGGAAGATAAAACAAAAAGTTGTCATTCACAACCCAGTGTTACTGGAGCTGGTTTTGGTGGAATTGACTCCCTCTGTTACAGACTCAGCTTCAGCCCATACCCTGAGCCACGGACCTATCCCTCTAATGCATTGTTCTAGTCTCAGGGCTAATAACAAGGGAGAGGTATCGAAGGGCCAGTTCCACCACCAAAGGAAAAGCTATTCCCAGGTGAGGACTACAGCTGCCAGGGCACTGCTCCAAAATGGGCATGCTGGCCGTATTCACTTGCCCGCTTCTGCCCAGGGATCTATTTTTCTGTGGTGTGTATTCCCTGTACCTTTGGGGGCATCTCTTGTACTCATGAAATCAGCAGAGGCTTGCATCTATCTATCTACCTACCTATCTACCTACCTACCTACCTACTTATCTGTCTATCTATGAGACACGGTCTTGCTCTGTCACCCAGATTGGACTACAGTGGGGGAATCATAGCTCACTACAGCCTCAAACTCCTGGGCTCAAGCAGTCTTCTTGCCTCAGCCTCCCAAGTACCTGGGATTAGAGGCATGAGCCACCATGCTGGCGAATTTTTTTTTTTAACAGATGGGGTCTTGCTGTGTTCCCCAGCCTTATCTTAAACTCCTGGCCTCAAGCGGTCCTCCCATCTTGGCCTCCCAAAGTGCTGAGATTACAGCAGAGGCTTTGAAGTCAAAGCTTTCCCTGCTAGGACGAGCCCTAGTTAAAGTCCTGGAGCACTGGCCACTGCCACTACACTTGGACAGCTGGCCCTCTGCTACCCTTAGTGCCACCTCTACTTGGGGGCTGCGGCACGAAGCATTCTGGGAAACGGGGCTTGAGACGGTTTCATTCCTCAGTGTTTCCTCATGTTTGGCCCACCCTGAGCCAAGGAAAGCTCCTTCCATTCCAGTAATCAGAGGGCTCCATTCCCAAGAGGAAGTTTGTGGGAAGGTTAGGATCCCTCTGCACATAGTGAGGAGTGTCCTGCCGTTCACTGCATCCTGGCTCCAGTCATTGTGAGTAAAAGAATAGGTTGGTTATGAGTAAAAGAACAGGTTGGGAGGCCTTCTCAGACTATAGAATGCATAGGCGAGATAGGCAGCGAATGCCGCTCCGTACTTTGGAATCAGCTCTCAGGGTAGCACAAAGGCATTCCTTCACCAGCAGAACCTCAGGGGGATGCCATTCACACCAGCAGCCTGTGTCTCCACATGCACACTTCAGAATGGCATAGCCACCCATCTTCACAGCCCTGCGCGCCATCTGTGAACAACAAGAGCTCCCCAGCAACCTGGGATTCTAAACCAGGCCAAAGTGTTGAGCACCTGGCAGGCTGTGCTGTGTGGGGGCGGAAGCTTTGGTCCTGCTCTCATAAGCCTCCCTGTTCTTAGAGCGACCCCACTCTTCTGTGCCTTGGCATTGCAGGCCTGGCGCTGGTGCCAAGGAAGCTCTGTGCCCACTACTCCTGGGACGCCAACGTGCTGCTCCAGGCATGGCCTGCCGTGGACCCGGAGTTCCTGCAGCAGCCGGAGGTTGTCCACATGGCAGTTCTGGTAAGTATCTCCCCTCAACCCCAGAGCCCGGCAGTCCCTGCCCTGCTAGTGGCCCCTAAACACTGTGGCGGTTTTGAGAGGTCTATTAGCAGGCCTTTCTGGCTCACTCAGCTCAGCCCTCAGCCACACCTTGTGACCGGAAGGCACAAGGCCTGTCTTTCCTTTGCCAGTATCCTCAGTTTCGTAGGTCACCACACCCCAGAAGCATGTGAGCATGAAACTCTCATGGCCCTCAAGGGCTTGGAAAGGGGAATCATAAACCTGGCCCGCCTTATAGGTTCTCATTGTTTTTCCAGCTGAGGACCGTGTTTCAGTCGCTCTCAGTTTCACTCGGGTGCTCTTGGGGGCTTTTGGGGGCTGGGGAAGGGTGACAGTGAGGTGGGTGGCTATGCAGTAATACCTGTAAAACATAATTCAGAAAGCCTCCATAATTTTTTTTTTTTTTTGTAAATTAGGTAATTTTAAGAAAATAAGAGGAGTTTATTGTTTAAACCTTTTCTAAGAGCAAGTAACCCCCTTATAGTTTATCCTATATATGATTTTTCTACATTTACTTAATTTGTTAAATGAGACACATTTATGATGAATATCTCTTAAATATGCTGATGTGTCTGAAGAAAAAAAGAGGACAGGGAGTGGACTTTGAACCACATGTCTCCCCGGAACCACACATGGGGCCAGGTAATTCACATTCAAAATTATCATTTCACTCTTATCACCCTATAAAGTGGGTGTTGCCATTCTCATTTTTTCAATTGAGGACTGAGGCTCAGTGAAGTTGGTCCACCTAGCCCAGGTTTATTCGTTTATTCACAAATGCTTATCAAGTCTGACTCTACATCAGGCATCGTGCTCTGGGGATACAAAATCAAGATAGGACAAACAGGTTCCCTGCCCTCATGGAGCTTAAAGCATAGTAGGAGAGAGAGGGAAGAATAAAAAGGAAAGAGGAAAATAAATAAAATGACTGCAAATTGTGAAAAGTGCCCTGAACAAACCCACCTAGGGGCTGAGGGAGGGCATAGCCCCACAGAGGTTGGCCAGTCAGGCCCTGGCCCCTCTGCACCTGTGCAGGCCCAGGGCCCAGCAGGAAGGTGGAGGTTTGGAAAGACAATACTTTGCCGAGGAGACCGGGCTCTTTCACAGCCCCCTTGTCTCTGCACCAACTCTCCTGGCACTGTGTTCTCTGCCACCCTACCCCAAAGGGAGAGGAGGTGAGAGTGCCCTGGCAGACTTCTTCCAAAAATCTTCAAAACCAAAACCATCCTTGTGGCATAGAGGAAATGTCTTTTCATCATCATCATTATTATTATTTAATAGAGACATGGTCTCACTCTGTTGCCCGGGCTGGTCTCAAGCTCCTGGGCTCAAGCATCTTTTTGCCTCAGCCTCCCAAAGTGCTGGGATTACAGGTGGGAGCCACCACACCCGGCCCCAGCCCAGAAATTGCTTTAATTTGAGTAATGTTTATGATAAATCTCATGCATCCCTAAGAACTTGTCCTCAGCCCAGTTGAGAAATGCTAACTTGAGAAAAAGGGAGGGCTTCAGTCTATGAAAATATCTTTCTATCTTAAATTACCACTGCAGAAAAGAAATTGAGTTTTGATCATTGGTAAAATAATTTTAGATAATCATTGAAATGCAAACCTAAAATTAAAAGCATGTGTAAGACTTTCTGCAAGTGTACCCAGCTTGAGAACCCGGGCTGGGTTGGCACCGTGCCAGCAGCAAAGACTTCTGTGAAGGCCTGGGTTCTCACTCCGCGTGATCTCACTTTGTGCCCTGGCCAGAAACATGCTGCAAGCACAGTTCAATGTCATTCAGTTCAGTTGTGCCCGTGTTCTTTGTGCCTATGACATGCTGGGCTCTGCCCCCACCAGGGATACAGAGACAAGAGCTACCGCCTTATCACTTTGGAACAAAGGTCTGGGGGCACATGAGCTGTCACACACAGTTTATGTAAGGGCTTGGAAGTCGGGCCATCCTGGGTATAAGTCTCAGTTTTACAACATAGTTAACACCTCTAAGCCTCAGTTTCCTGAGTTATAAAATGGAGGCACGCACAGCGCCTGCCTTATCCGGCTATTGAGAGAATTAGGTGGGATAATGCCAGGAAGTGCTTAGCTTGCTTCTGGATGCACTAATGACAAAATCCTCTTAACACAGAGTGAGCGCCGACCCATGGCAGGTGTGAGCTTATTTACTAAGTACAGTGGCTCTGTGAGGCAGGCTTGTTGTTATCCCCATTTCACAGACAGGCAGATGTGTGACTAACCTTATCTTACAGGCAAGGAAATGGTGGCAGGATGGGGCAGAATAACTCACGGAAGGTCACGCAGCTAGTCCAGAATCTACTCTATGAATGGTGACTGCTGCTAGCATCAGTGTTGCCACTTCTGGCAGTTGGAGAATCAGAAAATACATCATGAGGAAAAGGAGAGGCGGCTTTGGCTTCGAAAGAGAAGCAGCCTCTCCCCAGTGGAGAGAAGGGTGCCGCAATGCCAGGAGCAAACACAGGAGGCAGGCCCACAGAGACCCGGGCTGAGCCAGGGAGGGACTGGAGCAGAGGGCACAGGGCAGTGCTGGAAACAAGGCTAAAGGTGGGGAGTGTCCCCTCCTCGGAGGCCAGACTCCACCCCTCAGAGGACAGGGGGCTGTCAGGGTGTGTGAGCAGGAGAGAGAGGGGCTGTGTCAGGTCATCCCCTCTCTACCGCTGCCTGGGGTGGAGCCTAGGTGGACAAGTGACTTCACTTCATGTGCCTCAGCTTCCCCATCTGTAAAATGGGATGGGATATTCATGCATCGACTCAGGTTCATGCAAGTGAATTGCATAGTTCAGTGCTTGGCAGAGTGCGAGCTCAGCAAATGGAAGCTTGTATAGTTATTAGCCATTCCAAGGCTACCCTCATGATGGCGACAGGTGATGGATTCGAGTGGGAGGAACACCTGTGCCCTGGGCTCTGTCCAACAGGTGTCAGAAAAGTCCAGGAGAGTCATGCTTAGGCCCTCTCCAAAGATGGAGGTGCAAGAGCCCCCCAGCATAGCAGCCTCTGTTTGAAGTGATATCAATGTGCTTATTCCTCTTTGGGCCCTTGAAGCCCAGGCTCAGTGTTGAGTCCCAGCCTGACTTCTCTGCCCATCTCATTGGCACTTTATGCCAGAGACAGGGGGAGCATGATCAGCACCTACTCACCCTGAAGGGACTGCCTTGGTAAGGCAACTCAGGGGAGGCCCGGGGAGCCAGAACCGTGTGAGGGTGCCCAAGGCAGCATGGGAAAGACTCGGAGCACCATAGCCACATCCAGAGATCACATGCCCTGCCCCCAAAGCCCCAGCTGTGGACAAGAATGACTCAGGTCCCTTGGACAGGCTGTCTCCAGTGATGACTTAGGACCGGCCTGCCCGGCTCCAGCAAAGCACAGGAAGCTCGAAGGGTTTAGAAATGGGTCATTGTTGTGCTGAGGCCATGCATCAAAGAGGACATCCCACAGCCAGCTCCTTCTATCCTGGCCACCACTCTTGACAAAGGCAGAGGGAGTACGGCTTAGTGAGCTGGTCCCTTTACACAGGTTATTTTACCTCCTTCACTCCAGAATCTGGAGAATTCTGTCCTTAAGAAAAAAAAAAAAAACTAAGCTCGAGATCCCACAGCTTGTAAGACCAGGCCTGAGAGTCAAACCTGAGTCTGCCCACATGAGAGCACCATGCTCTCCCTCGCCCAGCACCCCCTCTGTGGGTGGTGACCCAAAGGAGATGTTGGCCTGGGCTGCTCTTCCATAGGAGGAAAGACATGATTCACTGACAACTGCATGTCCTGAGAATTCCCTGCTGGGGACCCCAGGACTTCACTAGGGGCATGGCTCTTGTGTGACAGGTGGAAGCTCTCTTCCAGGGTCTCAGTCCAGCCCAGCATGTGGCCTTGAAAGAAGGCAGCTTCTAATGACTCAGAAACACCAGGGCAGAGGGGCCACAGTCCTTCACACCACACACGTAGTTCCCCAGCTTCAGAACGCTTTAAAACCCTGCAGCATGGAGCCTCACGCTTTCAAAACAATATTTCATAATATGCCAGGACTGCGTGTTTTATTTATATCCTCTCCCTGTTTCCTAGGCTAATGGAGACAATAAAAATGCCACCAAGTTCTGCAGAAATCTGAAAAAAAGGAAGTGGGTGACTAGGGGACATTTGATAATGTGCTTTGGTTGAAACTTGAGAAATTATTCCTAGTAACTTTTCCTAAGACCGTGACTATATTTTCCAAGTGAAAAACAAGAGTTAGTGAAAGAAATGTGTGTGTAGATTTTGGAGCAATGGGATTGAGGATTTTGGAAGCATGACTGCGCAGAAGCTGAACCACGTGGTCATCTTCCCTCATTGAATCAATATTCGGTGAATACCCACCTGTGTCTGGAACTGTACTGACCCATGTTAAGGGAGAAAGAGTGATTAATGTGACAAGATGTGGGTCCAATTTCTAAGTCGTCACACTTGAGCGCCCCCTTCTGGAGCCAGTCAGCAGAGAGAGAAGTTTGACTGTGTCCCCCGTGAAACTGTCAACTGTTTGGTCCACTTGAGACCTAGGTAAAATCCGAGGGGACAGCTCGCTCTAGCCTGGATCTGACCTTAGACTTGAGCCCCGATGACAGAATAATCCCTTTCTGCCTGGAAATGGCCCAAGCCATCTCATGCTGAGGATTTTTGACATAATCTCTACCACAGCTGTGTATGAGAACAGTGCTCAGAAAATGCAAGGCAGTCCTCACTCCACCTACGGGCACTCACATGCAGTCTCAGTGTCTGTCTCTCTCTGCAGGTCTAGGTATTAATCCTATTCAGCTGGTTGCGTTTTACCCTTGTGGGAAGCAGGGTGCTGACTTCCTCCTTTATCCACCTCTATTCCCTCCCCCTAAACAAATGCAGCCACGCCCTTTGCAGGCAGGAGGTTTGGTATTGGGCCGCCCGCCACTCTGAGGATGTTCCTCATTGTTTGTCTTGGCTTTTCTCCTTCTCAGATCAACAATAAAGCTTGTGGCAAAATTCCTGTGCCCCAGCAAGTTGCCCAGGACCAGGACAAAGTCCACGAATTTGTTCTCCAAAGTGAGCTGGGTGTCAAGCTTTTGCAAGGGCGAAGCATCAAGAAGTCCTTCCTCTCCCCGAGAACTGCCCTCATCAACTTCCTGGTGCGAGATTGACAGCCAGGAGGCTGCAGCTACCACGTAGGGCCTCTGAGGAACCTCCTTCCAGGCCTGGGATGAGGGGGCGATGTCTGCTTCCCAGGGGAAGGGAAAAGACAAATGTCTTGACTGTTGACCTCAGTCCTGTGGCAGACTGCAGTCAACAGTGTGCCTCTGTAGTGGGACCTGGTGCTGGGACGAAGGTGAGCTGAGCAACAGAGAAATATGAGCTACTGAGGAGGGTGTCGGACAGCCTGCCCCTCACCCCCCACCCGCACTGCAGGTGGAGGAGGCCATCTGATCCCATGGGAAGCCCTCAGAGACACTGCTGGGTGGGAGCAGGAAGGAGCACAGTGCCCCTCGAACAGCCAGGTAGCCTGCGGATCTGGGAAATGGCTCTGCCTTAGGTGCTCCTCGGGAATTTAAGGTCAGCCTGAGGAACTGCAGGACTCAGGTGCAGTGTGCCAGCCACTTGGAACTGCTAACTGAGCCTCCAGAGGGTGGTGAATGGTCTCTTTGCCTTCAGGCTGGATGAGGAAGCCATTTAGGAAATGCCCAAATAACCAATATGTAGAAATGGACACAGGGATTTTCTGAAGTTGCTTTGAATCAAAAGGCAGGCAGTGCTGGTTCCTCCACCTCTGTCCCCACCACTCCCCAGCTCTGTCATGCAGGCCTGTCCTCCCCAACCCCAGTTGGACATGCCTCCCCGGCCTGCTATGGTTCTGACACACAGGATCCCAGGCAAAGCACCACTTCCTCACATGAATGAGGAGCAGCAGGTCATGACCACTCCCTTGGGTATACAATTTGCTGTGTAGTGAAATGGAACCAGGCTCCAGGCTGCTCATCCCCAACGTCAGAGCCCCACCGCAGCCCAGTAGGGCTGCAGCAGGCCCCGGAGGGCTCATGTGGGCCCCAGATGGCAATGCCACCATTATTGATTTGACTCCAGAGCCAGTTATTAGGAAGAGCAAGCTCACCACAGAGGAGTGGAACTGAGGCCCCCCAGGTGTTGCCTTCAGTGTCCAAGCCACAGCAGTCTGGCTGTTGGGAAGACAGCCAGGAATGGGCTCATGTCATTGGCACATTAGGCTAATCCTGGTTTTATGTGAAGTCAGCAATTAAGTGTTCCCACTAGAACTGGTCTAAGCCACTGATTAATATTTAAGGAGGGAAGGTGGGGGAGAATCTAGCCACTTTGTAATGCCAGAAATCTATATTTGTTATCTGATGCCATTTTTCTGAAGTAGCCTCAGATGTGGTCCCCCTGCAGTTCAGCAGTTAACAGATGACTTTTTTAGTGTAATAAAATGTTTATCATCTGTGACTTCAGGACATATGTGTGATCTTGGAATATCTACCGTATTCCAATTTCAGAGTTAATGACAAACAGATTGAGGTATTCCATCATCATCAGAAGCATTGGCTGTGTGTCTGACTCCACATGGAATGCTATAAAGTGGGATACATGTGGTTCTTCTTGTTCCAGAACTTACAGTCCATGGTAGACAACACTGATACAGGCACACTAGCAACAGCAGTTAAGTCACTGGTTCTCAGGCCTAATACTCTGCGTGGTCCTCATGCCCAGATATTCCAATTTAATTGGTCCACGGTGTGGCTTAAGCATCAGGAATCTTTAAAACTACAAGTGATTCTAATGGGCAGCAAAGTTTGAGAACCACTGGATACATTGATGCACTTGAACCATAATTTCTATCTAGTTCTTCCTCTTCCTAATCTTCAGCTTAGCGGGGTAAGTGTGGTCCAGGACCAAGAGTAGGACCAAAAGGGAAGACGGGGACCAGAAGTCTGGAGTGCTAGAGCTGAGTTGAATGTACTTAGTCTCATTGCACATGGCAGTGAATATGGATTAAATAGAAGCCCATGAAAATACTTGGTACAAGGAAGGAGGAGTGAGTGTTTTTGCTTGATTATCTTGTTCTTTCTTAGGGTAAGCTAAGTGGTCTTGAACAAGATGAGGGAAGGGAGCCCTTTATTTGCACATGATCTGACCAGGGCAATGGGCCAGTAAAGCCTCCAGGCTGCTAGACTGACCAGCTGGCTGACACCAGCATGACTCTGGAGAAATTGCTCCTAGAGGATAAAGCTTTTGCAAACAAGAGCTCATCAGTACATACTAAGAGTATGGGTAATGGAACAATTGGACAGAAAACTCTGACCCCTGGGAGTGGGGTGGTGGGGAATAATCTCAGCCATTTATTGACTGTCTTATTGAGGTCAGAAACTGGACTCAGCAGGTTCACTTATATTATTATCTTATTTAATTCCCACAAAAACTCTAGAGGGAAGGAATTATTCTCTATAAAAGAAGGAACCCAGGCTCTGAGGTTCAATAAGTAGCTCGGTTTTCACGGCTAATAAGTAGGAGAGCCGGGATCCAAGCCCACATCTTCTGGCCTCCACATTTGCCTCCCCGCCATGTCTACCAGTCCCCTCACCTACTTGTCCATGTTGCTTTATGTGCACGGACAGGTGAGATGGCTCCCAAAACCACTGGCATTTTGAGCAGAGTATCACTGCAGCTTCCCTCCTGGAAAGCCAGTAAACCTGGGAAATCACAGAGGTGGTGTCCTCTCTACAGGGGCAGTGGTGGGTGAGAGGCCAAGAGCGTGTGGTTAGTTCCAGAGAACTGGGGGGAAAGATGTAGACTCGTGGGCGGGTATCAGGGTTATTTCTATGGGGCAATAAGAGAACAGAGTTTGTGCCCAGGGAGAGTGGTGCTCCATGGCAAATGCTACCACAATAGGAGCCAGCTGTCTGCCTACGAAAATTGATCTCGAAGACCCTAAAACAATTAGTGAGCTGGGAAACAGCACAGTTATATTTCATCCCAGCCTAAATGCACACCTTCAGGGGACTGGCTTTGAAAAGCAGGGTACATCCAGTCAATGGAAGGCGAGGCAACCAGCAACAGATGGTTTTTTAAAAACATGTAGCCTGGAAATTTTCTCATGCATCAAGGAAGATACATGCACAATGCAATCCTGACCTTTTTTTTTTTTTTTTTTTTCCAATGCTTACAAAGAAAATTGAAAGCAGGAAATTTGCTTGCATATCATAGGCTGAGACTCCTACAAGTTATTTTTCCCTTCTGTCTACTTTTTTGCATTTTCTCATTTTTATTGGCCATGAAGTTATTTCAGTAATACTTCATGAGGCAAAACATCAAAATGTACAATTTTGTGAAGCTGTAAATGAGCTAAGAACTTGTTTCCCTTGATTTTTCTTTTCTTCTCCCAGGCAGGATATCTAGCAGCTGCCTCTGAGGATGTATTCTAGCTAGGAAAACATGCTCCTTTCCTTGTATGAAGTGAAATCCAAAGAACAAAAAGCAGCCCCCATGAAGTTCCTGCTCACACAGTTGCTCAGTCTGGGTAGGTGTGGGGAGCTCCGTTTCTTGTATCTCAGCCTTAGGCTCTTGCAACCTTAGGACAGAACAGAAGGCAACGTTCCCCTAATGGAAGTCTCCTGCTTACTTGCTGACAGATTCGAGGTTGTGGATAGGAGGCATTATCACCTCCTTTTGCAGATAACGAAACTTGAGACCATAACAGTAAGTGATGACGTATCTTGACCCCCAATCTGTGCTCATTCAACTTAGAGCACCCCCTCCCCGTACTACTACCAGGCAAAGTGTAGTGCAGGAGGTAAACTCTCTTTTTTGGTTTTTTTTTTTTTTTTTTTGAGACAGAGTCTCACTTCATCACCCAGGCTGGAGTGCAGTGGTGCGATCTCAGCTCACTACAACCTCTGCCTCGGGGGTTCAAGTGATTCTCGTGCCTTAGCCACCTGAGTGGTTGGGATTACAGGCACGGACCACCACACCCAGCTAATTTAGGAGGTAAACTTTCTTAACTGGTGGGCCCAGCGGGACTGCATAAGTCAAGGAAAGACAGAGGGGTAGACCAAAAGAGTTTTCCTCCTCTTTCTTCCTGTGAGAAGAGCAAGCAGAAAACAGCGGTCTCGTGGGCTGGGTCCCTGCCTGACACTCAGAGGTGGGTGGCTAAAGGCTCTCATCCAAGCTGATGAGCTTGGAGAAAGGAATCTGGGGTGACCAACAACCAGCAAGTAGGGAAATCCCCCGAGGGCGGGTGGGTGGTTGGTGACAGTGCTGTTAGGGAGGGGAGAGCCTGGAGCAGCCACGGAAAGGCCAGTCCTGTACGCAGAGGCCTCAGATCCAAGGGTGGGCCCAGTGACCTCACTCCAGGCCTCCATTGCCCTCCCTCGGCCTGTCCACGTGAGGGGCTGGAGGCAGCTGTGCAGCAATAATGAGGCCCTGGAGGGGAGGTGGTGATCAGGACTGCTGGAATCCAATGCCTGATGACTCATCTCCCTGTGCCTTAAGTCCTAAACTTGAATTTCAGTTCTTATTCAGCCTCTGGAACAGCACATCTAAGACAGACACCCTGTATACAGGAGCCATGGGCTGCAGTCCCCCGACATTACAATAATATCTATCATTTCTGAGGACTTATTATGGGCCTGGCCCTGTTCTAAGTGCTTTGCCACATAAGGAGCCTTGCTCAAGACCACACACAAGAAGGTGGCAGAGCCATGATCCCACTCTGCTCCACCTCGCTGGTTCCCAAAGACCTTTGTGCAAAACCAGCCCTCGAACCTCCTGAATTTTCCCAGATGGTCCTTATTTATAGCTTTCTCTCCAGTTGTTCCCCAGATGCCCTAGAGCCTGCCGAAACCACACTTGCTCATGTGTGTCTGGGAAGGTTGGCTCACTGTGGGCACACACCTGGTTGAATGCATACCTGAAGTTCTGAGGCACCCAATTCAGCATGTGGGGTCGGCTCTCTTTCAGCCTGGGACCGACCGCCCCCAGGGAGCCATCACCCCTGGCAGACAGAGCCTCCTTTGGACACCATCCCTGGGACCTAGAAGCCAGGAAGCCATCTTTGCTCAACTCCACTTACTGTGAGGAAAATCCCATGGCAGATGGGAGAGGGGAGACCCATTCTAGACCTCCCCGGTGATAAGCACTCCTTGGCACCACAGCAGCCCTATCTGTGTCTTCCACAGATCATCCTTTCCACAAACAATAGAAGAGCCCCATCTGGGATTAATTAAGGAGGGCTCAGCCCTGGTCCCGCCCAAGGGAGGCCTCACCCACCACATCTGCTGCTGCATACTCATGGCTGCCCTCAGAACTCAGAGGAGAACTAGATCTTAGGGGACGAGTTCCCCTTCCTCAGGCACTGCCACGGGGGTGTAGAAAGGAATAATGTGTGCTTTACGTGGTGAGATCCATAGAGGGAGCAGGCGCGCAAAGATTATATGCCATTCATTGGGTCCAGCTTGTCAGTCCTCAGGGCCAGAAGTGGGCCAGAGGGGCTTTGTCAGGTGAACTCAGAGAGACTCATTGTCTGTGCACAAGAGGGCAGCTGCTGCAGAGATAGGCTGAGAGCTGCGACAAAGGAACCTAAAGCAAGTGTCGCCGGATATCCCCATTATTTGTTATCAACTAACTCTTAGTTGTCAGTTAACATCATAGTTTCCAGGAAATATTTTAGTTTTCTATTAATATTTTAACTACTAGCATCAGAGTCATAAGCAAATATCTAAGTCATCAGTAAACATCTCAGATGTCAGTTTCCCTCTGAGTGAATGTAGTAGACCCCTTAGTCATCATTTACTTCATTATTACTGGTGATACCTTAATTATGCACTAATAATTAGTGGCTGCTAATATCTCGCCTACCAATCATCTTCAGCAATCAACATGGTTTAATTATCAGCTGATAATTATCAGCTGATAATTCATGTAGCCATAACAAGTAAACCCCCAAATGTCAGTGGTCTGACCCAGCAAACTTTATTTCTCATTCCCATGAGTCTAATCCTCTGGAGAAGGGAACAGGGGAAGAGGTTCTGTTCCATTCAGTTCCAGCTTGACGGAGGGTTCATGCAGACTCCGCCGTCTTCAGCTCTTGGCTTTCATGGTTACCCTAGACATCAAATCTAGCCCACAGATAAGGGGGAGGGAGGTGGAGTGTCACAGGGGCTTTGGCCAGGTCTGAAAGCAGTGTACGTCACTTCTGCCCACTTCCTCTTGGCTAGAATTCAGCCATGTGCCTTAGCCAATTGCTAGAGGCTGGGTAGCCACTTCCCAGCAGCAACTCTGCAGGAGGGAAGGGGAGCCTGATCTTGGAGGGCAGCTGGCTGCCTCTGCCACATGGACAAACCTTGTTTTCAAATTGTTGCTTGTCAGTGTACACCTAAGTTACCTTCTAAGTATCTCAGGTATCTGCTGACACCTTGTTTTGCAGCTACTCCTGAGTCACAGCTGTTTGCCTTCTAAATCTGTGACAGTTGCTGTGGGTCTACAATAGCGGAGCAATCAGACTCTTGTAGCCTGCCAAACTGGGATGTTGCCTGCCAAACTGGGATGGCGCCTGCCCCTTGCTCTAGACTTTGCATGGAGATGTGTGAAGTCACGGACGTGCTTTGTGCCATGTTATAAAATACCAGGTTTACTCCGAGGGTTTGTTTATTGGTCCCCATTTCTCCCCACCCTCCTTCTTCTGTGAGGCTCACACATTGGTTTGTGAGACAGTTTGGAGGATTTTGGTTTAGGGGGTGTTGGGACATTTTGAAAGGTAGAGAAAGTCAGGCTTCCCAGATGCCCTTCAGGAAACCTGGGAAATTCTCCAGATTCCTGCTCCTAAAAGGTCATGGCTGCTCATTCAGGGTGGAAATGTGACACTTCCCCAGATGCCTCACTGTCCAGGAGACTCACGCCTCACCCCAACACACACACACACCCCACCCCACCCCCCACACACACTACATATACCACACACCACCTACACCACACCAGACACAGGCACATGTATACGCCACATACCACACATTCATACACACCACAAAACTGAGGGCCTGCTTTGGGGGAAGGTAATTTATTTTTGCCTGACAGAAGAACGTGCCTCACATCATGTGGCTGTGGAGGTGGGGAGGGCAATTTAGTCTTGAGAGTTCATCAGAGTCACAGCTGTTAGGGAAGTGCCCGGGCCTGGGGCCAAGGTGGACGGTGAAACAGGAAGGCTGCCCCCATTTCCACATGTGCTCACATGGGGCTCCCCCACCTGAGGCGTCCAGCCACAGGTGCGCCGCTCCCCTGACTGCACCCACCTTTGGTGGGAGTCTTCTGTATGTTTAATAAAAAGCATAGTAATAATAATCATATGTAATGGCCATGGTGTATTGTTACTTTTTCTTTTTTTTTTTTTTTAAGACAGGGTCTCACTCTGTCACCCAGGCTGGAGTGCAGTGTCATGACACTGCAGCCTCAACCTCCCAGGCTCAAGCAATCCTCCTGCCTCAGCCTCCCTAAGAGCTGGGACCATAGGCATGCACAAGCACACCCAGATAATTTTTTGAATTTTTTGTACAGACAGGGATGTACTCCCTTTGTGCCACAGATTGAACTTGACAGATGGCCCACAGGGTTAGAGGGGGCTTTCAGGAACCTGTCTGGCCTCTATTGTTTATGAACCACAAGATCTTGGCAGGTTCCTTAACCTCTCTGTCCTCTGTTTCCTCATCTGTGAAATGGAGAGAATGGCTCCAACCTCTGCCTTGTTGTGAGGGTGCACTGAAGTAATGTGTGTGTAACAGATTCGGGACAGCCCAGGGCACACAGTGAGGGCACTACTCCGGTCAGCCAGCGCTCTTAGGAGGACATGTGCTTCATCCCATCGAATCCTCACCAGCCACGTGTGAGGAGCGCTCCACTTTACAGATGAGGAAACAGGCTTGGCAACATCAGGTAACCTGCCTGAGGCCACCTGGCCTCGCTTCTGCGCAGGCAGAAGCCCCACCCTGGCCTGGGAAAGCCTGGGAACCAGTGCCACATCCTGATGGGGATGGAGACAGGGAAGAGTCAGCCTCCTGCCCTCCGATGCCCTGAGGAACCGCCTCCAGACGAAGAGGAGTTGCCGGTCTCCCTGGCCTGCCAGGAAAAGGTGAGTCCTGAGGCAGTCCTGTGGGGAGCATTGGCTACCCAGGGAGGGAGAGAGGAGGAGGTCAGAGGCCTGGTCCTGATTCTCATAGGCTTCCCTTCCTGCAGCTCTTCCTTTTCCTATGGCCGCTCAAGACTGCGGGTTCCAGCCTGGGCATCCATCTGACTATCTCTATTTTGTAGAGATAGACCCCATCTCTACAAAAATTTAAAAATTAGCCAGGTGTGGTGGTGCACACCCGTGTCCCCACGTACTCGGGAAGCTGAGGTGAGAGGATCACTTGATCCCAGGATGTGGAGGCTGCAGTGAGCTAAGATCCTGCCACTGCAATCCAGCCTGGGTGACAGAGCGAGACCCTATCTCAATGAAAATTGTAAAGACTACTGGGTGACCACAGGTGGGGCGGGTGTTCCCTGGGGGCTGCAGTGGAGATGAGGCCCAATCGAGGTCCATGCTGGGAGATGCAAGAGGTAGTGACAAACAAGGGCCTCCCAGAGGGTAGCTGAGGCTCAAGACTGGCTTTGGGGGTCAGGGAGAGACAATGGTAGTGGGATGGAGGGGTCTTGCATCTCATTTTTTTCTAGGTGCTGATCTCTCTCTGAAACCCAAGGGTCAGTTCAAGAGACAGGAATTGTGACTGACTGTTGCTCCCCCACGGTATGTGTGTGTGTGTGCCTGTGCCCACCCTCCCAGGCCTGAGCAGTGGCTCAAGGGCAGAGTCCAGGGGAGAACAAAGAACACCAGGTCACCTAGAGGGTTGTGCTCACCTGCACCTGCTGCCACAACCCCACAAGCTACCACAAGCCTCACTGCTCTGTGGTATGCTAAGCAAATTATATCTGGAGTTAAATAAGGCACAGTCCCCATGAGCTCTGTCCATTCCCCCACCTCAGTGGCCTCCTCACTGCTTCTTGGATAGGCAGGGCACACTCTTGCCTCAAGACCTCACACCTGCTGTCCCTCTACCCAGAGAGCTCCTCCCCACATGGCTCACTCTCTCATCCTTCTGTTGTCTGCTTCCAGCGAGGTCTTCCCTGACCATCCTACATAAAATCCCACCCCACCCCAGCACTCCCTACCCCCTAGCAAATAACAGTATATTTTGCTTAATTTTCTGTGTCTTATCATTTTTCTTCCCTTCCAGAATATCAGCATCATGAGGGCAGGGACTTTTGCAGCTTTATTTACAGCAGTTTTATCATCTGTTATATCTCCAGACCTAGACTGCCATTCAGACACACCATAGGTGCTCAGTAAGTATTTGAATGAATGAATGAACCCCTGTGCACCTGGATAGTGTATTATGGGAGTCAGACAACTCACTGCAGCCCCTAGATACTCACAGTGGGATCCCAGGACCGGCACCATGGGCATCACCTTGGGTGCTTGTTAGAAATGCTTATTCTTGGACCCCACCCCAGACTTGTTGAATCAGAAGCTGCGCTTTACCAAGATCCTTGGATGATTCCCAAATGCACATTACCGTCTGAGAAGAGCTACACTCATGCTGGAAAGTGGTCCCTGTAGGGCCTTCCCTAGAATGCCCAGCTCCAGTACAGCTCACAAAACCCTCATGAACAATGTGGCCCCTGCCCATCTCATAAACCTGTTCTCCGGGTCCTGGACTACCATACATTCTCCACTCCAGACACAGGAGGCACAAGCAGGTGTCAGGAACTAGCAATCCATCTCCCCTCCGGGCCTTCCCAGGGACTGGTCTCTCCCAGAACACCCTTCCCCCCCCTCTCCCTGGCTAGCTCCTTGCGTGCCTTGAACAATCACTGGAAGGGTTTAGGTTACAGAGAGGCAAGGTCAGAACCTTTTTAAAAAAAAAAAAAAAAAAAAAGAGTCTCGCTCTTGTCGCCCAGGCTAGAGTGCAATGGCACGATCTCGGCTCACTGCAACCTCCTCCTCCCAGATTCAAGCGATTCTTCTGCCTCAGCCTCCCAAGTAGCTGGGATTACAGGCACCTGCTACCACCCCGGCTAAGTTTTTGTATTTTCAGTAGAGACGGGGTTTCACCATGTTGGCCAGGCTCCAGGCTGGTTTCGAACTCCTGACCCCAGGTGGTCCATCCACCTCAGCCTCCCAAAGTGTTGGGATTACAGGCATGAGTCACTGCGCCCGGCCAGTCAGAACCATTTTTAGAAAAAACTTCCTGGTTGTAGTGAACACAGTGAATCAGGGGCAAGAGACTGAACAGGAGGCTTCAGCCACTGCCCGGAGCAAGGTGGCGAGGAGCTCACCTGGGGCCAGCCCCCGAGCATACAGGGAATGTCTGGGGCTCTGGGTGAGGGCAGAGCTATGGAATAAGAGAGATGGGGCAGATGGGGCAGTGTTGCCAGTGGACAGGCCCTGGAAGCATGCTGGAAAGGGAAAGACCAGGACTGGAACATCAGCGCATTACTAGGGTAGAGGGTGCTGCCTTGTGGGGAGAGCCAGGAGGGCAGGCTCATTCAGGGGTCCAGAGCCTACAGCTGAGGGGGCCTGGCTGTGACGGGGTCACTGTGTGCCCTTGAGCCACCATGCCTGAACCTGCTTTGTATCCTCCGGAGGAAATTGAGTTAAACTCCTAAGATACTTAATACGTTGAGTTAATCTCCTAAGATAGGATATCAGGATAGGGTGAACTGAGAACATGTCCATTCCAAGGAGGCATGTTCCTGGGGCCAGCCTTTGGGGTCTGGTGGCTGAAGTGAGTCAGCAGAGTGTGTTTCGCCCTGCATGGCCCATGGAGAGGCCTCTGGGGGGCAAGTGCCCATTTGCTTCCCTGATGGCTACCTCTCTGCCCGTGTACAGAAGGGGCAAGAAGGCAGGAGAAGAAAGGCCCCAGCTCTATATCTCTTTGTTGTAACCATCACAAGGACATGGGACTCAGGCTGCAGAGGCCTTCAGAGGTCTTCTAGCCCAGGGATGCTCAGCTGCCTCCCCAGTCCCTCCTTCAGGGAACCTGCTCACCTCATGAGAAACAAACCACCATTTTTGGAGGAGTTTGAATACAGTTTCTCAGCATCTTGTTGCAATCGCTATGCACAGGGAGGTTTAAGACTCTACAGCTGGCTTCTCAATTGTGGGGAGCATTTTGTTGCCATGGAGCCTGCAGAACCAACCTGCCCTCCCCACGGCTGGATAACCTGTCTCACCAGTGCACAGTTCTCCAGTTTGGCATCTCTGAAGTCAAGATGTGTTCTTAAAGGGAATAATTGTGATGTCATTGCTGCAAATCTTGCACAATGGCCACTGGTAACTTGGAAGAAAATCCCAGAGACAAGAGTGGAGCAGCTTGTTAGGAAATGCCACATCCTCAGTGCTCGTGACGATGGGAAGGATCAGAGCATAGAAGACGTGGACGTCACAATTCTTGTACAACAGTGATTCAGAAGAGTTCTGAATGTGAACAGATTTCAGCCATGCCGTAACCAACTTGTTTTACTTGTATTTTCCTTTTTATATATGTATCATAGTGATATATGGTAAAATTTATCTAAATAATGGCCGGGCACAGTGGCCCATGCCTGTAATCCCAGAACTTTGGGAGGCAGAGATGGGCAAATCACTTGAGGTCAGGAGTTTGAGACCAGCCTGGCCAACATGGCGAAACCCCATCTCTACTGAAAATACAAACATTAGCCGGGCGTGGTGGTACATGCCTGTAATCCCAGCTACTTGAGAGGAGGCTGAAGCATGAGAATCGCTGGAACCTGGGAGGCAGAGGTTGCAGTGAGTGGAGATTGTGCCACTGCACTCCAGCCTGGGTGACAGGGTGACATTTTGTCTAAAAATAATAATCTAAATTTAAAAATAATAATCTAAATAAGTCTGAAAGATATAGTTCATTAAGTATAGAATTAAAAATCTAATAAGAGAATACCATGCCATAGTTTAATGTCAGCATTTTTTGTTTGTGTGTGTGCATGTGTGTGTGTGTGCGTGTGTGTGTGGTGCATGCACCTTAAAATCAATGAGATCTTTGATTTAATGAAATATGGATAATTGTCCATTAAAGTCTACTTAATACCTTGAGTTGAACTCCTAAGATAGCATTGTACTGAAATCGTGTTGGTGTCTGTTTTCCCTACTAGGCTACTTCCTTGAGGGCTGAGCAGCACCTTGATGGTGGAGAGTCTCCCGAATCTAACACAATGTACAGTAGGTGAGCGTAGTAATGTGCTGTCACCTAGTGGGTTTGAGTAGTGGTATGTTCCTATATACCAGCCGTAAAGGTGCCTGCACTTTTTCTGGGAGGGTGGGCCGAGTTTAGAACCCCTAAACCGCTTCATCAGCAAGGCCCCTGGTGTGATTGTAGAGATTGTACACTGCACAAAGGCACCCAGACAAGGGGCCCACTGGGGCTGAAATTGGTGCCCAAGCCACGTGTCCGTGGACTGCTCAGTACAGGCAGCTTTTCTCATTTTTACAAATATGCAATGGAGGTGATCAGTGGATTTGTTCCTCAGCCCCTAAGTGGAATTCTCCCTGCAGTGCCTCTGACCTTAGGAGTCCTAAGCAGCTGGTCAGGATGGGCTAAAAGTCTGACCTTCAGATTGGCCCAAATGAATGTTGTTGGGGCGGAGGAAGTGGTTACAGACTTTTGGGTGAAGCTGGCCATGCAGGAAAAACTGTAATTCTGATTCTGACCTTACACCGGCTCTGTGACCTCAAGTTAGTGAAACACAAATGGGATTTTGATTTCTTTAATTCCAAAGTTGACTCGGGGGTGCCAGCTGGGGGGTAGGGTGGGAGTTCTGAGAGGAAACAGTGCTGAAAATAGTTTGGGGACATTCTGTAAGTTGAAAACTGCTGAGCAGCCCTAAATGATGCCTGGAGATTTCTCCTCATGGGGAACAAAAGGGTAACAATTGGAGGGTTTCCTGCTTGGCCCTTCAGTTAAGACTTTGGCTCTGGTCTCTCCGGCTGCCACAGAATCACTGATTGTTGAGGATCAGCCGTGGGGCATCGTCTGAACACAGTAGCCCATTGCAAATATAGTTTGCGTGTGTTTTCAAGTCTTGGTGGCCAAGGGCTGGGCTGACCCCAAGAGCGAAGAAGCAGGACGGGGAGGCAAAGACAGCTGCGAGGAGGGAGTGAGGGAGCTGCTGGAGGAAGCACTGTGGGTCTATTTTAAGACTGGAAAATTGGAAAGCTCAGGAAGTACAATGTGTTTCAGTAAGGGGGCCCAGCAATCCCTGGCCTTCGCTGGGATATTTCCCCTGAGGTGAGAGTACAAAAGGACTGAACATTTCTATTTACCAAAATGCTGAGGCCAGAGCCCATGGGAGCCGGGAAGGGGAGAGGAGTGGGGAGGACAACCAAGTGTTTAAACCAGATAGAACCCACGGGTGTGTTGGTGGTTCTGGACCTTGGCTATGGATCAGAATGGCCCTCTCTGGGCCAGAACTGAAAACCACTGGGCAGTGGAATAATGGAGAGATTGGCAGACGATGGCCTGTGGGCCAAAGCTAGCCTAGCATCTGTTTTTGTAAATGAAGTTGTATTGGAACACTGCCATGCTCAATTGTTTGTATATCATCTGTGTCTGCTTTTGAACAGAGTTGAGTATTTGCGACAGAGACCTTATGTCCTATGAAGTCTAAAATATTTATTATCTACCCCTGTACAGAGAAAATCTGTCAGTGACACAAGGGTCACTAGGCTTGGGGGTCTAAAAACTTGGGTTCAGTTCTAGTGTACCTATATCCCTATCTGGTGACCCAGGGGAAAGCTTTAGCTTCTCCAGTTTCTTTCTCTGTTTCTTTCTCTGTAAATCAAGTAGCAATGCCCATCTTACCCAGGTGTGAATATTGAATAGATAATATATTTATTGTACTCCTCTAAGGTCTTTTTAGTTATTATTTTAGATATTACAACATACAACCTTATTATAATCTTCCTTGAGTTAATATTGTACCACTTTACAAACAAGGTAAAAATTGAACCATTCTTGCAACAGTTTCCCTTCCCTGTCCTTTGAGGTATACACTTTTTCTACATATTTTATAAATCCCATATAAATGCATATTATTTTTGCTTCAGACAGTCAAGTCTTCAAAGAAATTTTAAAAAGAAAAAATACTTTTATATTTACCCCAATAGTTACCATTTCTGGAGTTTTTTTCTCCTTCTTGTAGTTCTGGGCTTCAATCTGAGATAAATTCCCTTTAGCTTAAAGCATTTTCTTTAGTGTTTCTTACAGTGGTTCTTCTGGCAGTAAGTTCTCATAGCTTTGGTTTGAGAAACCTTTCTTTCCCTATTCCATACTGGATATAGCCTTCTTGCATGGTACTTTTTTTTTTTTTTTCCAACATTTTAGATATCATTTCATTGACTCCTGGATTTCATTGTTTCAGATGAAAATTAACCATCATTCTTTTTGTTGTTTGTATTAAAGATAATGTTTTCTTTCCTTTGGCTACTTAGAAGATTTTCTCTTTTAACTCTAAAGATTTTATCTATAGTTTGACTAGGATATGCCTAGTTATAGTTTTTTTCTTTGTATTTATCCCGCTTGGGGTTTTTAAGATTTAGGAATTTGTGGGTTGATATCTTTCATCAATTTTGGAAAATTGTCAGCCATTAAATCTTCAATATGTCTCCCCAATTTCACCTCTCTTCTCTTTCTGGTATATCACTTAAATTTACATTTGATCATTTGATATTGTCTCACAGTCCTCTGACCGTCTGTTCTGTACTTTTATTTAATTTTAAAAAGAAGTACAGTTGTGAGAAATTATTAATAGAGATCCTTTGGACCTTTTACCTAGTTTCCCCCAGTGATAATGTCTTGCAGAACTACAGTATATCACAACCAGGATACTGTCCTTGATAAAATCCATCAATCTTATTCGGATGTTCTTAGTTCTTGTATTGATTGTGTGTGTGTGTGTGCACATGCACACATGTATTTAGTCTTTGCAATTCAATCACAGATGTATGTTCACGTATGCACCATCACAGTCCAGATTCAGAACAATTTCATCGCTACAACGTTTCCTCAAGTTACCTTTTTATAACCACCCCCATCTTCCTACTACACCCCTACCTCATCACTAACCTCTGGCAACCACGAATCTGTTCTTCATCTCTATAATTTGGATATTCAAGAATGTTACATAATTGGTATTATATAGTATGTGGCCTTTCAGATTGCCTTTTTATACTCAGCAGAATTCCCTTGAGATTCATCCAAGTTGTTGCGTTATTAATAGTTCAATTTTTTTTATCATTGAGTTGAATTCTATGGTATGAATATATCATTGTTTAACCATTCACCCATCAAAGGACATCTTGGTTATTTCCAGTTTTGGCTATTATCAGTAAAGCTGCTATGAACATTCATGTACAGGTTTTTGTGTAAATATAACTTCTCATTTCTCTGGGTAAGTGTCTGCTGTGGTTTGAATGTCTCCTCTAAAACTGTTGTTGAAACTTAATCCCCAATGGCAGTATTGAGAAGTGGGACCTTGTAGGCCGGGCGCGGTGGCTCAAGCCTGTAATCCCAGCACTTTGGGAGGCCGAGACGGGCGGATCACGAGGTCAGGAGATCGAGACCATCCTGGCTAACACGGTGAAACCCCGTCTCTACTAAAAATACAAAAAACTAGCCGGGCGAGGTGGCCGGCGCCTGTGGTCCCAGCTACTCGGGAGGCTGAGGCAGGAGAATGGCGTGAACCCAGGAGGCGGAGCTTGCAGTGAGCTGAGATCCAGCCACTGCACTCCAGCCTGGGCGACAGAGCAAGACTCCGTCTCAAAAAAAAAAAAAAAAAAAAAAAAGAGAGAAGTGGGACCTTTAACAAGTGATTGGCAGGCCGGGCGCGGGGGCTCACGCCTGTAATCCAAGCACTTTGGGAGGCCGAGGCGGGTGGATCACCTGAGGTCAGGAATTCAAGACCAGCCTGGCCAAAATGGCAAAACCCCATCTCTACTAAAAATACAAAAATACAAAAATTAGCCGGGCGTGCTGGCACGTGCCTGTAATCTCAGCTACTCGGGAGGCTGAGGCAGGAGAATCGCATGAACCCAGGAAGCAGAGGTTGCAGTGAGCTTAGATCGCACCACTGCACTCAAGCCTGGGCAACAGAGCAAGACTCCATCTCCAAAAAAAAAAAAGTTGATTGGATTACACTATTAATGGATTAATGGATTAATAAATTAGTGGATTGATGAGTTATCATGGGAGGGAAATTGGTGACCTTATAAAAAGAAGAAAAGAGACAAGATGGCAAGTTAGCCATGCTCAGCCCCTCACCATGTGATGCCCTGCACCCCCCTCAGGGCACCAGAGTTCCCACCAGCAAGAAGGCTCTCACCAGATGCAGCCTCTTGACCTTGGACTTCTCAGGCTACGTAACTGTAAAAAATAAATTCCCTTTCTTAATACATTACCCAGTGTCAGGTATTCTGTTACAAGCAATAGAAAATGGATTAAAACACTGCCCAAGAATGCAATTCCTAGATCACAGGATAATTGTATATTTACTGGCATGTGTTTTGAGTTCTCTAATTCTTTCTTCTTCTGTGTGGTCTCTATTATTAAATTAAGGTTTTATTTCTCTGTCAAATACTTCATATTGTCCTATATTTGCCTATCTTTTTACATAAATTCTTTAACATATTTAAATAGTTATCTTAAACCCTTGTTTGCTAATCCTAGCATCTGGGTTATCTGTGGGTCTGCTTCTGTTGATCATTTCTTTTTGTCTGATGAAGGATCACATTGTCTTTCACATGTCTTATCATTTTTTCAGTGTATGCCAGAGATAGATATAAAAGCACAGGAGAGAGTGAGGTGTATAATATTCCCCGCAGAAAGAACTATTATCTTTCAGGAAGCTAGAGAGAGGGGCCCACCTGCTCAAGAGCTGCATTTTGTAAACACTGAGATGCAGCCTTGGTAATTTCGGTTCACTTAGTTTCAACTCTTGAGTGTGGTATCAGGCACCCCCTCCAGCAGAGGTGGTCTCTGAACAGGTGCTAAGCAGATTTGGCAACACTGAATGGCATCCCCAAGAAGTCTGCTGGGTTTCTGCAGGACACTCTTCTTTACCAAGCCAACCACCATTATCTTACGAGGCTTCCTGGAGGGAACCTCCAGATTATGTGAGGGATCTCCTTCTTCATGCTTTTGCCACATTGCTTTGGGATGGTTTGGATTATCTCCTGCTCCCTCCATCCCCCCACACCATGTATGCTTCTTGATAACAGGGACTGTGCCTCATCCGTCTATGTTTCCCATTGATGCATAGTGGTTATGAGTTGGGTCAAAAGCGAACACAATAAATGTTTGTTGAATGAACAAATTTCTGGAGAAGGAATATGTTAACAGAGTGGTGGCGGGTCACCATAGCACTTAGAACAGGGTTTTGCACTGGGCCTGTAGTTGATCCCAGAGTAGAGAAGGCCCTACTAGTATGTCCAGCCCATCTGATGGTTGTGGCTTTATTAAGCAGTTATGAAAAGGAGACAGCAAAGTGATTGAAGGCATGGGAACCAACATTAACCTTTCTCTTCAAGTTTTGAGGATGGTTGTTATTAGGGGGGAGGAGCATATTTGGAGCAATTTATGCATATCTGGGTGGAACTATGGAACTCCTTTGAGGAAGAAAAGAAGCTGTAGACATTGGCTTCCCATCATAGAGGCCTGGATAAAGGTGGAGGTGACCCAGAGACAGCCTTCCTCACTGGCCAGTGGCACACTGGCACCTACCCAGTGTCACTTTGTAAACTTGTTTCCAACATAAAATCTGTATGCATGCCAGAGTCATAAGCTATATTTTTCCAACATAAAATCTGTATGCATGCCAGAGTCATAAGCTATATGTGATGAAAATGAGGGTGGATGAGCAACCCATTCTGCAGGAAAAAAAGATAGTCCTCATGTCTGAATAATGGATCCTGGGGAGTGGTTTTGACTTCTCCTGGCATGGGAGACAGAAGCAGACACAGCAAGATGATGCCCATGTGAAATGGTGAGATATTGGCTTCTATGTGGGGGCAAATGATGAGGACTAAGGGGATAGATGGAAATCTCTGGCTTCAGAGGATGACGAGACGAGAGTCAGTCAACTGAAAATTAGGAGGTAGGGCGGTCCCAGCAGAGGGGGTGGCATATATACAAATGCTAAGTGGCAGGAAAGTTCTAAGTGTCTTTGAGGAAGTGAAAGGCAAATGTGACCAGGGCACAGCAAATGAAGGCAGGGGATCATGAAGAGAAGGACTGGAGCCAGCTTCTCCACATTAAGGATTCTGGATTTATTCAAAGGTGATGCTCCATTTGCAGGTTCAAAATATTGACTGCAATGAACATGGGTTGAATAAACAGTGAGAGAGTGAATGAATGACTGTTATCCAGTAAAGAGATGAGAGGCACACAAGCATAAAAATGGAGACCCAAGTAATTCCATTTACTGAAGAAGGAATAGTGAGGCCTTATTCAAGGGCAGAGGTGCTGAGAATTTCTCTCCTGGACTGCACCATGGAAATTCAGATGTTTCTAGCTGTAGGGGAAGCCTTCACTTTCCCAGGTGTGCATCTGTTCCTTAATATAGTGTAAGGGTAGAGGAAAAACTTCCTCTCTTCACCAAACTGACAAAAGGCAGATTAACAGAAGAGAAGGGTCTGCAAAATCTCTTAACGCTCATACAAACATGGGAGCTGTGCACCAAGTATAAGACTTGAAGAGAGGCCAGGTGGTTGAGGGTTTAATACTCTCTTCATAGGGAGAGACGTATGGACACGGGAGGCAGACATTATTTTGTAAATGATTCTTTAGATGACCATTACACCACCTTCTTCTGCTCCACACCCCTCCTTCCTCTCTCCTTCTCTATTCTGTAATCTCAAAACACCCAGAATCCCTGGTGAGGGCCAGCAAGTGTCACATCCCCTGACAAACAGGAGGAGGAACTGTTGATCACACCCCAGTGCCCTTTACATTTTTCAGTGTGAAGTCACATGTAGTCTGCACTTGACCGTGGGAATCATTGGCTCATGGAGACACCGGTAATGGGGACACTCAGTTACTTGAGTGGACATGGATTAAGTAAGACAGCCCCAAACATAAGCTGGGCCTCTGTGTCAGTATCCTCCAGCAGGCCACACAAAGGTATGGGGCACAATGCACATTTCTCAGGAGAGGACAAGGTGTCCCGAATCATGGACAATCATCGGGATGAAACTATGTATAACGCTGCCCTTGCCCTCCAGGCAGCAGACACAGGGACTTTTTGCTGCTGTCTCCCATAAAATACTGGAAGCTCCAGGTATGTTCGTTCAAGTTCTCTGAGAAGCAGATACCAAGATGGGATAAGACATGCAGGAGATGTATTGGAGAAAATGCCTGTGCAGGAGAACAGAGAGCAAGATGGGGGCATTGGGAGAACCATCAGATTTTGATGCAGTCTGACCCCTGTGAAGGAGAGAAGTAAAGGCGGTCTTAGACAGCTGTTTAGGGGAATCCTTGGGTCAGAGTCACCTGTCAGTGGAGCCCCACATCTCTCAGGAATAGGCCTGCCCGAGTATCCCTGCCTTGCTCAGCCATAGGCTGGTAGCAGCCTGTGGGAGGCATAGCCTTGGCACAGATGGGGTGGCAGGTCCTAAGCACAGTGTCTGGGGTCTCTGGCAATCACACTCCCACAGTGGAAGGTTGGAGGGCCTGCCAGTGGGCTAAGAGGGCTGTGGCCCAGTCCTCTCCACAGCCTGCCACCAGCTCGGCCCCTAGCCAGTCCCAGCAAAGTCAGTTCCAAAGGCGGTGGGACTGTGGGGGGGAAACAGCCATCCCCACACAAGCCTCCCTGCACACCTCGAGGGAAGGTCACCCAGGACAGCCAGCTCCACAGCAGAGGGAGGATCCGTGAGGCACTTTCACGTCAATAGGGGTTGCATGTCCTGAGAGGAAATCAAACCATGAAATCATTTCCAACACAAAAGCCCATTTATTTTAACAAGAGAAAATATTAGTGGCTCCAAACAGCCCTCACACATGATGGGTACCCTGTGGACGTCTGTGATGCCTTGTGGTCCATTCACAGTTCCTGGAAGGTACAGAGCGTATCTTTTCCATGTTTTGGGTTCTTTTTTTTTTTTTTTTTTTTAATGGACTTAAAGGGTTGTGAGCATTTTGCAAAATAATCAAACACCATGCCAGTTGCCAGTCTGTGCCAGCACCTTTGACTCCCGGTCTGGCCCTGCTCAGTGGCAGGATTTAGATTTAAAATCCATTTTTCCAAGAAGACAGGATGGTGAACATGTAAGTCTGATATTCAGTCTCCAGGCCTGGTGACTTGCTCTTCCGAGGCCCCAAAGCCCAGGAGAGGCGCTGCACTCGGTTCGCTCTGTGTTCCGTCTGAACATCACCTGCTTCAGTTCCCCAGTAGACTGGTTGTGCCGATTGACCTGGTACATCACACAGCTGTGGCTTCGGGGCTATGTTTTTATCTCCTAAGCGGTTAAGGTTTAAAGACGGGGAGCAGAGTGGGCGGGAAAGGGCGGGAAGACGTCAGCAGATGTGAAATCAGGCAGACTGAAATAAACAGGGTACTCTTCCTTCCTGTCTGTAGCGCTTACCATCTCCAAGAGGTGGGTCACTTCTCCCCGGGAGCAGCTGGGGAACTGCTTCACAGCCACATCCTCAGTTCACAGTTTCTCTAGCAGCTTCTAGGGTTTTCCCGAGCCTGCCCTCGAGCTGCGAGGAGCCTCTTTTGTAGCTCACATCCCAACCATGTGGATTAATGAAAATGTCACAGGGGCTTTTTCTTTTTGATGCTGCCTTGTACATGTAGCTCAAATGTTCCCAAGTCCTCTGGCCTTCTGGAGTCACCCTTTTTTTTTAACTTTTATTTTAGATTTAGGGGTACATGTGAAGGTTTGTTACACAGGTAAACGTGTCACAAGGGTCTGTTGTACAGATTGTTTCATCACCCAGCTATTAAGCCCAGTACCCAATATTTTTTCTGCTCCTCTCCTTCCTCTCACCCTCCACCCTCAAGTAGACCCCATTGTCTGTTGTTCTCCTCTTTGTGTCCATAAGTTCTTTCTTTTTTTTTTTTTTTTTGAGACAGAGTCTCGCTCTGTCACCCAATCTGGAGTGCAGTGGTGAGATCTCGGCTCACTGCAAGCTCCGCCTCCCGGATTCACGCTATTCTCCTGCCTCAGCCTCCCGAGTAGCTGAGACCACAGGTGCCTGCCACATACCTGGCTAATTTTTTTGTATTTTTAGTAGGGAAGGGGTTTCACCATGTTAGCCAGGATGGTCTCGATCTCCTGATCTTGTGATCTGCCCGCCTCAGCCTCCCAAAGTGCTGGGATTACAGGCGTGAGCCACCGCACCCAGCCTTCATCACCCAGCTATTAAGCCCAATACCCAATAGTTAATTTTCCTGCTCCTCTCCCTCCTCCCACCCTTCACCCTCAAGTAGACCCCAGTGTCTGTCGTTCCTTTATTTGCGTCCATAAGGGCTTATCATTTAGCTCCCATGTATAAGTGAGAACATGCAGTATTTGGTTTTGTGTTCCTACATTAGTTTGCTGAGGATAATAGCCGCCAGCTCCAATCCACTTATTTTATTACTCAAATAAAATAGATCCAACCACTAATCTCATGAAACTAGGAGAAGTTGTGCCCTCTCACCACTGAAACTAGCCCATTCAAGGTCACCAATGACCTTCATGTTGCAAAGCCAATGATACTTTCAACCCTCATCTTAATTCTACAGACACACTCTTCTTTCTCTTCTCCTGCCTCCTGGCTGCGCTATCTCAGCCTCATTTTCTGGCTCTTTCCTCTCTTTGAACTTCTGGAGGCTTGGTCCTGGACCCTCTATTCTTCTCATTCTTCTCTATACCCTCTGCCCAGATGAGCTCACTCAGGCCCATGGCATCAAACACCAATGGCACCAAATTTCACATCCACTGATGAAAATGCCTTTGTAAAAATGACATTGAGAAAAATCTGGCATAGGAAAATTATGAAAGTGAAAGAAATCTGACCTGACTCTATCTTGCTTCAAACCTTCACACTACCCTTGTTCATGCCTGGGCATGGGCCAAACTAACTTTGGGAGGAATTTAGTTTATAGTTTAACTCTGTTATTATTTTTTAGAGAAAAGGTCTTGCTCTGTTACCCAGGCTGGGGTGCAGTGGCACAATCATATAGCTCACTGCAGCCCTGAACTCCAGGGCTCAAGTGATCCTCCCACCTCAGCCTGCCAAGTAGCTGGAACTACAGGCATACACCACTACTTCTGGCTAATTTTTTTCCTTCTTTCTTTTTTTTGAGACAGAGTCTCACTCTGTCACCCAGGCTGGAGTGTAGTGGTGCAGTCTTGCCTCATTGCAACCTCCGCCTCCTGGGTTCAAGAAATTCTCCTGCCTCAGCCTCCCAAGTAGCTGGGATTACAGGCATGCACAACCACGCCTGGCTAATTTTTGTATTTTTAGTAGAGATGGGGTTTTGCCATGTTGGCCAGGCTGATCTTAAACTCCTGACCTCAGGTGATCCACTCGCCTCGGCCTCCCAAAGTCCTGGGGTTATAGGTGTGAGCCACTGTGCCCAGCCTTTTTTTTTTTTTTTTTGAGGCAGAGTCTCGCTCTGTCACCCAAGCTGGAGTGCAGTGGTGCAATCTCAGCTCACTGCAACCTCTGTGTCCCGGGTTCAAGCGATTCTCATGCCTCAGCCTCCCAAGTAGCTAGGATTACAGGTGCATGCCACCACGCCTGGCTAATTTTGTATTTTTAGTAGAGACGGGGTTTCACCATGTTGGCCAAAGTAGTCTTGAACTCCTGACCTCAAGTGATCTGCCCACCTCAGCCTGCCAAAGCGCTGGGATTACAGGTGCGAGCCACCATGCCTGGCCCACTCCTGGGTAATTTTTTTTTTTTTTTTTTTTTTTTTAATTTTATAGCGACAAGATCTCATTATGCTGCTCAGGCTGGTCTCAAACCCCTGGCTTCAAGTGATCCTTCTGCCTCAACCTCCCAAAGTGTCAAGATATACAGGTGTGAGCCACCATAGCCGGTGTATAGTTTAACTTTGAAACAAAAATGTTAACAGCCCTCCCTGAAGCAAACTCCCTCCTTGCTTGGGGACCAGACTACCTTTGTAAAAGTAACAAACTGGAGGCCAGGTGAGGTGGCTCACGCCTCTAATCCCAGCACTTTGGGAGGCTGAGGTGGGTGGATCATGAGGTCAAGAGATCAAGACCATCCTGGCTAACACAGTGAAACCCAGTCTCTACTAAAAATACAAAAAATTAGCTGGGCATGGTGGCAGGTGCCTATAATCCCGCTACTCAGGAAGCTGAGGCAGGAGAATTGCTTGAACCCAGAGGCAGAGGTTGCAGTGAGCTGAGATCATGCCATTGCACTCCAGCCTGGGTAACAGAGCAAGACTCCATCTCAAAAACAAACAAACAAACAAACAAAACAAATTGGCCACATTAAGGGAGGAGACCACCCCTCATGTTGTCTTATGCCCAATTTCTGCCTCCAAAGAAAGAAGTAAAAACTAAAAGGCAGAAATGAAATCCACAAGCAGACAGCCCGGCACCACATCCTAGGCCTGGTAGTTAAAGATTGACCCCTGACCTAATCGGTTATGTTATCTACAGATTACAGACATTGTATGGAAAAGCACTGTGAAAATCCCTGTCCTGTTCTGTTCCATCCTAATTACTGGTTTATGCAGCCCCCAGTCGTGTACCCCCTGCCTGCTCAATCAATCACAACCCTCTCACACAGACCCCCTTAGAGTTGTAAGCCCTTAAGAGAGACAGGAATTGCTCATTCCGGGAGCTCGGTTGTTGGAGACGTGAGTCTTGCCAAAGCTCCCGGCCGAATAAAGCCCTTCCTTCTTTAACTCGGTGTCTGAGGGTTTTTTTCTGTGGCTTGTCTTGCTACAATATGATTAGAAAGTATGGCCCAGGAGTCATGCAGCCAGAGGCCACAAGATCACTAACCTCCCCAATTGCTCCTGTAGATAATATTACTGTTATAAAACCTAAGATTAGTATTTGAGGTATTTTTCAGATCCTATGTTCTGATGGACCAGCTGACACCACCCAGACAGGTAATCTGGCTCAACTAGTTCTGCAATCCCACTCAGAAATAGAAGACAGCAAGAAGAGCCCATTTCAACCCACTATGATTTCATCCTGACCCAACCAATCAGCATTCCTCATTCCATAGCCCCCTGCCCACCAAACTATCTTAAAAAGCCCTAGCCTCTGAGTTTTCAGGGAGGCTGATTTGAGTATTAATACAACTCTGGCTTCCCCTTTAGCCGGCTCTATGTGTATTAAACTCTTTATCTATTGCACTCTCTGTCTTGATTAATCAGTCCTACCTGGGCAGCAGGCAAGAAGAACATGTGGGGAGGTTACGCTGACCTTCAGACCACTCAGTGGGCTTCTTCACCTCTCCACTTTTTATTTTCTCTCCAACATGTTTCTCCCCAAATCTGTCCCATTTCAGTAAATGGCCATCTCTCACTCAACTCTCCCAGATGCTCAAACCAGAAACTTAGGAATTCTCCCCTCTTCTATATCATTTCCTATATCTCTACCCACAATCTTAGTCTGCTCCACCACCCAGAGCTCTCTTGAGTTCGTGAGTCCCTCCACTGCTTTCTGGTTCCAGTGTCACCTCCCTGACATCAGCCCCTATCACCTCACCTGTGCTACAACTGCCTTTCTGAACACCTCGGGTGTGGTATAATAGCAAATATGTATTTCACCTTTGTCCCAGATTTCTGGCACACAGCTCCCAGAGCTCCAAAACCCTCTGGAATTTCCTGTGATCATGTGAGATAGTTAGCCAGATATGAGCAGGACAGGAGAGGGCTCCCTGGCAACAGGAATGTCAGGCAATCATCAGGTGATGGTCAGGACGTTGTTAAACTCTCTCTCTGAAATAATAATTGGTCACAGCCGGCAGCAGGGAAAGGCCATCTCCCGGTAGATAGAAAACATCTGAAGCTGGTGATCAGCAGCTTCCCAGTAAGATCTCAGGAATTGGGCAAGTAGGCTCAAGCATGTGCACTAAGAGGCAAAATGGCAGAGTTTAACTGGTATATGACCTTCCTCTATGCACACTCGACTGGTAAGGGAAAAATGAGCATGTACACAACTTCAGTAAACACATTGCACATGTGGCCCCTCCCAAGTGCCGGCAGGCCACTGCACATTTGGGTAGCCCACCCCAAGGGAAGAGCTGGGGGAGAAGTAATGCAACCCTGGAAGCACGCCAACCTATAAGACCCCAAGTCAAAGGTCAAACCACATATCTGACTCTCTCAAGTTGCCTGCTTGGCCCTCTTCCAAGTGTACTGTACTTCCTTTCATTCCTACTCTAAAACTTTTTAATAAACTTTCACTCTTACTCTAAAACTTGCCTCAGTCTCTCACTCTGCCTTATGCTCCTCCATCAAATTCTTTCTTCTGAGCAGGCAAGAATTGAGGTTGCTGCTGATCTCTATGGATTCCCAGCTGCTAATAATAGGACTATGTTTCGTTATTTATAACAAGCCCCTTTTAACCCTACTTGAGTTTATGCTAATGAAATGACTCCTGCAAGAAAGCGGGTGCCTAGATAGCTTCAGGTTGGGGGCTGGTGCCAGAAAGACAGGAGTGATTAAAGTGTTGGAACTGTCACCCCAGCCCCTGACCTACATGGAAGAGGTTCTGAATATTGAGTTCAATGACCAATGGTCAGGAATTTGATCAATCATGCCTGCAATAATGAAACCTCCATAAAAAGCCCTAAAGACTGGGATTCACAGAGCTTTTAGGTTGGTGACCATGTCCATATGCTGGAAGGGCAGTGCGCCTGGAGAGGGCATGGAAGCTCTGCGCTACCCACCCCCACACCTTGTGATATTGTTTGGCTGTGTCCCCACCCAAATCTCATCTTGAATTGTAGTTCCTGTAATTCCCACATGTTGTGGGAGGGACTTGGTGGGCGATAATTGAATCATGGGGCAGCTTCCCCCATACTATTCTCATGGTAGTGAATAAGTCTCAGAAGATATGATGGTTTTATAAAGGGAAACCCCTTTTGCTTGGCTCTCAGTCTGTCTTGTCTGCCACCATGTAAGACGTGCCTTTCACTTTCACGTGTGATTGTGAGGCCTCCACAGCCATGTGGAACTGTGAATTTATTAAATCTCTTCTTCTTTATAAATTACCCAGTCTTGGGTATGTCTTTATCAGCAGCATGAAAACAGACTAATACACCTTGCCCTGTGCATTTCTTCCATCTGGCTATTCCTGGTTGGATCCTTTATAATAAACTGGTCAATGTAAGTAAAGCGTTTGCCTCCGTTCTGTGAGTCATTCTAGCCAAGTATTGAACCTGAGGAGGGGGTCATGGGAACGCTCAAATTGGTAGCCAAGTTGGACAGAGGTGCAGGTAGACTGGGACCTGGGACTTTTTGGCTGAGTCGGAAGTGGGGCAATCTTGTGGGACTGAGCCCTTAGCCCGGCATCTGTGCTAACTCCGGATAGTGTCAGAAGTGAATTGAATTGTTTGGAGAGTGAGAACTAAAAAGAAAACCCTAAACCCCCCACCTAACTGAATAGACCTTCTCTTGGCCAAGGGGACTCCAGGGAAACCTTAAAAACTGAGTTCTCAGCCATGACAGGACAGGAGATCAAACTCACCTCAGTATACTCCCTCCCTTTCACACTTTAGACACAACTGACCAGCATTAATGTGAAAACAGAGGTCCTAAGACTAACAGAACAGACTCTTTGTGGCAATAAGATACCAAATTACAAACAAGACCTAAGGGTGCTCCAGGCAAGGGTGAGATCACACACCCTACACTTAAAGAATAAACTGTGTTCCAACTGCCACAAGGTTTTCCTTTTTCTCTAGCCCCTAAACAAGCACTGGCCTTGAGATAAGCAATACTGAAACAATTGCAGTTCATCCCACAGACTCTGGCTGGCTGATTCCCCATTCTACAAGCCATACTACAGCCTTGATAGGACAGGAGACTGATTTCTATACATTTTTCCTGATAAGAGACCACTGACCATGGACTAGTTCTGACCGAGTTTGACAGAGGCTGCACACTGGGGTGACTTCATGTCTCTTCCTCACCTTCTGACATACAGGGCTTAATTGTACTGCATTTAAATGTGAAGTCTCCACCCCAAAGTGAACCTTGGTTATATGTTACAGGCATGTTTGTTCAACACGCATGCATCAGGACCCCCTTCATGCATATTCATAGCCCCTCCTATAACCTGTTGAATGTGTGTACTTGGCCAACCATTTGGCATAAACCCCTGTTCCAACCCATTCTCCTTCAAAGTGCCTGCCTTTTGGGATCTACCAGCGGCTTTGCTTCCCAGCCCGGGAATGGCCAGCCTGCAGGCTGTAACCCTCTATCAGAAATAAAGTCTCCTCTCCAAATGTATAGATTTCATGATTTTTCAGTTGACAACACCCAGATGGTGTCAGAGAATTTGAGAATTGCTTGGTGTGGAGAAACCACAAACTTGGTGTCAGAAAAAAGATATCATGGCCAGGCACAGTGGCTCACGCCTGTAATCCCAACACTTTGGGAGGCTGAGGATGGCAGATTGCTTGAGGCCAGGAGTTCGAGACCAACTTGGCCAACATAGGAAAACACCATCTCTACTAAAAATATAAAAAATTAGCCAGGTGTGGCAGCACATGCCTGTAATCTCAGCTACTTGGGAGGCTGAGGCATGAGAATCACTTGAGCCTGGGAGGTGGAGGTTGCAGTGAGCCGAGATCGCAGCACTGCACTCCAACCTGGGTGACAGAGTGAGACTCTGTCTCCAAAAAACAAGCAAAAAGGTATAACACCCATCTTCTCCCATTGGCGGCCAACCCTGTCCCTAAGTCCATTCTTAACACAGCAGCTGTGGTCGTCTTTTCAGAGCTTAGTGCAGGTTATGTCACACTTTCTTACCAATCCCCATGAGCAAACCCAGTAATGGGCTGTGAGACCCCAACTCCCCCAGCCCCTACCCAGCTCAGCATCCCCCAAACCAGTGCCCTTCCCGCTCCAGCCACTCAGATCCTGCTTGCCTACATTCCTCTGCAGGAGTGCCCCTCCCCACCTGAGACGATGGTATTTCTCAACCTTCAGATCTCCTTCAAATGATACCCCCTTAACAGGCTCCCTGAAAATTCTCGTGACTATTTTTGCAGACCTGTTAGCTCCCCCTTTTCTCAGTCTCCTCCTTCTAGACCACAAGAGTGTGTCTGTGGTGGGGGAAGGCTGCTTATAACCAAGAATGTGATTGTTTTCCTAGGCTGAAGTGCATCTGCGCATGGGCTGCCCTATTAGCAACATAAAGAACTGGCTGAGCAGTTAAAGGACACTTGTTCTCTGGCACTGACACAATTCTCTGACCAAATTCTAGAACATGTGCTTCTCTCCCTCAAAACGATTTCTGTGAGCTGAGAGGGGCAATGGAAGATCCTGTTCTCCCGCTTCTAGAGAAAATTTTGGGAGTCATGGCATTCCCCCTCCCTGGCTGTGGTAACTACTTAAGTGTTTGGAATATCTGCTTTAATACAGGGCAGCCCACACCCTGGCAATGGTGCTGAGCTGGGAGTCATCGCCTGGCTCAAGCTGGGCCAGAGTTTCTCCCCAGAAATTTGGATTTGGGATAGAAAAAGGAGAGTCAATCATCCTTTGAGAGCCCAGACTCTAATAGGGGATAGGAGTTCAAGATGGTCACCATGGCCAGGGAAGCCAGCAGCACATCTGTGATGAGCAGAGGAGAAAGTGGCGGGGATTGGGAGACACTCCAACTGAGCACCTTCCTTCACACACCTGTGCCAGCTGCTCTTCTGGCCTGTGCACCGTGACATGTGCCTATAACTTGTCAACAGCTTCCATTTTCCTTAAGCTAGGTTGACAGGGGCTCCTGTCATTTGCAAGCAAAAGAATAATAAATAATATAGAAAGGAAGTATTTAAAGACTCAGCCTATTGATAGTTAAATAGTGGGAGCTAACGCTTTTTTTTTTTTTTTTTTTTTTTGAGACAGAGTCTTGCTCTGTTCCCCAGGCTGGAGTGCAGTGACATGATCTTGACTCACTGCAACCTCTGTCTCCCGGGTTCAAGTGAGTCTTGTGGCTCAGCCTCCCAAGCAGCTGGGACTACAGGTGCGTGCCACTAGGCTTGGCTCAATTTTTTAGTATTTCTAGTAGAGATGGGGTTTTACCATGTTGGCCAGGCTGGTCTCGAACTGCTGGCCTCAAGTCATCCACCTGCCTCAGCCTCCCAAAGTGCTGGGATTACAGGTGTGAGCCACCGCTCCTGCCCAGGAGCTATCTCTTTATGGAAAAAAAAAAAAATCCCCTCTAGGCTGACCTGTTTGGAAGCAGACAGATTTGAGTGTGCATTCAAGCTCAGATCCAGCATGACCCTGGGCATGCTGCTCACTCCCGGGTGTAGGCCAAGCTGATTATAGGAGGAATTTTGTTTATAGTTTAACTCTGAAGCAAGGATGATAATTGTCCCTCCCTAAAACTGACACCCCTCTTTGTTTGGGGGCTGCAATCACCTTTGTAAGACGAGTGAAAGGCCACAAAATTAGGATTCTGGGAAGGGCCTGAATTCTGCTAAAATGTAGGCATGGTTTCTATAATCCTTTACTGCTCAGAAGCCAGGTGGCCAGAGGTTACATTATTTTTATTTTATTTATTTATTTATTTATTTAATTTATTTATTTTTTGAGGCAGAGTCTCACTCTGTCACCCATGCTGGGGTGCAGTGGTGTAATCACAGCTCACCGCAGCCTTGACCTCCCAAGCTCAAGCAGTTCTCCCACCTTAGTCTCCTGAGTAGCTGGGACCATAGCTGCGCATCACCACATCCACCTAATTTAAAAAAATTTTTGTTGGTCGGGCACAGTGGCTCACGCCTGTAATCCCAGCACTTTGGGAGGCTGAGGCAGGTGGATCATCTGAGCTCAGGAGTTCGAGACCAGCCTGGCCAACATGGTGAAACCCCATCTCTACTAAGAATACAAAAATTAGCCAGGTATGGTGGCAGGCACCTGTAATCCCAGTTACTTTGGAGGCCGAGGCAGGAGAATTGCTTGAACCCGGGAGGCGGAGGTTGCAGTGAGCCAAGATTACACTATCGCACTCCAGCCTGGGTGACAACAGTGAAATTCTGTCTCAAAAAAAAAAAACAAGAGAGAGAGAGATGGGGTCTTCCTATGTTGCCCTCCCACTTGGGATTATAATCACGAGCCACCACTCCTAGCAAGACTTGTGACTTCTCCAAATGCTCCTATAGATAACACCACTATTGTAGAACCTAAGGTTGGTCTTTTGAGATGTTTTTCAGACCTTTGCGTTGTGGCAACCAACTGACCCAACACAGACTCATGACTTAGCTAGTCCTGTGGCTTTGTAGTTTACAGTGTTTTCTTTGTAGTGTAGAAAAAAGGAGAAAAGTGTAGTTTCTTTGGTAGGGTTTACAGTGGCAACCTCCTGTCTCCACATGCCAGTCCCAAAGGTGGGATCAGGTGTTTAGCTCCCTATGAGTCAGCTCCTGAGGCCACCTTCTGGGAGTTGTTAGAGGGCCAAGGGGAACAACAGGGTCTTTCGTGCTGGAAGGAGTTGGGTCTGCCTTCCAGCTCCCCCACCAATAGGCTGTGCTACCTTAGGTAAGTGCCATGACCTCATTGAGCTTCCGTTTCTGCAAAATGAGGATGGCCTCTAATGTGCAGGGCTGTCAATGATGACTGCCCAACTGAAGATCTTGTAAAGCACTAAGCACAGTGTGGTGGCTGTGGTTGTTCTGTTCTATCCTTTGCCTCTCATTCATAATTCCAGGTTCTGGAACTGCCATACTTATGCCCTCTTGATACTGATTCCAATTGTTCATTGCTAGGGTTTGAATGTGTCCTGCAAAGTTCAGGCAGGATCTCTAAGAGGCGATTAGGTCATGAGGGCTCTGTCTTCATGAATGGATTAATGCCGTCATTGCGAGAGTGGGTTAGTAATTGTGGGATTGGGTTTCTGGTAAAAAGATGAGTTAGGCCCCCTTCCCTGCTCTCTTTCTTGCATGTGCTCTCCTGGCTCTCACCTTCCACCAGAGGATGATGCAGCAAGAAGGTTCTGCCAGATGCTGATTCCTTGACTTTGGACTTCCTAACCTCCAGAACTGTAAGAGATACATTTCTTTAAAAACTTACCCAGCCTGTGGTATTCTGTTATTGCAACACAAACAGACTAAGACATCCATCTTGGCACATCTAAATGACAGTTCCTTCAAAGGTCTTTGTTTTGTTTTTGATGGATCAAGACAACTGCTCAAAGAACAGATCACTTGGGGAAGAATCTTGCATAGCCAACTCCTCTGTGGTTTTGCTGTCAGAGAAGAAAACTTTGTAGCTCCATCTGATTCAGTGATATGGTTGATCTGGGGCATATTTAAGTCTAAGTGACAAAGCTGGATTAGCAAATGCTCTGCTAGGCTGGGTCTGTGTGTACATGGCCTTGATAGATATACTGGTTTGATGAAATGCAAATATCTGACAAAGCTTATGGGGACACAAGTCTTCTTTGTCATGTTTTATTGCTATCTGGGGGGTCCTGACTCATTTATAAGAGGGAGAGAGGGGAAGGAGAATGAAGGGGACTGAGTATTGGCCCTGAGCCAGTTCAGTCTGAGCTCAGGATTTTACTCACTGGATCTCAAGAAAGAGGTAGGTCTCATTACATCATCCTGAAAACAGAATAGGAGGTTTATTTCAGTGACTTCTCAGAAAGAAAAAAAAAAAAATCAGTAGTTCTGCAATGGCTTTGTTTTCTGCCCTTCTTATATAAAGGGATTTGGAGTGCTCAATTTTACTTATCGTCAGAGAAATCAGATTAAACCACAATGAGATACCTCCTCACACCAACCAGAATGGTAAAATGAAAAGAATGGTAAAATCAAGTATTGATGAGGATGTGGGAGAGCAAGAACTCTCCTTTGCTGATAGCAACTGTACAGCCACTTTAGAGCCCTGGTTAGCAGGATCTATTACTAGGATCTACCAGTACGCTATGACCCAGCAATTCCATTCTCATTGATATACCTGATAGAAATGCCTACATTAGTTCATCAACAGCCCTGCCCTATAGCATATTCACAGCAGGACTATTCAAAATAGCCCCCAAATGAGAACTATCCAAATGCCTGTTACAACAGAATAGCTAAAGCATGGTACATCACACAATGGAATATTATACAGCCATAAAAATGCACACACTGCAATGACACACAACAATGTGAATGATTCTCACAAACATAATGTTGAACAAAATAAACTAGACTCAAAATAATATATATATATATATATACAGTAATAATAATATATACTGTGTGAGTCTATTTATATGAAAAACAGAGATAGTCTTTTGGAAGTCAGGATAGTAGTTACCGTTGGGAAGGTGGTGGTTAGGTTTGGACACAGGGGGCTTCTACGGTGCTGGTCAGGTGCTATTTCTTGATCTGGGTTCAGGTTGCACACAGGTATTCAGTTAATGAAAATCCATCATGCTATACTCTTTCCATATATCATACTTCTATCAAAAGTTAAAAAAAAAAAAATGGCAGGTGGCTATTACCTTTAGCCTGCACCCAATGGAGGTCAATTCGTAGGTGGGAAATTCATGGATTTGAAAACTTAGGTGCAGATAGGACCTCAGACATCACTCAGTACAGAGAGCAGATATTCAGGGATTAAATCCTTACTCCTCTATTTACCAGCTATGTGCCATTAGGCAATCTACTTAAACTCTCTGAACCTCCATTTCTCTATTTGTAAAATGGGATAATGGAATTTATTTAGGAGAGCTGTTATGAGGATTAAGGGCAAGAATGCAAACTCTTAGCCAGTGCTTAGCAAATGTCAACTATTATTAGCATTATTATTATCCAGTACAATATGCATTCATTCATTCACAATAATTAATTAAGTACTGTACAGATACCAGGTGACCAAGACACACCTGATCCTTACCCTCACAGAGCTTACAGTCTAGTCCGGGCTCCTCCTGGACCCACAGTAGTGTTGGTAACAGAAGACATGGCCCCCCCATTCAGGCTTGGCAGGCAAACATTCACTGATAGACACACTCTGGAAGCAGTTCTGGGAGCTTCAATAGCCAAGCATTCACTCCGATTATTTTATTTTGTTACGAGAGGTGGTACGGTTTAGAGCCAGGATGCCTGGGTTCAAATCCCAGATCCTCTGCTCACTAGCTGTGGAATTTTTTTTTTCTAGCTGTGGAATTTTAGGCAAGTTCTTTATCTCCTTTATGTCTATTTCCTCATCTGTGTAAAGGAGTAGATAACAGAACCTATCTCGTGGGTCATTGGGAAGATGTAACAGTGTAAAACATGTAGAGGATATAAAATGATGCTTGGTACACAGTAGATGCTATGATGTGTTAGTGGTCCTTGTGATCTTGTTATAAATAATCATGGGTTCTCACACTGACCACAGCTAGATGACAACCAGCAGAGAGTCAGGCAGACCTCCTTGGTGTCTATGAAGAAATTCAAGTCATTCCAGCAGCACTGTGGAGTTCTCAAGAATATGCCCAACTCATGGATGTCTACTCTACAGCTATGCTTGCACAGGTGTGAAATGGATTATAAGTCATCCCTTGATATGGTAAATGTAGTAGCAAAAGCATAGAAGCAGCCTAGATATCTGTGAATAGGAGATTGGTTAAAAAATCCATGACTCACTCAAAGAAAGAAATATTAGCCCTAAGAAAGAACAAGGTGGCTGCATGTGAAATGATGTGAAAAGATTTCCAAGAATATTGTTAAGTGCAAAAAGCAAGAGGCAGTGTATTTACTTCCTGTGTTTTAAAAAAACAAAACCAAAAAAGAAATGTACATGCCCAAGTACTTTGGTAATGTGACTTTTGGTAATATAGTTGGCTTTGGAGGAGACATTGGGGCATAGGAGTGTGAGGATACCTTCTTTTCACTGTATGTTCAGTTGTACCTTTTGAATTTTAATCCATATACATGTTTTATTTTTTAAAAGAGTAATCCAGAGACTAGGGCCAATTCAGAAATCAGCACTACAGTTCATTGTACTGTTAAACATCTTTTGCTGCTCTCTGAGCAGATGGCCCTGGGAGGGGTTGGGCCAGGGCCAGCAGGAAACCTCCCTCCCCTAAGGGTGTATGGGGAGCCTGTGGCTAGGCACATGCCTCCAGCTGGGTCTGCTTGCACAGCCAAAGGGCTGGGGTGCAGAACTGAGGCTGGCAAAGACAGTGGGCTCCAGCAGCCTGGCAGAGGCCACACACGCAGGACAAGGTCACGGTCCTAATATCTGGGTCTGGCCTCGGCACCTTTCCAGGGTAAAAATCATGGGACAAAGGCTCATTGCAAGCACCAGGAAAGGGCCTCCATTGCAGCTGCTTCTCTTCATTCATGGGGCAATTCCACAGTGGACCTTGGGGCCAGAGAAGACCAATCTGTTCAGGAAACAGATTTAGAGGGGCCAGTGTTTTCCTGGCCTGCTCTGGGCCATCAGTGGAATGGAAAGAGCCCAAAGGAACCTTAATTCTTAATTCTTCGTCCATGTGCTCAGCTGAAATATAAAGATTCTTTTCAGAGCCCTCCCTGAAGTAGCCCTCCAGCTTTGAGACACACACAGCATTGTGTGCAGAGACATTTCCTATAGCCAAGCAAAAGCGACAGAGAGGCCCTTTCAGTTTACTGCAAAATAAGCAGGGCTCTGTCCCAAGACAGGCGGCCTTTGCCTCATGGGCCCCTTGGTAATTCATAGGCTGCCTGAGCTCCATTTACTGCCTACAGTCTATTAGACTAGGGCTTTTCAAATGCCCTTTGGCCAACAATTATTTATATAGATCTATATGAAAAACATATACATATGCATGCAAACAAATTTTTTTTTTTTTTTTAAGACAGAGTCTCGCTTTATTACCCAGGCTGGAGTGTAGTGGCGTGCTGCAGCCTTGATCTCCCAGGCTCAAGTGATCTTCCTACCTCAGCTTGCCAAGTAGCTGGGACCACAGGTATGCAACACCATGCCTGGTTAATTTTTTTTTTTTTTTTTTTTTTTGTAGAGATAGGGTCTCACTATGTTTCCTAGGCTGGTCTCAAACTCCTGGGCTAAAGCAATCCTTCCACCTTGACCTCCCAAAGTGTTAGGATTACAGGTATAAGCCACTGTGCTCGGCTGTAAACAGATATTCTAAAGTCAAGTATCTTTTATACACTCAGACACACACACATGTATATATGTAGTCATACTCTTTTTTTTTTTTTTTTTTTTTAAATTTTTTCTCCCTCTGTCCCCCCCCATAGAGTGCAGTGGCGTGATCTCAGCTCACTGCAACCTCTGCCTTCCCGGTTCAAGCGATTCTCCTGCCTCAGCCTCCCAAGTAGCTGGGATTGCAGGCGCCCACTACCACGCCCACCTAATTTTTGTATTTTTAGTAGAGACAAGATTTCACCATGTTGGCCAGGCTGGTCTCAAACCCCTGACCTCAAGTGATCCACCCATTTTGGCCTCTCAAAATGCCGAGATACAGGCGTGAGCCAACGCACCCGGCCTATATGTAGTCATATTCTTAATTAAGTTATATATCACTAATATTCATCAAATATGATATAGATAAAAGATTAAGTATTTGGTATAAAGTTTTCAAACAAGATCTACAGAAGGTTTGCAGAGACATACAAAGTTACAAAAGTAACAATACAGCCTCTCTTCTTTGTTTTTGTCTTTGTTTCTGTTTTTGTTTTATGAGGTGGAATTTTACTCTTGTTGCCCAGGCCAGAGTGCAATGGCGCAATCTCGGCTCACTGCAACCTCCACCTCCTGGGTTCAAGCAATTCTCCTGTCTCAGCCTTCCAAGTAGCTGGGATTACAGGTGCATGCCACCACACCCGGCTAATTTTTGTATTTTTAGTAGAGATGGGGTTTCATCATATTGGTCAGGCTGGTCTCAAACTCCTGAGCTCAGGTGATCCACCTGCCTCGGCCTCCCAAAGTGCTGGGATTAGAGGCGTGAGCCACTGCGCCTGGCCCTCTCTTCTTTGTTTTTCCAAATCTGGGTTACCATTTAGCCCAATTAATTTCTTCTACTTATAGATGGCAACACCACACCAGTGCTCCCTTTTCTGATGCGATCCATTTACCACACTTTTGGGGGGCCCCTACCATGTGCCAGGCACTGTTCTAGGTTCCTAGGATACAGCATTGAACCAAATGGTCAAAGATCCATGGCCTTGTGGGGTCTGCATCCTAGTGAGGTGACAGACAGCAAACAAGGAATGAAACAGATGTTCACTGTGTGTCATCTAGGGAGAGGGACAGAGAGAGGGGTGTTAGGAAGGACTTCCTGAGGAGGTGACTGCTGAGTGGAGACCTGGGGGTTGTGAGGGAGGGAGTCGCATGGATATCTGGGACAGTGGGTTTGAGGCAGAGGGATGGCTACCCCCTTGCCCACTCCAGATATACTGCACTCACTGGACAAAAGCCAGCCCTAGTCAGACCCAATTCTCCACCTACTCCATACCCACATCTGTGCAGCTAAACCCTGGCTAGAGAAAAACATGCCACTGTATTGGCTGACCTCACTGAGACCCATGCTCAGAATCTTGGGGTGGGGTGCCTTCATGCTTCCCTGGATCATTCATCCTCCCACTCCCCAGACAACCAATTCCCATGGCAACTTTGCCAGCCTCCCTCTCAATTGTCTTCCTGACTTGCTTGTGTCACCAAGAAAATTAAAGCAATCAGAAGAGTTATCATTCTAA
The DNA here is from genome assembly GCF_002776525.5 of Piliocolobus tephrosceles. Taxonomy (NCBI): domain Eukaryota; kingdom Metazoa; phylum Chordata; class Mammalia; order Primates; family Cercopithecidae; genus Piliocolobus; species Piliocolobus tephrosceles. The sequence goes on along the minus strand of NC_045435.1, from coordinate 91,045,716 downwards.
GATTCTAACACCTCATGTACTTACCTACCTGATTCTTGCCCAAAACCTTCCTTCCTGTTACTATGGATGAAACATGCATTGAAGTCCAATCCCCTCTCTGCTACTCAAGGAAAACTCTCTCCTCTCCCTTCTACATTAGCAATGCTTCTCTCCCATGACCCTGTCTCACCGGGTCATTCCCACCAGTGTTGAAATACACCCTACCACCCCCTACTATTTATTTATTTATTTGAGACAGGGTCTTGCTCTGTCTCCCAGGCTGGAGTGCAGTGTCATGATCACAGCCCACTGCAGCCTCCACTCCCAGGCTCAAGCAATCTTCCCACTTTAGCTTCCCAGGTAGCTGGGACTAGAGGCGCACGCCACCATTCCTGGTTAATATTTGTATTTTCTCTAGAGACGGGGTTTCATCATGTTGCCCCGACTGGGCTCAAACTCCTGGGCTCAAGTGATCCTCCTACCTTGGCCTCCCAAAGTGCTGGGATTACAAGTGTGGGCCACCACTCCCAGCCAATCTCCCACATTTTTAATTAATTAATTAATTAATGTTTAATTTTTTTTTTTTTTTTGAGATGGGGTCTTGCTGTTGCCCAGACTGGAGTGCAGTGGTGTGATCTCAGCTCATTGCAACCTCTGCCTCCCAGGTTCAAGCAATTCTCCTGTCTCAGCCTCCTGAGTAGCTGGGACTAAAGGTGTGCGCCACTGTGCCTGGCTAATTTTTGTATTTTTAGTAGAGATGGGGTTTCACCATATTGGTCTCAAACTCCTGACCTCAGGTGATCCACCTGCCTCAGCCCCGCCAAAGTGCTGGGATTACAGGCATAAGCCACCATGCCCAGCCTATTTTTTTTTTTTTTTTTTTTTTTTTTTTTTGAAGATAGAGTCTTGTTCTGTCACCCAGGCTAGAGTGCAGTGGCACGATCTCGGTTCACTGCAACCTCCACCTCCCAGGCTCAAGGGATTCTCCTGCCTCAGCCTCACAAGTGGCTGGGATTACAGGTGCGCACCACTATGCCCAGCTAATTTTTGTATTTTTAGTAGAGATGGAGTTTTACCATGTTGGTCTCAAACTCCTGGCCTCAAGTGATCTACGTGGCTTGGCCTCCCAAAGTGCTGGGATTACAGGCATGAGCTACCATGCCTGGCCCACATTTTAAACAAATTGAAAAACCCTCTCTTCATGGCACTTTTCCCTCTAATTCACTTTACCCAACAAAACTCCTAGAAAGAGTTGTGTAGATAGCTATCTCCAACGTGTCTCCTTGCACTTATTCTTCTTCTGGTCTCTGCTCAGGTGTCACTTGCTCAGTGGGACTGTCCCTGACCCTTGTGTTTAAAATTGCACCCCTCCCTATGTCCTCTTCCCCGCTTCATTTTTTTGCCATAGCTCCCATCCCTTTCTAATATGTACTGTAAGGCATGCATCTATTCTGTTTATTGTCTGTCCTCCCCACTCAAATGTACTAGAATGGAAGTCCAAATAGGACAGGGATGTTCATCTGTTTTGTCCACTGCTGTATCCCCAGCACCCGGGAAATGGCCCAGGGCATTACAGGTGCTCAGTACCATTTGTTCTGTGAGTGAACGAATGCATGATAAGGGCAAGGGCAAGGAACAGCAAAGAAGTCCATGTGTCTGAATGGAGCAATAGGAAAGGATAGTGGAAAATTCAGAGGCAGAGGAGGCAAGGGACCAGATCGCACAGGGCCAAGGAAAGGATCTAAGTGTGGTTCAGGATGCCATTGGAGGGTTTGCACTAGGGAAAGTCATGATCTGACGGATGTTACTGAGATTCTGGGCAGGTCAAGTAAAAAAAACTCACGTTCCATGAGTGTGTCCCTGTGACAGGCAGTTTTTGTATGTGTGTATCATGAACAATTGTCCTACCTCAGCCTAAAGCTTTCCTAAAGGAAAGCTGGGTGTTGAAAATGGTACCTGTTGCACAGGCAGGGCCATGGGAAGGAATGATCACTGCTTTGCAGGGGCTCCATGCTTTATAGCTTGCTACGGACTGAATGTTTATGCCCACTGCCCCAACATTCATATGTTGAAATCCTACCGTCCAAGGTAATGGTATTAGAAGGTGGGACTTTGGGGCTGGGTGCAGTGGCTCACACCTGTAATCCCAGCACTTTGGGAGGTCGAGGCGGGCAGATCACGAGGTCAGGAGATTGAGACCATCCTGGCCAACACAGTGAAACCCCATCTCTACTAAAAATACAAAAAAATTAGCCAGGCATGGTGGCGTGCACCTATAGTCCCAGCTACTCGGGAGGCTGAGGCAGAGGAATCGTTTGAACCTGGGAGGGGGAGGTTGCAGTGAGCCGAGATCACGCCACTGCACTCCAGCCTGGGACAGAGCGAGACTCTGTCTCAAAAAAAAAAAAAAAAAAAAAGGTGGGACTCAGAGAGGTAGAGCCCTTATGAATGGAATTAGTGCTGTTAAAAAAGAGGCCTGAGGGAGCTTGGTCACCCTTCTACCATGTGAGGACACAGGCACAAGGTACCATCTATGAACTAGAGAGCAGGTCCTCATCAAACGCCCATTGACAAAAAGAGTCAAACTCTGTAAAATATTTGGAGATTTATTCTGAGCCAAATACAAGCGACCATGGCCTGTGACACAGCCCTCAAGAGATCCTGAGAACACGTGCACAAGGTGGTTGGGGCGCAGTTTGGTTTTGTACATTTTAGGGAGATGTGTGACATCAATCAAATACATTTAAGATATATATTGGTTGCATCCAGAAAGGTGGGACAACTCAAAGAGGGGGGTCGTGGGGGTGGGGGCTTCCAGGTTATAGGTCGATTAAAAATTTTTCTAACCAACAATTGGTTGAAAGAGTTGTCAATATAAAAAAAGTCTAGGTTGTGATAAGAGATTGTGGAGACCAAAGTTTCATCATGCAGATGAAGCCTCCAGGTAGCAGGCTTCAGAGAGAATAGATTGTTGGGCTGGGCACAGTGGCTTATGCCTATAATCCCAGCACTTTGGGAGGCCGAGGTGGGTGGATCACCTAAGGTCAGGAGTTCCAAACCAGCCTGGCCAACATGGTGAAACCTTGTCTCTATTAAAAATACAAAAAGTTGGGCCGGGCGCGGTGGCTCAAGCCTGTAATCCCAGCACTTTGGGAGGCCAAGACGGGCGGATCACAAGGTCAGGAGATCGAGACCATCCTGGCTAACACGGTGAAACCCCGTCTCTACTAAAAATACAAAAAAACTAGCCGGGCGAGGTGGCGGGCGCCTGTAGTCCCAGCTACTCCGGAGGCTGAGGCAGGAGAATGGCGGAAACCCGGGAGGCGTAGCTTGCAGTGAGCTGAGATCCGGCCACTGCACTCCAGCCCGGGCGGCAGAGCAAGACTCCGTCTCAAAAAAAAAAAAAAA
>NC_045435.1:91009265-91042229 GCF_002776525.5 Piliocolobus tephrosceles | reverse complement strand
AAAAAAAAAAAAAAAAAAAAAAAAAAAAAATACAAAAAGTTAGCCGGGCTTGGTGACGTGTGCCTGTAATCCCAGCTACTCGGGAGACTGAGGCAGGAGAATTACTTGAACCCAGGAGGCGGAGGTTGCCGTGAGCTGAGATCATGCCATTGCACTCCAGCCTGAGCAACAAGAGCAAAACTCCATCTCAAAACAAAACAAAACAAAACAACAATAACAACAACAAAACCAAACAGAATAGATTGTAAATGTTTCTCATCAGACTTCAGGTCTGGGTTGATGTTAATGCCAGAGAGATGTAATGAGGCATGTCTGACCCTCACTTTCAGGTTAAATTTTAGAGTTCCCTGGCTGAGGAGGAAGTCCATTTAGATGGTTGGGGGGGGCCTTAGGATTTTATTTTTGGGTAATACCCTGAATTTGCTGGTGCCTTGATCTTGGACTTGCCAGCCTCTCAAACCGTGATAAATACATTTCTGTTGTTTATAAGTCACCTAGTCTATGGTATTCTGCTATAACGGCCCCAGTGGACCAAGACACTAGTAAAATAGAATATTAAACATGTTTTCATTCAAGAAAACAAAATAAAACATTATTGGTAAACACTTAAACAAAAACATTTACACTCTGCCTACCCACTGATAAAATTTTTTAGCACTTCAGTATTTTGCTTCTTAAACAACTGTTATGCAAATATAAACACCTTCTTTTGAGATATTAAAGTTGTTTCCAAGCACACATGAAACAGACTAAAACAGCCTATATTAAATAACCACCGCTGGGATTCTAAATGCCATGCACAGAATTTGAAAGACCTCTGCCTCTTAAGTATTAAACAGCAACAGTAAAACATCAGTAGTCTCCTGGCCAGTTTTTTTTTTTGTTTTTTATTTTGAGACAGAGTCTCGCTCTGTCACCCAGGCTGGAGTGCAGCGACGTGATCTTGGCTCACTGCAAGCTCTGCCTCCCAGGTTCATGACATTTTTCTGCTTCAGCCTCCCGAGTAGCTGGGACTACAGGCGCCCACCACCACGCCCAGCTAATTTTTCGTAGTTTTAGTAAAGACGGGGTTTCACCGTGTTAGCCAGGATGGTCTTGATCTCCTGACCTCGTGATCAGGAAGGTCTTGATCGCCTCGACCTTCCAAAGTTCTGGGACTACAGGCGTGAGCCATCGCGCCCGGCCTTGTCTCCTGGCCATTTCTAAGTACTCTTTCACAGTGGTATATTATTCAGTTTGATGCCCATGGGATACCATCTTTTTTTTTTTTTTTCCTTTTTTTTAGTTTTTTGAGACAGGGTCTTGTTCTTTCATCCAGACTGGAGGACAGTGGTGCGATACTACAGGCATGTGCTACCATGCCTGGCTAATTTTTAAAAAATTATTTTAAAAAATTAATTTTAAATTAATTTTTAATTAATTATTAGTGAGGCACTGTCCCATAGTGAGATGGGATCTCACTATGCTTGTTGCCCAGGCTGGTCTCAAACTCCTGGCCTCAAGCATTCCTCCCTCCTTGGCCTCACAAAGTGCTGGGATTACAAGAGGGAGCCACTGTGCTCGGCTGGGATGCCATCTTTATAAGCAATTTTTAACGGTGTAAGGTGCTCCATTGACTGAGAGAGGACAAGCCAGTTTAAATACATGGATTGTGGATTTAGGTTTGTGTTTAGTTGATGGAGATGGTGCAACTGTTCTAGAATGGCAGTTGGGGTGGAGAGTAATGTCTACAAGCTTCTGGAATGCTGAGCACTTCAGCTAAGCCAAGATACAGGGAGGCAGGAGGGCATCAAGTATTGTGGGCTCACATAGGTGCCAATGTCACAGGATACTTGGGTTGTTGTTTTTCTAGCCAGAAACCTCTGTGGCCAATGGGGCCAATGGTGCCTTTGCCTGAGTTTTGCTCAGGCCCACTGGGCTTGTTTCGCCCACTTAGCCTGACAGGCTGCACTCAGTTCGTGCTACCGGCCTGGATCCAATGCCTGCCAAGGGTAAGCCAGCAATGGAGCAGTGAGAGGTGTGTGAGCAAGCAAGCATGGAGTCTGGCCACTGCACACAGCCAGGCACGCCAGCTGTGGCAGGGCAGGCAGCTCCAGGTGCCAGCACAGGCACAGCTCCCGGCGAGGCTATGGCTGGACCAGGCGTACCACAAGCAACTTCCACCACTGGGATTGGGGAATGAGGTGATACCTGGAAGCTTGGAGACACTGGGAACCACAGAGCCCCAAAGAGGGTATCATAGCCCTGGACTGGGGCGCTCTTAGGTCTGGGCTCCCCAAAGGGCTGAAGCTCTTCTCTCCTTCTCTCTTCTCTCCTTTCTTCTCTCTTCTCTCCTTTCTTCTCTGTTCTCTCCGTCTCTCTTCTCCCCTTCTCGGTGCCCACAATGTGGCAAGCAAGGGGCGTGTTTCAGTCCTGTTTGTGTTACAGATCTTTTAGTGCCCCCATTTGCCCAGCGGGCTCCAAGTTTGTGTCCCGCGTCCACAAAGAATGAGGTATGCAGACAACTGGAAGGTCAGCAAGGCAGAAAGGAGCTTCATTGAGTGGCAGAACAGTTCTCAGTGGGTATGTCCTTTCTGCAGGCAGGTTGTCCTGATGAGTGTCCAGCTCTCAGTGGAGAGGAGACCCACAGTCAGTAGCTGCCTTCCACAGGCAGGTCACCCTGACGTCTCTGCAGCCCTCAGCAGAGAGACCCAGAGGGGGCAGCTCCTATCTGCAGGCAGGTCATTCCATTGTCTGCCTGAGTCTGGCGGAGTCTGTTTTTTTTACAGACTTCAGAAGGAAGGAAGTGTGTGCTCATCGATCCACGGGCAGCCACAGGCAAGCCCAGAAAAAGAATCGTTAGTTCTCACTCCAGTCCACAGGACTGACAGCCCAGCCCCTGGGCTTCAGGCCGTCCCTGGCTTGAAGGTGGGGCTTCACTGGGGACCCATCCCATTTGACCCAGGAGCCTGATTGCCTCCTGCTGCCATCAACCTGCTGTCCATGGCACCCAGGTTGTTAATGCTGAGGGGTGCCTGCAGGTACGCACTGAGCTGCCCTCAGCCCCACCCTGGCCTCCCTCCCATGCTCATCGGCACCCAAAGTCTGAAGGGGGCCGAGGCAGCAGGGGACTGGCATGTCATTGCTGCCCTGAGTGCATGCACCCCCAACTGGGTCGCGACAGTGCCTGGGCTCAGCTTCAACTTTGCTCCAAAATCAGAGTGGACACCAGGAGAGGCCAGGCAGGAGGAGCAGGCACTTCTGAGCCTGTGGGGGTAGGATGGCTTTCTAGGTCCCTGGGAACACAGGGATACCCACGTCCGCAGCCAGAGCTGGGTGGCTGCAGCTGTGCCTAGGAAGGCAGGGCTCCCGCCCCACCAACTCAGAAGGGAGTGGGGCTCCTGCCTGTTCCTAGCTCCTACCAGCTCCTTGGAGCATGCAATCCTGGTCACACCTCGCCATTGCAGCCAGCGTCATAGCAATGGCTGCTCCAGATGGACCATTGCTGCCATCCCCAAGATAGGATGAAAAGAGAAAACAAATATAAGAGCCCTGGTTGGTGTCTGTGGCTCCTGCACCAGGGTCCCAACTATCCAAACTGAAAACCCAGAAAGCTGGCTCTGAGCTTACTGGACTTTGCACAGGGATGGCCACATATTCCTAGCACTTTGTCAGCTACAGCCGCCATATTTGGAGGTCAGGCAAAGTGAGCCAGTCTTCCACTCCAAAAGAAAATGCACCCCTATGTGTATCAAGGGCCACTGCCACACAGTGCCTAGGGAAGCATGGAATCAGGACTCTAGACTTGTGTTTCTCAAAGTGTGGTCCCTGAACCAGCAGCATCAGTGGCGTTACCTGGGAACTTGTTAGAGACACTCATTCTTAGTCTCCATCTGAGACCTGCAGAATCAGAAACTCTGGGGGTAGGGTCCAGCAATCGGTGTTTTAAGAAGCTCCCCAAAGAACTCTGGTGCATGTTCAAGTTTGGGAGCACTAGTCTAGACCAGTTCCAGGAGATGCTAATGTTGTTGGCTTCAGGACCACACTTTGAGAACTACTGTTCTAGAAATGTCATAAGCAAATCACTTGGTTTATGAGTAAATCCAGTTGTTTTATCATCTCACTCTGTCATCCAGGCTGGAGAGCGGTGGCGCAATCACAGCTCACTGCAGCCTTGAATTCCTGGACTCAAGTGATCCTCCCACCTCAATCTCCCCAGCAGCTAGGACTACAGGTGTGCACCACAACACCTGGCTAATTTTTAAAAATTTTTGTAGAGATGAGTCTTGCTTTGTTAGACAGGCTGGTCTCCAGCCTAAATCCAGTTTGTAATTAATAAGTATTACCCAGTACCTAAGGGGTGTTTAATTATGATTAAACCTCTGAGAAAGGGGATGGTGGGCAACTTTTAAAACTTTATATATGTCTGTATTGTTCAAAATTGTTATAGAAACATGTATTACTTGTAAATAAAAGACCAAAAAAATTTTGTTAATAAAAATACTTCATTTTAGTATAGTGCTTTATAGCAGTGCTTCTCAAACTTTATTGTGCAAACAAACCGCCCAGAGGTATTAAAATGCAGATTCTGATTCAGTAGGTTGGCAGTGGGGCCTAAGATTCTACATTTTCAACAAGCTCCCTGGTGATATGGGGTCTATTAACCACACTGGGCTTACCGCAGCAGTCCTCAGGATGCGAAGCTCAGGCGTTAATGCCAGTGATGGGGAGTGGCTGTAAATACAGATACAGTTTTGCTGGCTTGCCTCCTCCCACCTCCTGCTGTGCGACTCAGTTCCTAACAGGCCACAGACCAGTACTGGATAGTAACCCAGGGGTTGGGGACCCCTGGTTTACAGAATATAAAGCACATTCATATATATTGTCTTATTTGTTCTCTGTCACAACTCTGGCAGATAGGGGTTCACTAATTCACTTATTTGACCATTAGGTACTACTATTAATATATACCAGGCACTTGGCATACAGATATGGTCTAATGGAGTGGGAAACCTACCCCCCAACCAAACAAAAAAACGCACGTTAACCAACAAATAAATAATTATAAATAGTTACCAGAACTGAGCAGGAAGTAAAGAGGGTGCTGAAAAAGAACAACAGGAACCACTCCGAGAAGGCCTCTAAGAGGAGGTGACTTCAGCAGGGATGGGAAAGATAAGCCACTCAGTTTAGGGGCAAGCTCTGGGCAGACACCAGGAAGCTCCTGCAGCTAGAGTGCAGGGAGGGAGGGAAGATCCCCAGATCAGGCCCGGAAGGCTGCGGCAAGGGGCCGATTTCAATTTAAGTCTGGGGTAAGCGCTGAGGATTTAGGCAGAGAAGTGTCTGGTCTAGTATTTGCCTTAGGATCTCGATGGCTGTAGTGTGGGAAATGAAACCTCTCCAGAATCGCCTGGGAACTGGTATATGGAGTGGTATAGGGAGTCCCGAGCCATGCGGGGGCGCCAAGGAGTCAGGCCTGGTGTCCCTGGAGCCGCGCGGATCCACTTGCAGATGGGTCCCCTCTATGAATAACGAGCCTACTAGGTAGGGCACCTACTTTTACTGCTGCACTGAGGACGTGAAATGCGCGCGGGCACAACGAGACTTTCTTCTTTTCCGCTCTTTCAGAGGACCCGGGCTCCCATCTACACTTTGCTGGTTACGTTGACATCCTGGGCATTTCCCCCTCTCTGCCTCAGTCTCTCGATCTGTCAAAGAGGACGGTGGGCCAGCCACGGGTGACATGCCCGTGCGCCTCTCCAATAGTGCACCTTGGGCAAGCCGGGCGGCGGGCACAGCCTGGACAGTGGCGGCCTCGAAAGGCACACAGGGCTGGCTTTCCACCGGGGAAACTGAGGCAGTGGAGCGAGGAATGGCATCCTCCAAACTCCTCGCAAACTCCCAGCGCCAGTGTTGGGCCCATGCAGGCTACCCAGGCCGCCAGTCTCCGAGCGGAGGACCCCGCCCAGCGCTGCCAGGGGCGGGGCCGGGCTGAGGACCCGAGACTGGAAGGGAGGTCGGAGCACCCAATTCGGTCCAGGACTCGCAGGGGGCGGCGGTGCCGGCGGCGAACTCCCGTGCAGTCCCAGTGCTAGAGCGTGGGACGGACTTGCGGGGCAGCCCTCGGGGTTCTCCAGCCAGGACTAGGGGCAGGAGGCCCAGCCACGCCGCCGTGTGCAGGCCTGCCCCTGGGCGCCCGCCCGCGCGCCGTCCCCGCCCCTCGGCCGCCCCCTCCGCCCCCGCGCGGGCTCGGGACGTGCAGAGCCGGCGAGCGAGCAGCAGGGACTGCTCCTGGCGCACTCACTTCCGCGTCCCGCCGCCCTCCGGCCCGCGCGCGCCGATCCGCCGCCGCCATCGGACAATGGGCCGCCAGCCCCAGCTGCCGTGAACTTCCTGCCGCTGCTCGGCCGCCCGTGCGTCCCGGACGGCGCTCCCGCCAGGCGCCGGCCGGGATCGCAGCTCCGGGGAAGCAGCGGAGGACCCAGCGTCCGGGACGTACCTGCGCCTCAGCCTCTGCGCCTTTGCTCCGGTCCGACTCGCGGCCTCGGCGCCCTCCTGGCCGATTCAGCTTCACCCGGCCCAGTCGGCTGCTGCCTTGCTGTGGGTTTCCGCGTTTGGTTGCCTAAGGAGGATGTGATTTTACTTTTTTGCTGTTTTCTTTTTCCTTTTATAATTTGAAGAGGAGAAAAGAACTCCGCTGAGCAGGCCCGGGACAGCGAAGTGCCATCAGCTACCCCAACAAGGAGATCTCCGGGGGAAAGGGAGTTGGAAGCCAACTTGGTCCAGCTGGCGCTGAGGTCTCAACTTCGGCTGGACTCCTAAGTCCTGGGGTCATGCCCTTCACGCTAGGCAGGTGGAAGTCTTTACCTGTACTGGGTCGGACTTGAGCCCCGACCCTTCGCCAGCATCTCCCCGCTGCCCTCAACACACACACACACACACACACACACACACACACACACACACGGCACCTGGGCTAGGCCGGGACACCTGTCCGCAGCATGGATAAGTATGACGACCTGGGCCTGGAGGCCAGTAAATTCATCGAGGACCTGAACATGTATGAGGCCTCCAAGGATGGGCTCTTCCGAGTGGACAAGGGTGCAGGGAACAACCCCGAGTTTGAGGAAACTCGCAGGGTGTTCGCCACCAAGATGGCCAAAATCCACCTCCAGCAGCAGCAGCAGCAACTCCTGCAGGAGGAGACCCTGCCCAGGGGGAGCAGAGGCCCTGTCAATGGAGGGGGCCGCCTGGGCCCACAGACCCGTCGGGAAGTTGGTGTGGGCAGCAAGCTGACTGTGGATGGTGCTGCCAAGCCTCCTCTTGCTGCCTCAACAGGGGCACCAGGGGCAGTCACCACCTTCGCTGCTGGGCAGCCCCCGTACCCACCGCAGGAGCAGAGATCCAGGCCATACCTGCATGGCACAAGGCATGGCAGCCAGGACTGTGGTTCCAGGGAGAGCCCGGCGACTTCTGAGATGTCTGCTTTGCACCAGCCAGGCCCCTGCGAGGATCCTTCCTGCCTCACTCACGGAGACTATTATGACAACCTCTCCTTGGCAAGCCCAAAGTGGGGTGACAAACCAGGAGTGTCCCCCAGCATCGGCCTGAGTGTAGGGAGTGGGTGGCCTAGCTCCCTGGGGAGTGACCCACTACTGCCCAAACCCTGCGGGGACCATCCCCTAAACCAGCGACAGCTCTCACTGAGCTCCAGCAGATCTTCTGAGGGTAGCCTGGGTGGTCAGGATAGTGGCATTGGTGGCCGCAGCAGCGAGAAGCCAACAGGCCTTTGGTCCACTGCCTCCTCCCAGCGGGTGAGCCCTGGCCTGCCTTCCCCAAACTTGGAGAACGGAGCACCAGCTCTGGGGCCTGCTCAGCCCAGGACCCCTTCTGTGTCAGCACCCCTGGCCCTGAGCTGCCCCAGGCAAGGAGGTCTTCCAAGATCAAACTCGGGGCTGGGGGGTGAGGTTTCAGGTGTGATGTCCAAACCCAATGTGGCCCCCCAACCTTGGTTCCAGGATGGGCCCAAATCTTACCTTTCCAGTTCTGCCCCGTCATCCTCGCCAGCTGGCCTGGACAGTTCACAGCCGGGTGCGGTCCCTGGGCTGGGGCCGAAGCCTGGCTGCACAGACCTTGGCACTGGTCCCAAGCTCAGCCCCACCAGTCTTGTCCATCCAGTGATGTCCACCCTGCCTGAGGTATCTTGTAAAGAGGGTACCCTGGGCTGGTCTTCTGATGGTAGCCTGGGACCTGTGCTCCTGGAGAGCCCAAGCTCCCCTAGGGTGAGGCTGCCCTGCCAGCCCCTGGTCCCAGGTCCTGAGCTGAGACCCTCTGCAGCTGAGTTGAAATTAGAAGCCCTCACCCAACGTCTGGAGCGAGAGATGGATGCTCACCCGAAGGCCGATTACTTTGGTGAGTGAGAGGCTGGTGGAGTTGCCTATGGTGGGGTGATAGGGTTCTTGAGGTTGGGGAACATGCTGCCTACCAGGGATGCTGTAGGCTGTAGCTACCTCTCCTTGAGTGGCCTGTTTTTTTATTTTTCTGTTTTTTGTTTTGGGCTTCCTCTTTCAGCTGCTTTTTCTGATTCAGAAACTTGAAAGCATCCTGGGGCAGAAAGCGGACCTTGCAGCTGGGGTTACCCATGTGTGAAGGGTGCAGCAGTGTGGGATTGCTCGTGACTGCTCTCAGAAAAGAGAAATGCTGTGACTTTGGATTTCAAGGGTTTTGGGTGTGACTTTAGAGCCTCTTGCAGTGACAGGCTCATGCAGGACTTGAATGAGACCAGCTTTCTTAGGGGGAAGGTACCCCTGAGCATTCAGTCTGTAGTTGGTTGGGCAGATCTGGTTGTTCTGGCTGTTGGAGGGACCAGTGATTTGAGGCAGGTGCTCTTGACTGCCGTGTATGTGTGTCTGTGTGTAGGTGGGTACTCGTGTGCAGTTGAGGCAGGTCAAACACTACCATGAAAGACTTGTAGAGCAGTGGTTTTTTTTTTTGTTTTTTGTTTTTTGTTTTTTTTTTTTTTTGAGATGGAGTCTCGTTCTGTAGCCCAGGCTAGAGTGCAGTGCGCAATCTTGACTCACTGCAGTCTCCGCCTCCTGGGTTCAAGCAATTCTCCTGCCTCAGCCTCTTGAGTAGCTGGGACTGCAGGCACGTGTCACCATACCTGGCTAATTTTTTGTATTTATTTATTTATTTTAGTAGAGACGGGGTTTCACTGTGCTAGACAGGATGTTCTCAATCTTCTGACCTTGTGATCCGCCCGCCTCGGCCTCCCAAAGTGTTGGGATTACAGGCGTAAGCCACCGCGCCTGGCCAGAGCAGTGGTTAAGTGTAGTCCCTGGATCAGGAGCATCCCTTTGCCTGGAAACTGATAAGAAATGGAAGTTCTTGGGCCCCACCCCAGACCTACTGAATCAGAAACTGTGGGATGGGACCCAGCAAGCTGTGACCCTGCTGTGTGGCGAGATTTGAGCCCTACTGCATGCACCGTGAGCCTCCTAACCCAGCCCACACCCAGGTAACAGCCAACAGCCAGGTAGCACCACAGCCATGGCTCAAACTAGGATGGAAAATGTGTCTTCCTGGTTTTACTCAAACTTGCAAGTTTTGTTTTATTCTCTGTTTTAAAACCACAAACTCTTGGAGACTGCTAGCTTCAACTTTTTTTCTTTGCACAGGGTTTAGTGGTAGCTGTATCTTTCTGTTGAGTAATGATTAATTGTCTCATAGGAGAGCTAACTAGAAAGACAGCCTATTCGTAGAGAATCGGAGGGGTTTTTCATTTTTTAACTTTGAATAATTGAGCTCACGTGTTCCCCATAGCCTGCGTTCTGCTGGGGTAGCAGCTCTGCCAAATGGAGGGCAGGGACAGGGAAGGCCCTGGGAGAGGAAGACAGCTGGCTTACTGCTGTCAGCCTACCCTTGTTCTCCGTGAATGAACAAGTATCCCAAGGTCCTTTGAGGGACCAGGGTCTGAGGCACTGGGCTGCTGGATGTGTGCAACTTATGGTAGCATTGTGTTTTGCTTCTCATGAGAACCTCGTGGGAGCCAGTTCTCACCCTATACTCAGCAGGCTGAGGTCAGGGTAACTGTTTACGGCTTTTTTTAACTTTATTTTTATTTATTTATTTATTTTGAGACAAGGTCTTGCCTTGTTGCCCAGGCTGGAGTGCAGTGCAGCCTAGACCTCCTGGACTCAAGGCATCTTCCTACCTCAGCCTCCTGAGTAGCTAGGACTACTTAGGAGGAAGCGGGGGAGGAAGGGGGCGTGGAGGTGGGGGCATCCTCTCTAGGTTGCCCAGGCTGTTCTCCTGGGCTCAAGTGATCCTCTTGCCTCAGCCTCCCAAAGTGCTGGGATTACAGGTGTGAGCCACTGTGCCCGGCCTACTGGTTTATTTTTTAAAGCACATGGCACCATCTCACCGTGAACTCTTTCCTCCTCAGCACATTCCGACGTTTGGGAGTAATAGTTAGCTGGAAATACTGTGCGTCTTTTAATTTAAACTTTTGTTTAGTTGTAAATTTCAAGCTCATTGGACAACACAAACAGCAGTTTTATTTATCTTGGGATGCAAGTTTATGCCGTGCATCAGAGCATCGGTATTAGCTAATGCTACTCATCCATTCAGCATATATTAAAATTTATTGAGCACCTATCTTGAGGCCATGCTCTGTTCCAGATCTTGGGGATACATAGTGAACAGGACAGACAGGAACCTCTCCTCCCCCCAATGTAGTAGAAGGAGGCAGGGAGCGAATGAAGTAAATAAGCAAGTACTAAGGAGAGAATCAAAGTAGAGAAAGGGAATGGAGCCCTGGGGCTGGGGGTGGCAGAGAGATTTCCAGTTTTAAATTGGGTGACCAGGGAATGTCCCACCAAGAAGATGCATTTGAGCAAAGGCAGGCAGGAGACTGGACCATGTGTTTTCCCGGGGAAATGGTGTTCGTGGCAGAGCAGACAGCAAGCACAGAGGCCCTACAGCCCTGGTCTGTGCTGGACACTGTACTGAACACTTGGTGCTGACTATTGAATTGACTGGTCACAGCATCCTCGGAAGCTGGTTCTGCCATTATGCCCATTTTACTGATGAGGAAATGGAAGCTCAGGGAGATTAAATTACTGGCGGTGTCACAGATCATATTGGGTGCTGCTGGGGCTTGAGCTTGACAGTTTAGTTCAGCCTCAGGGCTCACGCGTCTAACCAGCATTGCCAAACTGTCTCCCAAGCAGAGATTTGGAAGCCTATTTTATTTTTTTATTTTTATTTTTTATTTTTAATTGAGATGAAATTCACATAAGGTAAATTAACCATTTTGAAGTGAACAATTCAGTGTTGTTTAATATTAATACATTCACAGTGTTGTACAATGAACACCTCCGTCTAGTTCCAAAATGTTTTCATCAACCCAAAAGGAAACCCCATACCCCTAACCCAATTGCTCCCTGTTTCCCCCCAGCTCCTGGCAACAACCGATGTGCGTTCTGTCTCTGTGGCATTACCTATTCTGGAATTTCATTTAGAAATGGAATCGTGTGTTTTATTCATGTTTTATATAAACTTCACAGATAAGCAAGCGCACACAGTGAAACCGAGCCTCTTTTCCCAGCCTGTCTGGTCGAGTGTCCTGGGTGTAATGAGCATATGTGTTTCTGCCAGCCCCAGTGGTGGCATGCCGTTCCACTGCACAGCGTCTCCGCAGTGGCTCTACGTCAGCATGTGTTGAGCTGGCTATACGTGGCTGCTGTGCGATGTGCCCGGGTCACCTAAGGTCACTTAAGCAGCCCTCACTGATGGGCCTTTGGAATGTACCCATCTACAAGGGACAGGCGTAGCTGCAAGATCAGCTGCCAGGAGTGGGACTGTGGGGCTGCGTGGTTTGTGTCCTTTAGGTGTGGCTTGGTTGCTCCCTGCAGCACTCATGCCAGGACCGAGCTGCCAGCTGTGTAGGAGAGGGTTTGCCCCATGCCTGCTTTGGTGGCAGAGCTTCCATCTGCTCTTCCGCGACCTCCCTTGGGGCAGAGGAAGTCTTTCGGTCTGAGCAATGGCATTCTTTGCCTGGCCCTGTGTAGGGACCTTGAACAGACCGCGTGTTCCTCCAGACCGCTCCTCCCTTGTCAGGCTACTGAGGAGGCTGGACAGCTGAGGGGCTCACTCCCGCAGATACTTTTCCCTCCCCTACATCTGCTATTACTGGAAAGATTTTGTCTACCCAACATGCTACATTTGTTAAATGATGGTTAGATTCCACTTCCAAATAGAAGAATGATTAGTGGTGCAGAGCGCTTGGCAGTGAGAGTCAGAGTGACAGAAGTCCCCATGACAGGCGATGCCACTCAGGCCAAAAGCAAAGCAAAGTAGATGTTTGGGTTAGCCTGGTCCCCTTCCTAGGTCAAAGGTGCCCCTTTGGGTATTTGACTTTGTGGGAAGAGCTTGTGAATCCCTGTTGCCACCTCTGTAAGCCCTTAGAGTCTCAAGATGCCCAGTTTCCAGTTACTGATTAACTTGCCACGAAAACTCTCCTGGCACTTTCCATGGCTGATCTTTGTGGGTTTAATAAAATAAGATCCTACAGAGGTGTGTCTCTTTCCCTGTTCTGCTGGGCCTGCTTCCTCCTCCAGCCATGCCCCCGTGGCCTCTTTGTGTCTCTCTGTCCATGGCGTTGGGTTTTTGGTCTTCTAGGCGTTGCTCCTGGCCTATACCACCTAGTGCAGTGTGGCTTCTGTTTTAGTACCACTGCTGACACTGCAGAGGTGGGGTGCAGAGGGCACCGTGCCTTTGTTAGTTGTGCCCCACTGTCTTCTCCATGTGATCCACCTATCTTCCTCACACTGGTCCTCTTCTCCCTTTCTAAGGAAAAAGGACACAAGCTGGGTGTGGTGGCTCACACCTGTAATCCCAGCGACTCAAGAGACTGAGGCAGGAGAATTGTTTGAGCCCAGGAGTTTAAGACCAGCCTGTGCAACATACTGAGACCCCATCTCTACAAAAAACACAGAAATTAGCCAGGCGTGGTGGTGCACACCTGTAGTCCCAGCTACTTGGGAGGTTGAGGTGGGAAGATTGCTTGAGCCCAGGAGGGTGAGGCTGCAGTGAGCCATGATCATGCCACTGCACTCCAACCTGGGTGACAGAACAAGACCCTGTCTCAAAACAAAAACAAAAAAACCCCACAAATAAACCACCTGTCATAGGCTGGGTTTCCTGGGAAGCTGACTGAGACAGAGTTTACCATACAAGGGCTTATTAAAAGGTGCTTTTGGGGTCCCCACCTGTGTAAAGTGGAGAAGGAATCAGGAGTGGCTAGAAAAGAGCTGAGCTGCTGGGGCCTGACCCTACAGGGAGCCTGGGAGCTGGAAAAGTCCTTTAGGGTCATCCTAGTTGGCCTGACATGGCCCAGCCTTCACACTCCCTCAGGGATCAGCTGTTGGCTGTGGGCTGCCCAGGAAGATGGTGACTTTGGGCAAGGCAGCTCTGTGCAGCTGGGGCAGTCTCCCCAGGGGCTGACAGGAGGCCACCTGCCTGCTGCACCCCAGCAGCTGCGCCCTCCCCTGTCCTCTCCATCGAAGGGCCTTTGCAGCGTCACCACAGCCCCTCCCCCTTCTCAGGGTAGGTAGGAGCGGGTGACTTGGGCATTATGGTTCTAATAATAGCTACCATGTGTCAAGTGCCAGCGGTGTGCCGGGCACTTTGTGGACATTATTGGCATTTAACCTGCACACTTAGTTTTGATGTAGGCACCATTCTTTGTTTACAGTTGAGAAGCTGAGGCCAGAGAGGTTAAGTGACTTGCTCAAGACCATGTGGGTACCAGTAGTGGTGCTCCCACACCAGTTGGGATTTTCCTTCTGCTTGACCACTTGCATGGTGGGACCAGGTGGTCTCACATGTGAGTGGATGCCTTCTATTGCCCCTCCAGATTCACTCTACACCCAAGTGCTGTAGGGAGCATTTGTAGCCTCCTTGCCTTTTCCATGCCTCCTTCCCCCACATTTCAGGCTGTGGACTTTTTTTTTTTTTGAGACAGTCTCACTCTGTCGCCCAGGATGGAGTGCAGTGGCGCAATCTTGGCTCACTGCAAGCTCTGCCTCCTGGGTTCATGCCATTCTCCTGCCTCAGCCTCCCAGGTAGCTGGGATTACAGACGCCCGCCACCATGCCTGGCTAATTTTATATATATATGTTTTTAGTAGAGATGGGGTTTTACCGTGTTAGCCAGGATGGTCTCGATCTCCTGACATCGTGATCCCCCCGCCTTGGCCTCCCAAAGTGCTGGGATTATAGGCGTGAACCACTGCACCCAGCCTGGACTGTGGACTTTTGTGTCCCCTGGACCTGAAGCCCTCGTGCTCACCCTCCCTGCTGTGGGTGGGCCTGGGTGATCTGTCACTGCTAAAGCTAACCAAGAGAGAGCCACATTCTGCTCACTTGGGGAGAAGGCTCTGACAGACTTCGTCACGACCAAAGGGGTGGGAAAGGCAAGAATAAGAAGGTTCCAGGGTCTCCTGTACCCAGGAAGTGAATGGACAGGCCTGCTCCTCACCAGCAGGGAGAGAGGAAAGGTTGGCATTGTGTTTAGTCTTTCTGTCCTTGGTGGATGTCCTTTCAGCAGTATCCTAACCCAGAAAACTGCAGTGGCAGACCCACCTTAGCCTGGGAGCCTGAAAACAGGTGTGACTCCTCCTGAGAATGGCCCTGCCCTGACCAGGGCCAGGGAGCCTGTCTCACCTGATTTTACTTTCCTGGCAATGCACAGGGTTAAATGAGCAGTCCAAGCAAGGAACATGTGGATGTCCTATCTACGTACCTACATGCCCTATTTGCATGACTACAGATGTCCTATCTGCATGTCTATATGTCCTGTCTATATGACTACAGATGCCCTTCCATCTGACAGTCTCTTGCACACTGAGCTGCTCCTCGTCTTCATGACCTTTTTTTTTCTTTTTTTTTTTTTGAGATGGAGTCTCGCTGTGTAGCCCAGGCTAGAGTGCAGTGGTGCAATCTCAGCTCACTACAAGCTCCGCCTCCCGGGTTTGCGCCATTCTTCTGCCTCAGCCTCCCGAGTAGCTGGGACTACAGGCACCTGCCACCACGCCCGGCTAATTTTTTGTATTTTTATTAGAGACAGGGTTTCACCGTGTTAGCAAGGATGGTCTTGATCTCCTGCCCTCGTGATCCACCCACCTTGGCCTCCCAAAGTGTTGGGATTACAGGCGTGAGCCATCGTGCCTGGCCTTTTTTTGTTGTTGTTTAATTGAGATGGAGTCTTGCTCTGTCACCCAGGCTGGCGTGCAGTGGTGCGATCTTGGCTCACTGCAGCCACCGCCACCCCAGGTTCATACCATTCTCCTGCCTCAGCCTCCTGAATAGCTGGGGTTACAGGCGCACACCACCGTGCCTGGCTTATTTTTGTATTTTCAGTAGAGACGGGGTTTTGCCATGTTGGCCAGGCTGGTCTTGAGCTCTGGACCTCAGGTGATCCGCCTGCCTCTGCCTCCCAAAGTGCTGGGATTACAGGCGTGAGCCACCGCACCTGGCCCTTCATGACTTTTTAATTACTATTTATCAGACTTTATTAGCAATAGATGCTTGAAATATGGTGCTGAATTCTAGCCTAGATTAAAAAATTGAGCATTTTTTACATAAAAGGAAATAACATGGGCTAGTCTGGTAATAAAGCAGCCCCTCCAGAATTCCAGGACGGAGGTCTGCCTGTGTTTCCCAGAGGCACTGGCTAACCAGCCTCCTCCCATATCAGGCATTTCATTAAACCCAAACCAAGTGCCAAAGGGGAAGAAAGTGACAGAAGGTCAATAGCCATGTGGCTGTGTCTGAGTGACTGGCATGACTAGATGTGATGACCTGGGGACTGCCACCAGAATGCCTTTTGGAGATGTGCCATAATTTGAACCAGTTGAATCCAGGTTTCCAGTGACATGGAAGTACATTTCTGATTCTGCTGGTAACATTTAGCAGTGACATTCGAGACTCCAATCTGTCTGGCCCTGCAGATGCACACCCTGGGATATGGGGATGCCCAGTCCTTTAGACATTGGGCAGCCTGTGTGCATTCTTTTGAAAAATTGAGGCAGAGTCTCATCATGTTGCTTAGGCTGGTTTTGAACTCCCAGCCTCAAGTGATCTCCCACCTCAGCCTCCCAAACTGCTGGGATTACAGGCACGAGCTCGGGGTGTGATGTTGGGCAAATCCCTCTGGCTCTGTTGAGCCAAGATGACGTCTCAGGGTCCTTCCTGGCCCAAAGTCCTGTGACAGTGGCATTGGGTATAATTAGATGCCTGGATTTCAGCTAACCAAGTAACAGGGACTGGGCAGCAATATTGTTGGCAGTAGCAGAGAGCCTGGAAAGGCAGAGGCCAAGCGGCCTGGCATCCCAGCCCCTTCCCAGACCTTCACAGAATTAAAAAACAATTTTTATTTTTAGTTATGGTTACATTTGCAATTGTAAGTGGTAATCATTTTTACCTTAGGTATTCTGGAAAATACATACAATTAAAGAAGAAACATGAATCACTCATGTCCCTGCCATCCTTAGAATAATCAGCATTAAGATTGTCTGCAGGAAGTATCCAGTACAAAGGTAGTGGCTGAGCCCGTTAGTGATACAGAATGTATCAGGCACTGTGATTCTTGGATCTCTGGCCAAATGTAGAATCATTTACTGAGCTAGAGGTCATTTTGCTTGGAAGAGTGCATCCGATTAAAGTGAGATTAGAAAGGACTAAAGGTGTCCTTTAGGAAACAACCACACTTGGCAAGCCACTGGTACGATGATGATCACCAACCCTGCAGGCCTTTTGAGGCGCTCATTCCAATTAAACTTGTCATCCTTAGGGCAGGGGGCAGCTGGGAGCTCTGGTTTGTGGCACTCACTGTCCTTGTTTGTGCTGGCATGACCCAGTCCTCTCCGTGGGATCCTGTGGCACCCTGGGCATTGCTGGATCATTTGTCATAGGATAGTGGCCTCAGGCCCAGCAGTGTCTGGGCCAGTCTCCCTTCTTTGTCCCAGTGCCCCACATGCTGTGGGCTTTGTGGATGCCTGTTGAAGGAGTGGAGGGACTTCCATTAGGCTGTGAAGGTGGAATAAGAGATTTTTAGCTGGGGTTATGCCTCCGAGACAGTTTTACTAAAATTTGTCTAGCAGTTTCTCTCTGCCAGACACTTTTCTAAGCGCTTCTTATGCTTTTCTCGCCTGTATTAAGTTGTTCAATCCTCCCAACAACCCTACTTTATTATCCCCATTTCACAGACGGGGAAATTGAGCTACACAGAGGTTAAGTGGCCTGCCTAGTACTTTTATGAAGTAGCTTTGCTGAGTCTGGCTGCTGAGTTGGAGATTTTGACCACTGTGCTGTGCTGCCTCTTAGCTCTTGTAAGTTTCTCCTTTCTAACAAAGAAGAAACTTCAGGGGCTACTGTGGCTATGGGTAGTTCAAGGCTGAGGTCTTTTTGTACTCTGGTGGAGCCAGGGCCATTCCAGGAGCAACAAAGAAGGCAGAGTGTGGAGGTGTGCCTGCCGACTGGAGGAGTTGGGTGCCACTCTTGCAACGAGAGGCTGTCTCCAAGCTTCCTCTTCTGGCTAGGAGCCTGTGCCTGCACAAGTGCCTCCCTGCAGGGCAGTGGACAGAGCCCCAGAGGCTCAGAGGCACATGGGCTGCCTTTCGTTCCTCTGAAGGGGTGTGGGTTAGGGCAAGTGGACCATGCCCTCAGGGGTGCTTATGTGACATCCCCAAGTGCCGCAGGCATAGGTAGGGGTGCGCCAACCAATACTTCCCTTGGGTGTGAGCAAGATGCCTTGTCTGGGGGTCAGGAGCAACCCCAGGCTGTGTGCAGAGGTGCTAGAACCAAATTTTGTTTTATTTTGTTTTGTTTTTGAGGCTGAGTCTCGCTCTGTTGCCCAGGCTGGAGTGCAGTGGCAATATCTCAGCTCACTGCAACTTCTGCTTCCCAGGTTCAAGCAATTCTCATGCTTCAGCTTCCCAAGTACCTGGGATTATAGGCGCACTCCACCTTGGCCAGCTAATTTCTGGATTTTTAGTGGAGACGGGGTTTTTCAGTGTTGACCGGGCTGATCTCGAACTCCTGACCTCAAGGGATCCATCCATCTTGGCCTCCCAAAGTGCTGGGATTATAGGTATGAGCCACCATGCCTAGCCCATAACCAAATTTTGGTTGACACTGTCCTTAGAGTCCATCCGGCAATCTGAACAGAAACCTTGTCCTAAAACGAAACAGGTCACCAAAATTTCCAAGGCGTGGCAACAGCAGGGTAGCACTTGCCAGCGAATATTTATATCCACTTCAGTTTTTGTTTTCCACTTTTCCCCTTACAGGGAAACCAACTGGACACAAGGTCTCAGGGTCACACTGGAAGGCAGGAGACTTTCTGCTTGAATGTTTCAGAGGGAGTTCTTAGGATCCACAGCCAGGTTATTTTTAAGTTTTGAGAGCCATGAGTTTAAACTTGGCCAAGTTCCTTCCTCATCTTTCTTGTTGTGTGACTATCGCTGTGTCCCTGGGGAGCGAGGATGGGTTACTCCCGGTTACTGAAAGCTGGTGGGGAGCATCTCAGGGGCCTTTACCTCCCTCCCCACAAACATGTTTTGTAGTATACAAAATGTTCTGGAAGCCTGCCATGATGCTGTCTGTCATTCCAGGGAGGGAATCTGTGTTTAGCATGAGTCCGCCCTGCAGCTAGTTCTGGAAGGATAGTGACTGAGGTACTTAGAGGACCTAGTGGAAAGGCACCCCTCTTAGCAGACAGGCTGCAAGTCAGGGGGTGAGCACATATTCCAGCAGGCCCAGGCTGGCCAGTATGTGATGGTCATTTCAGGTGGTAAAGCAAGAGCAGATTTGCTTTTTGTTGCCTGAAACACCTTCTGACAATAACAGCAGCTTCCCTGTTCTCCTGCATCTCCCTTTCAGCTGGGTTGGTGGATTTCCTTTCAGCGGGGTAGAACCAAGTTGTGGCTGTGTTTGCTCACGTGATGGTGAGGGCTGGCCCTGAGGTTTTGCATCTGCCAAAATGTTGCCTGTTCCCTCCCTTCCCCCTACCTCATTTTGCATTCCTTCCTGATGATGCAGTGAGGTAGTAAATTTAGACAGAAATGGAATTGGGGGCAGCTCAGCTGCTGGCCATGGCTAGGTTCCAGGGCATTTGCTGACAGTTATCTTTACATTAAATGCGGGCAGCAAGGATTGCATTGGAGGCCTGATTGTGTGCTTTCTGGCTGTAAGCTTGACTTTTCTGCTTCACTTTTCTGTGCTCAGTTTCTTCATCTTATGGAGACTGGAGGTCCTGTGCTGCTTATAATTCTGTTTCCTTTCCCTTGCGTTGAGGCTCAGAGCCAGTTTAGATTCAGGCCTCTTGGTTGGGAGAAGACTCTTGGCTTTGCGGGTGACGATGGTTTAGGGAGAACTTGCTTTGGACACCATGTGTGTATGGGCAGGGGCATTCCAGGCATGTACATTGGTTGAACTTGGAAGCTTTCCCTCATTTGCTTGCAGAGAAGCCCGTTGACGGAATGGAGAAGGCTGAGATGGGGTGGGTGTGAAAAACGTACACAATGACAAAGTTTGTTTAAAAGCAAGTGAGGCCCTGTCTCTAAGAAGTAAGCAGAATGAGGCTGGGCGCGTGGCTCACACCTGTAATCCCAACACTTGGAGGCTGAGGCGGGCGGATCAGTTGAGGTCAAGAGTTTGAGACCAGCCTGGCCAACATGGTTAAAACCCTGTACTAAAAATACAAAAATTAGCTGGATGTGGTGGCACGCCTATAGTCCCAGCTACTCGAGGGGCTAAGGCAGGAGAATCGCTTGAACCTGGGAGGTGGAGGTCGCAGTGAGCCAAGATCGTGTCATTGCACTCTAGCCTGGGCAACACGATGAGACTCGGTCTCAAAAAAAAAAAAAAAAAAAAGTAAGGAGAATGAAGAAATAAAACCAAAACCAAACACTGAATTAGCGATAAGATTCAAAATAGAAAGCACAAGACCTGGTCTGTAGAAGTTTTGAGATATTTGCTGAATGAATGAATCATGGTGCGTATTTATAGTATTACCCAATCAGAATAAAAACGGGAAATATTTTGGTGGCAGTGCTGCTGTTTGCTCGGCAGTAGTGGCTGAGAAACAGTGGATGCTACATACGTATTTTCTCCATAACTTGTTCCTGGTGGTAGCTGTGCCAGTTTTCACCAGACCTTGATTACCAGTTAGAGTTTTGAAGGGAGATCTTGTGTGGTGAGGACTTGGGTGACATTGCTTGTGGGAGGAGGGCCAAGCATGGAGTGGAAGTTGAATGTTAGAATTGCCGGACCTCCAGTTTCAGTTAACTTGGCGAAGTCCTGTCTCTTGCAGTAAACTTGAGACTTGACTACATTTTGAGGTTAAGGGAATTTCAGTCGGTTAGCATATAACCTGGGGGAGCCTCTTGATGTTTTCTTCTCTTTTTTTTTTTTTTCTTTTTTTAATTCATAGGTGTGATCATAGTACGCTACAGCCTCAAGCTCTTGGGCTCAAGCAGTCCTCTTGCCTCAGCCTCCCAGGTAGCTGGGGTACAAGCATGTGCCACCACACCTGGCTCTGAATGGTTCCTTGGTTTCCTTGGTGGGTGGAGCTCCAGTTCCTGAAGCTGGAGTTGTGGGCATGAACCCCAAGTGGGTCACTGGCTTCCCGGTGGGGTTCCATAGCCCTCACTTGCCCCTGCCCCAGACCTATTTTTGCATTACCACATCCAGAAAAAATAGTTCCAAGGCAGGATAACTCATTCATTCAACAGCTATTATTGAGTACCTACTATGTACAAGAGATTGAATTAGGACTAGTGGGGCTTCCTTTTGTCACAAACAGGTGTTGCTTAGTTCCTCCTGCTGTATCTGAGCTCCATGGGAGTGGGGTTTTTGTCTGTTTTGTTCACTGTTGTATCCCCAGGGCCCAAAGCAGTACCTGGCACACAGCAGGTACCCAATAGAAACTTATTGAATGAGGCCGGGTACGGTGACTCATGCCTGTAATCCCAGCACTTTGGGAGGTCCAGGTGGGCGGATCACAAGGTCAGGAGATTGAGACCAGCCTAACCAACATGACGAAACCCCATCTCTACTAAAACTACAAAAATCAGCCAGGCGTGGTGGTGCATGCCTGTAGTCCCAGCTACTCGGGAGGCTGAGGCAGGAGAATCACTTGAACTCGGGAGGCGGAGCTTGCAGTGAGCCAAGATTGTGCCGCTGTACTCCAGCCTGGGCAACAGAGCAAGGCTCTGTCTCAAGAAAGAAAGAAAAAAAAAGACTTCTCAATGAATATGTGAAAACTCTGGCCAGATGTGGGGAGCAAATATTCCCTGACTTCCTCCTGAGTATCAGTGCCTTTAGCTGGGACACACAGCCTGGCATCAGTCCATATCCTACACTGACGTGCTAGGGAGGCAGGGGCACTGGGCTGCAGTCTACATTCCTCACCCTGATCAGAGTTACTCAGATAAGCGCTCTCTCGTGGGTCGGAGATGCCTTTGGTAAGTGGTGACTAGAGGGGCCAGAAAGGGTTGGGATACCATGGTTTGTCTGGGTAGAAACTTATAGAGTTCCAGGGGCCAGCTCACCAAAGGCCTGCGCAGGTTTGCCAGGGAGCAGGGAGAGATGCTGGCAGGCATGCATGGTGCCTTTGATTTGAGGAGCTGTTGATGGGAATGAAAAACCTCATAAGCACATGGGCTTTGGATCTGCCACCCTCCGGCTCTGCCAACAGCTGTGAGACCTTGGGCAGGTTGTTCAACATTCCTGTGCCTCAGTTTCCCCATCAGTAAAATGTGCATATGGTTGTGAGGACTCAATTAACTAGTGTCTGATCTGATCTAAGTTGTCCAGCACAGGAGACTGGCCACGTGCAGCTACGAAGCACTTTAACAGGTGGCTTTTCTGAATTGAGATGGCTTTTGAAGTGCATCTGGATTTTGAAGACTTGGTATGGAAAAAAGAGTGGCTCATTAATATTTTTTATATTGATTCTATGTTGAAATGAGACTTATGCATATATTGGCCTAAGTAAAACATTATTAAAATTAGTTTCACCTATTTTTACTATCTAAGTATGAGTACTTGAAAATGTAAAATCGCACGTGGCTTGCATATTTTTCTGCTGGGCCGGGCTGTGCCTTACAAAGCACTTAGAACGGGCTGTGACACATGGTGGTATGCTGTATACATTCTCTTGCTGTTGTCATTTTCTCAAAAGCATGGAAGCGTCTTTACCTTGTCCCATCTGAAAGCCAAGCCCAATCAATTTGTTCAGAACCACAAATGCTTAAACAAAAAGATCATAATTTGTTCAAGGGAGGCTGATTTCGTGATTGCCAGCCACCAAGTGAGCCCACTATGGCCAAATGCCTGATGCAAGGGATGGCAAGCTGCTCCCACGCAGTCTTAGAACTAGTCTGCTCCCACAGAAGCAGGGGGGGCTCTGGGGTCCGAAGCTGCTCTGTGCACAGGGCTTGATGGAGCAGGTGGTCACTGCAGCTGAGCCAATTTTCCAGCACCTTAAAAAATACACTCAGTTTAGCAAATACAGGCAGAAAGCCCAGAGAGATGGCCCATTCTCTTGAGGGAGGTAGAGAAGTGAACGATGGTGTTTCCTGTCCCAGGAGGTGGGAGGAAGGCTGTTTGGGATTTGGCTCATCAGGGGCCACAGGCTACTGGGATGCCTGTGTCCTGTCCTCTGTCTAGGCTCTGGAGCCCTTTCCTGGGTAGGGGCCTCCCAATAGGCCTGTGGCCAATGCAGGGGCAGGCTGGGAGGTGGCTTTCCAGGCAGCTTGCAAAGGCCTGTTTGTCTGAGGTTTGTCCTGACATCACTGAGGCTTTGCTTGCAGGTGGCAGGGGCTTACACAGAGGCCCTTTGTTGGCCGGCCGTAGAGGTCAGTTAGAAGCCATGAATGGACTGGAGCTGGCAGCCCCTCCTCTGCCCACAGCACACAGCCGCCACCTCTCTGGGTTGCCCATGCCTGATGGTGGGTGTGTGAGGTGTGGGGAGAAGCACCTCTGCCCAAATTTATAGCCAGAGAGCAGAGGAAGTGAAGTTGGTGGGGGGGCAGTGAGGAGGGCAAGGAGGAAGAAAGGAGGTGGTGTTGAGGAAGCTAGCATGGCTTCCGCCCAGCTCTGTCATGGTTTGCAGGCTCGCTCTCTCTCTGTCTCTCTGTCTCTCTCTCTCTGTCTCTCTCTCTCTCTAAAGACAGATTCTCACTCTGCACCCAGGCTAGAGTGCAGTGGCACCTTCTTAGCTCACTGTAGCCTTGGCCTCCTGGGTTCTAGCAATCCTCCCACCCCAGCTCCCCAAATAACTGGGACCACAGGTGTACACCACCATGCCTGGCTAATTTTTAAATTTTTATAGAGGCGGGGTCTCGCTGTGTTGCCCAGGCTGGTCTTGAACTCCTGGGCTCAAGTGATCCTCCCACCTTGGCCTCCCAAAGTGCTAGGATAACAGGTGTGAGCCACTGTGCCAGGCCGTTTGCAGGCTATTTGATGTCTGCCTTGGATACTTGGGGTCAGGCTCAATGCCTGCCAGTGCCTACTTTTTTCTCACCCAGCCATGGAAGTCACTTAGTATCATTCTGCTGTGCTCTATTACTTTAAGCAGTCACAAGCCCTCCCACACTCTTCTTGATAGGAGGAATGTCTAGGAATTGTTTTCAAAATGCTGTATTTGCATACAGAGAAATGTGTAGTTCGGTGAGTTTTGACAGATGCATGCACCTGTGTGACCCACATTCCTATCAAGATATAGAATAGTTCCATCCCCAGAAAGTTCCCTCATGCTTCTTTCCAGTTAGTGCTCACCTCCAGGCAACTACAGTTCTGATTTTTTAAAATCATTTGTTAGTTTTGCCCATTTTAAGATGTAATATAAATGGATTCATATAGTATTTATATACAGTTGATCCTCATTATCCACAGATTCTGTATTTGTGAATCAGCTTATTTGCTAAAATTTATTTGTAACCCCAAAATTAATACTCACAGCTCTTTTGTGATCATTCACAAGTATAACAGAGTGCTGAAAAGTTTGAGTCCCCTGACACCTGTCTTCCCAGCTGAAGTCGAACAAGGCAACGCTCCGCCTTCTTGTTTCAGCTCATACAGTAAACAGGTGTCCTTTTCATGGTCTATTTAGTGCCATGGTTTTTGCATTTTTGTGGTTTTTGTTGATGATTTTGCTGTTTCAGATGACCCCCAGGCATAGTGCTGGAGTGCTTTCTAGTGTTCCTAAAAGCAGGAGGACTGTGATGTGCTTTACAACGAGAATATGTATTAGAGAAGCTTTGTTCAGGCATGAGCTACAGGGCTGTTGGCTGAGAGTTCAATGTTAATGAATCAACAATATATACTAACGAAGGTGTCTCTAAATAGAAATACACATAAAACAAGGTCATGTATTAATCAGTTGATGAAAATGTTGTGGTCAGAAGTTTTCAGAAACCTAACCCTGTATTTCTGCCAGAAGCAGTAGTTCAGTATTGACTGCTTCAGTATTCTTGCCAATTTTATAGAACATAACTATTGCAAATAATGAGACTCAACTATAGTACTCCTTTGTCTGGCTTATTTCACTCAGATAATGTCTGTGAAATCCAGCTGTGCTGTTTTGCATTATCAGTTGGGCTTTTTGCATTATCAGTTGTGCTTTTGTTTTACTGCTGAGTAATATTACATTGTATGGATACCCCACTAGATTGGTTTTTCCATTTCCATATTGAGTTTTTTTTTTTTTTTTCATTTTCAGATATTATGAATAAGTCTCTTAGGATTGTTGGTATGTAAGTCTTTGGGTTTTTTTGTTGTTTGTTTTTTTCTTTTGTAAATACGGGATCTCGCTATGTTGTCCAGGCTGGTTTTGAACTCCTGGCTTCAAGTGATTCTCCTGCCTTGGCCTCCTAAAGTGTTGGAATTATAGGCGTGAGCCACTGTACCTTATATGTATGAGTGTTTGTAATAGACACGGGCTTTCATTTCTCTTGGATAAATACCTAGGAGTAGAATTGCTGGATCATGTAGTAGAGGTATGCATAACTTTTTTAGCAACTGTCAAAAACTTTTCCAAAGTAGCCGTGCCGCTTAGTGTTCCCACAGCAGTACGAAAGTTCCTCTGATTCTCGAGCTGTTTTTAGAATTTCTTGGGGGCTCTGTTTTACCTGTTGCTTTCTAAGCCACCTGTTCTCTGAGCTGGCAATGCTTGGCTGATACCCTCCCAATTTCCTCTGTTAAAATATTATCTTCACAAGATATTTTATTCCTTTCTTGATAGTGATGGGCTGTGAGCCCATCACTATTTTACTTTGCTTCTTTGCTCTCTTAAGAGTTTGATTTAAAAAATGTTTTTTTGGTTTTGTTTTTACCAGTTTTCTCTAGTACAGAAATCCTCTTAGGCCCGGCGAGGTGGCTCACGCCTGTAATCTCAGCACTTTCGGAGGCTGAGGCGGGTGGATCACGAGGTCAGGAGATCGAGACCATCCTGGCTAACATGGTGAAACCCCATCTCTACTAAAAATATAAAAAATTAATCGGGCTTGGTGGTGGGCGCCTGTAATAAAAAAAAAATTAAAAAATAATAATAATAAAAAGAAATCCTTTGTCTGGGTGCTGTGGCTCACCCACTTTGTAATCCCAGCGCTTTGGGAGCTGAGGCAGGGGGATTGCTTGAGCTCAGAGATTCAAGACCAGCCTCGGCAACATGGTGAAACTTTGTCTCTATGAAAAATACAAAAGTTATCTGGGCGTGGGGGTGCATGCCTATAGTTCCAGGTACCGGGGAGGCTGATGTGGGAGGATCATGTGAGCCCAGGAGGTCAAAGCTACAGTGAGCCATGATCACACCACTGCATTTTAGCCTGGGCAACAGAATGAGGCCCTGTCTCAAAAAAAGTAATATTAATAATAAAATAAAAAATAAATTCCTGTGTGGTTTTTTGTTTGTTTGTTTTGCCATTTTTTAAACCTTAAACACAGCTAACTGTAGAAAAGTCAGAAAGTATAGAAAAAAATTGGAACAGTCACCCATCATCCTACTCTAGGGATAATCACTGTTAGGACAGACTGTTTTTCTTTTACACATAGATATGTAATGTTAAAGAATTTGAGTGGACTAAAAGTAACTTTGTTGTAGATTTGGAGACTTTAGTGAAAGTTGGGCCAATAGAGGATGTCGGGGAGTCAGAACTTCCCCTCTTCCCTCTTGGGGTCCTGGTGGGATCTGAAAACTAAATTGACAGAGATAGGCCGGGCATGGTGGCTCAAGCCTGTAATCCCAGCACTTTGGGAGGCCGAGACGGGCGGATCACGAGGTCAGGAGATCGAGACCATCCTGGCTAACACAGTGAAACCCCATATCTACTAAAAATACAAAAAAACTAGCCGGGCGAGGTGGCGGGCGCCTGTAGTCCCAGCTACTCTGGAGGCTGAGGCCGGAGAATGGCGTAAACTCGGAAGGCGGAGCTTGCAGTGAGCTGAGATCCGGCCACTGTACTCCAGCCTGGGTGACAGAGCGAGACTCCGTCTCCAAAAAAAAAAAAAAAAAAATTGACAGAGATAAATAGAAGAGCATACAAATTTAATAAAAGTTCTGTGTGACACGGGAGCCCTCATAAACAAATGAAGACCCAAAGCAGTGGCAAAACACATGTTTTTATATGAGGTTGAACAAAGAGAGGCATTTGTGGGAAAGTAACCAAATTATGTGGGGAGGCTAAAGGAAAGTAAGCCTTATTTTAACAAGGTCTGTTTTGTACAGAATTATCTCTGCTGTTACTCTCCACTGAATAGTGTTTCTTTTCTCCTGGTACAGGGAGGGTACCTTTTATTTTATTTTATATTTTATTTGTGTGGATTTAGTGGGGAGAAGTGCACTTTTGTTACGTGGATCTATTGCCTACTGGTGAAATCTGGGCTTTTAGTGTAACCATCACCTGAACAGTGTAAATTGTACCCACTAAGTAATTTCTGGCTGGGCAGTAATCCCAGCACTTTGGGAGGCTCAGGGGAGTTGGGGTATCTTGAGCCTGGGAAGTTGAGGCTGTCTGGGCAA
This sequence comes from Piliocolobus tephrosceles, assembly GCF_002776525.5. Lineage (NCBI taxonomy): Eukaryota > Metazoa > Chordata > Mammalia > Primates > Cercopithecidae > Piliocolobus > Piliocolobus tephrosceles. The sequence goes on along the minus strand of NC_045435.1, from coordinate 91,015,163 downwards.
CATGGTGAAACCCTGTCTCTACTAAAAATACGAAAAATTAGCCGGGCAAGGTGGTGTGCACCTGTGGTCCCAGCTACTTTGGAGGCTGAGATGGGAGGACTGCCTGAGCCTGGGAAGTCGAGGCTGCAGGGAGCCATAGTCACGCCAGTGTACTCCATCCTGGGTAGGTTGATACCTTGTCTCAAAAAAAAAAAAAAAAAAAAAAAAAAGAAGTAATTTCTCATCCCTCACTTCCCGCCCACCCTCCTCCCTTTCCCTTCTAAGCCTTAGATGTCTGTCATTCCATACTCTGTGTCCATAGGGAGGGGGCACCTTTTACATGGGAGTTTTCCTCTCCTGAAGATGAAATGCTCTTCTTGCATCTGCTGTTTTTCAAGTGTCTTTAGCTTGATATAATCCTGTGTCAAAGTGGCATGTTTTGGGGCAGCATATTCTGCCAACCTTCAGGGGCGTCTAGGGATTAAAATAGAATTCAGAAGCCAGCATATGAAACATTTTCCCTTTCTGCTACTTGTTGGCAATGCTGCTTCCCTTTAGTTTAAGAAACTTTCTGGGAGACTTGTGTCACCCTCGTTTCTGAGAACTGGGCTCCCTTCCTCCTGCCCCCAACAGGGATCTCTTGCCAGCATCTTCCTGACAAACCTCTGTTCCTTGCTCTCTCACTCTCTCGAGGGACAGCCGGACAAGTGTCAGTGAGTTGTGGTTGTTAGAAGGTTTTTCTTCTCTAGCTAGCAGTCTTCCCAAAGACATGACCTAGTTAGCAGGCAGATGGATCCTATAAAAACAAAACTGGGTCACGTCCCTCCTGGGCTTGGAAAGAATCCTTCAGTGCCCCCGACACCTTCTTCCTCACCTGCAGAGTTGGAGCCAAAGTCCTGAAAGTAGCCTTGGAGGTCCTGCCTGCCCCACCCCAAGTCCCTGCTGTGTGCTGCACCCGGGTCCCCTCCTGGCTGTGAGTCCATCACTATTCCAGTTTGGTAGTTGTTCTGGTCCCTCCCTGAAAGACGTATTGGTTCTTCAAGATTCACAAGAAAATCATGCCTGTGTGTGCATTGCAGATAGCTCACTTTGCAGATTTGATAGGAGAAAGTTTTTTTTTTTCTTTTCTTTTTGAGATGGAATCTCACTTTGTCTCCCAGGCTGGAGTGCAGTGGCGCGATCTTGGCTCACTGCAGCCTCTGCCTCCCGGGCTCAAGCGATTCAAGCTGGTGTTACAGGTGTGTGCCACCATGCCCAGCTAATTTTTGTATTTTTAGTAGAGACGGAGTTTCACCATGTTGGCCAGGCTGGTCTCAAACTCCTGACCTCGTGATCCACCCGCCTTGGCCTCCCAAAGTGCTGGGATTACAGACGTGAGGAGCCACCACACCTGGCCCTTTTTTTTTTTTTTTTTTTTGAGACAGAGTCTAGCTCTGTCACCCAGGCTGGAGTGCATGATCTCAGCTCAGTGGAGCCTCTGCCTCCCAGGTTCAAGCAGTTCTCCTGCCTCAGCCTCCCGAGTAGCTGGGACTACAGGGTGTGCCACCACACCTGGCTAATTTATGATTATTATTATTATCATTTGTATTTGTATTTTTAGTAGAGATGGGGTTTCACCATGTTGGCCAGGCTGGTCTCAAACTCCTGATCTCAGGTGATCCACCCACCTCGGCCTCCCAAAGTGCTGGGATTACAGGTGTGAGCCACCGCACCCATCCAAGATAGTCTTAAAGAGCAATGTTTTTGACTTTTCTAAGAAAGGGCCCCGATGGTTTGCCCTGCATTACACTCCCAGGCAGGCACAGAACCGATGTTAAACTCTCCAATTTATCGCATGAACCCTGTCCAGTGCCCTACCCATTCCTCCCACACCAGGCTCATGACCACCTGTCAAGCACAGTTGTGCCAGGTGTCTACCTGCTCCATCTGTCCTCCTCCCAGCAGCCCTGCAAAGTGCCCGCTAATTTTCTCTCCTGTTCTGAAGATGGGAAAACTAAAGCAGAGAGCCACAAAGTCACTCACCTGGTAAGCTGCAGAACTGAACAAAGTGTGCTTGCGAGACTTTCTGTTTATTCTGAGGAGACAATTGTGGGTGGGTGGACTCTGCTGGAGGCTGTCCCTTGCCTGGCTGGCAGCAACCAAGCCTCCTGCTTCTGACTTGCTGGGCAGCGGGAGGACGGGAAGGGCTGTTGGTGGGGAAATTGGAGAGAATACAAAACCTCGCCTCAGCTTTAGCAGGCTCTGCCAACGATTTTCACTTTGCCTCTTTTTCTTCTCTGGCACAGCCTTTCTCCTCTTTGGTGAATGCAGATTCAGAGCATCTCTAAAATCCACTCTGTGTTATTTCTGAAGAGAATTCGGGATTTTGTTTTTTCTGGAAAAATGAAAGGATTTTCACTCTGGTTCCCTTCTGGTTCTGTGTGGTGGGGCACCTCACTGCCTGAGGTCACTGACCTCCGAGCCCTTCTTGCCACTCCAGTCATCTCTGCCCCACGTGTACATGCTCAGCCGCCTGCTGGAGTTTGTGGTTTCTGTAGTTGGAGGAAGGCAGGAGGGCAGTTGAAAGCGTGCTGAGTGGGGAGATGGGAGCAGGGAGCTGCCAGAAGGAGAGAAGCTAAGGGCAGATTACGTGCGTCATTCATTCATTCATTCCCTCACTCACTTGGTAGACGTTTACTGAGCGCCTGCTGTGGGCTTGGCACCTGCTCAGGTCAAAAGGGTGGCTGAGTCCTCAAGGGCCCTGCTGTCCTATGGGGACAGTTCCAATACAGTGTGGTCATTACCCAGTGGAGAAGTGGGGAGGGGTGTGGGGCGGGGAAGGAGGGAGCTCAGTCCGGAGAGTCTGGGAGGCCTGGGGAAGAACTCAGGAGGTTTTGGGAAGTGCAGTGTGTGGAATGTGGGTGTCTGTGAGGAGAGTGGTTTTATCTTTTTATGAATTCACTGTCCTAAGGCCTGGAAGAAAACACCTTTCCTGGAAAGGGAGGGAAGGAAATGAACTTTTATGGGGGCACCTCTGTGCCAGGAGCAGAGGTAAGAGCTTACATGATCTCACTTAATTCTCACCACTACCCTGTGAGATGCGTTTATTATCACAGCCCATTTGGTGGGTGAAGAAGCTACAATGATGCCCGAGGTCGGATCTGAACCCAGTGCTTACACCACGACCCACTCTTTACAGTTCCACTGCAGGAGGGAGGCTGTGGATGCAGGAGGAAGGTCTTACCACTGGGACCCACCAGGACTGCAGGGTGGTCCTTAGGCTCAGCAAGAGTGGACCCAGATTCTGGGGCTAGTGATGCTGTGATTCCTGATCTGCTTGGTGTTTACCAGGAGTGCTTCTTTTGTGAAAAATTATTGTGTTGTAAACTTAACAATATTTGGGCTTTTCTTTATGTATATATCACTAAAAATGTTTTTTAAAAAACTATACTCTCTAGAAAAGGATAATGAGGTAATGGTTTTGGAAGTCGTAAAATGTTTTTGTTGCTTGTCTTATCCAAACTAATTACCAATTGTGTGTATAATAAATGCTCGGCCCGGCACGGTGGCTCAAGCCTGTAATCCCAGCACTTAGGGAGGCCGAGACGGATGGATCATGAGGTCAGGAGATCGAGACCATCCTGGCTAACATGGTGAAACCCCGTCTCTACTAAAAAATACAAAAAGAAACTAGCCGGGCGAGGTGGCGGGTGCCTGTAGTCCTGGCTGCTCGGGAGGCTGAGGCAGGAGAATGGCGTAAACCCGGGAGACGGAGCTTGCAGTGAGCTGAGATCCGGCCACTGCACTCCAGCCTGGGCGACAGAGCAAGACTCCGTCTCAAAAAATAAAAATAAAAAATAAATGCTCGCTCTTCTTTATGTATGTATTTTTTTTTTCTTGTAGAGACAGAATCTCACTGTAGCCTAGGCTGGTCTTGAACTCCTGGGCTCAAGCAGTTCTTCCACTTCAGCCTCCCAAAGTTCTGGGATTATAGGTGTGAGACACTGTCCCCAGCTGCGAGCTCTTCTTTATACTTGAGCTTAGATTGCCAGATTTAACAAATAAAAATACATTGAATGTCAGATAAACAAATACTTTTTAGTATAAATATGTACCATGTGATAGTACTTATACTAAAAATACTTGTTTATCTGATATTCAAATTTGCGTGGGACAGTCACTAAAAAGTTTTTTGTTGCTGTGCCTAAATTCACATTTTAAGGCTGGGCGTGGTGGATCACGCTTGTAATCCCAGCACTTTGGGAGGCCAAGACGGGCAGATCACCTGAGGTCAGGAGTTTGAGACCAGCCTGGCCAAAATGGTAAAACCGCATCTCTACTAAAAATACAGAAATTAGCTGGGCATGGTGATGGGCACCTGTAATCCCAGCTACTCGGGAGGCTGAAGCAGGAGAATAACTTGAACCTGGGAGGTGGAGGTTGCAGTGAGCTGAGATTGCGCCACTGCACTGCAGCCTGGGCAACAGAGTGAAACTGCATCTAAAAAAAATAATAATAATAACCACCCCTCCCCCAAAAAAGCACATTTTACTGGGCATCCTATATTTTATCTGGCAACTCTAAATTAAGCTGAGACCTGAAGGGAGTAAGGAGTACAACTGAACTGTATTTGAGAGATCAGAGAATTTCCCGGCCAGATGGAAGGAAATAATCCAGGAGAGAAGCAAATTGGTGGAGGATGTCGGATGGGGTATTCTAAATTGCTGGTGGGAAACTGAACCAATGTCAAGAGTGGGTATGTGGAGTGATCTGGAAAGGGAGAAGCAATGTTGCACTACTCAACCTGCATGATGGGGTCAAGACACTTTCTGATGGAGGTTGACATTTGTTTTAGTAGTTTATGTTGATGCAAAGATCCTGGGAAACATGCATGATTTTGAGCCTTCTCACAAGGAAGGGTGGTGGTAAAAGTGAGCTCACTTGAGAAACTGGCTTCAAAATCTGGGCCAATTTGAGCAACAAAATAATTAATGATAGAAGTGTATAGTAACCCAGAGAATAAAACAAATATTCACAAGTCCTTACCAATGATATAAATACATAAATGGAGAGAAGGGAAAACTTTTGTACAGAGGATTCCATTAATAAAATGTAGAAAGAATGATGAAAATGAAGAGGTCAGCATTTGGAAAGACCACTGTAATAATTGTTGCTGGCAAGAATCATCAGTGGGGCTGGGCATGGTGGCTCATGCTTGTAATCCTAGCATTTGGGAAGGCCAAGGTGAGTGGATCACTTGAAGTCAGGAGTTTGAGACCAGCCTGGCCAACATGGTGAAACCCTGCCTCTACTAAAAATACAAAAATTAGGCAGCAATTGCTTGAACCTGGGGGGTGGAAGTTGCAGTGAGCCAAGATTGCACCACTGCACTCCAACCTGGGCCACAGAGCAAGACTCTGTCTCAAAAAACAAACAAACAAACAAACAAAAAGAATCATCAGTGGATGCTGCGTAGTGGGCAAAAATATAAGGAACAAGATATTTACCTAATCTCAAATATTTCTTCATAAAGCTCTTGGTAATTCGAAAGAGAAAAAGAGTAATTTTACAGTGGAGAAATCTGGCCAATACCACCTTAACCAAGTGACCAAGTTCACACCAGCAGTAAAGTGTTCTGTTCTTCATGTTGACATCATGTACACCCTTATATGATGCACTGAGGAGGGCACACCATCACTCCTGGGACATTCCTGCCAAAAATGCATATCCTCAATCTGATCGTAAAGAAACATTTAGGCAAACCCCATTTGGGGACAGCGTGCAAGATAATTGGCCTGTACTCTTCTAAAGTACCAAGGTCAAGAAAGACAAAGACTGAGGAGTGGTCCCAGGTTACAGGAGACCAAGAGAGACAACCACTAAACGCAATCGATTTAGTTCCAGGATTTAATTCCTCCCCTCCCCTCCCCTCCCCTCCCC
>NC_045435.1:90994765-91009165 GCF_002776525.5 Piliocolobus tephrosceles | reverse complement strand
CCTCCCCTCCCCTCCCCTCTCCTTTTTCCTTTCCTTTTCCCTTTTCCTTTCCTTTTCTTACAGGGTCTTGCTCTGTTGCCAGGCTGGACTGCAGTGGTGTGACCATGACTCACTGCAGCCATGAAGTCCCAGGCTCAAACAATCCTCCCACTTCAGCCTCCCAAATAACTGGGTCTACAGGCATGTACCAGCACATCTGGCTAATTTTTACAATCTTTTTTATTTTTTGTAGAGACAGAGGTCTTACTCTGTTGCCAGGCTGGTCTTGAATTCCTAAGCTCAAGAGATCCTCCCACCTTGGCTTCCCAAAGTCTTGAGATTATAGGTGTGAGCCACTGTGCCTGGCCAACATTTTCATTATTATAGAAACATTTCTATTAGGCAGTGCTACTCTATGATTTTTAAAAATTGTGTAGTATTTACTTAACTTTATCTCTGCATTGGATATTTATATTTCCTATTTTTCATATTTAAGTGTTTAATATTTTGATGAGTACTTTTGCACATTCTTTTCTAAACAACAGCATTTAATAACAGGTATACTTCACATTACCATAAATCCATCATTTGAAATTGTGCAATTCAGGCTGGGCGCCATGGCTCACGCCTATAATCCCAGCATTTTGGGAGGCCGAGATGGGTGGATCAAGGGGTCAGGAGATCAAGACCATCCTGGCCAATATGCTGAAACCCCGTCTCTACTAAAAATACAAAAATTAGCCAGGCATGGTGGTGTGTGCCTGTAATCCCAGCTACTTGGGAGGCTGAGGCAGGAGAATCACTTGAACCAGGGAGGTGGAGGCTGCAGTGAGCCGAGATCACACCACTGCACTCCAGTCTGGCGACAGAGCGAGACTCCATCTAAAAAAAAAAAAAAGAAATTGTGTAATTCAGTGGTTTTTAGTATATTCACAGAGTTGTGCAACCATCACCACTATCTAATTTTAGAATATCTTTATTATCCCAGAAAAGAAACCCTACTCCCACTAGCTGTCACTCCCTGCTCCGCTCTCCTCCAGCCCTGGGCAACCAGGAATCTACTTGCTGTCTCTGTGTACATCCATTTTGGGGAGAATTTTTAATTTTTTTCCTTAGGAAAAATTCTGTTAAATTACAGTAGTCCGCCCTCATGCGTGGGGGATATGGTCCAAGACCCCCAGTGGATGCCTGAAACTGTGGGTAGTACTGAACCCTATACACACTGTGACTTTTCCTGTATACACATGCCTATGATAAACTTTAATTTACAAATCAGGCACAGTAAGAGATGAACAACAACAATTATAAAATAGAGCAATTATAGCAGTTCACTATAACAAAAATTATGTGAATGTGGTATTTCTCTTTCAAAATATCTTGCTGTACTATACTCACCCATGTTTTGACAATGGTTGACTGAGACTGAGGAAAGGGAAGACTGCTGTATGGGGTCAAATAGTGTGAACTTTTTTAAAGGTTTTCTTACTTTTTTTTTTTTTTTTGAGACAGAGTCTTACTCTGTTGCCCAGGCTGGATTGCAGTGGCATGATCTTGGCTCACTGCAACCTCCGCCTTCCAGGTTCAAGCAATTCTCCTGCCTCAGCCTCCCAAGTAGCTGGAACTACAGGTGTGGCCACTGCACCTGGCTAATTTTTGTATTTTTAGTAGAGACAGGGTTTCACCATGTTGGCCAGGCTGGTCTCGAACTCCCGACCTAAGGTGATCCACCCACCTTGGCCTCCCAAAGTGCTGCGATTACAGGCGTGAGCCACCGCACCCGGCCTTTTAAAGGTTTTTGTTGCATCATGCCAAACTGCCCTCCTTCTAAGGTTGTCCACATTTATGCTTCCATTAAGAATGTATGAGAGAGCCCTTTTCTCTACATCTCAGTGACTCTGTTATCATCCTTATTTTCCATCTTTGTCAATCAGGTTAGTGACAAGTGGCATCCCCTCTTTGCATGTGACTCCTAGCAAGGAACACCTTTTTGAATGCTGCTTGGCCATTCCTATTTCATATTAGAGTTGAGAAAGCTCATCAGCCTCTGTGTGGAGAGACTCGAAGTGAAGACCCCTGTGAGGAAAAAGGAAGACCAGAGAGAAGGGTATAACCAGAGGCTGCAGGCTGGGCTGCCCTGGCAATGGCTGGAGGAGAGCTTCATGTAGGAGTTGCGGGTGGGGTGCAGGACTTGCTCAGGGGTACTTTGAGCTCCTTGTTTCCCTGTAGAGTGGAGGCCAGGAATCATTTAGGCCAGGGAATAGTAGTGTCCTTGGGCAAAAGTCCACCTCCAGGCAGTCTGGCGGGGCGAGCCCAAGCTCACCGTGATTGGGAAATTGCATCAGAAACTTCCTTTCCCACTGTGATGAAGTAAGGCCGTCGCTGAGGCCATGTGTGTTTTAATGGCAAGTTCGGAGTGAAGAAAGTAGGCTGGCGCAATGACCCCATAGCCCAGAGTGGTCTTAAATACTTCCTTTGTGGCTTGGTGATGGCTTTACCCGTTGATGTGAGAACTACAGAGTGTGTGGGGGAGAGGGCAGAGGCAGGGGATGTCCAGGATGCCAGGTAGGGTGCAGGGTATTATGTTATCTACATCTGTGGTTCTCGTCCCTGGCTGCGCACTAGAGTCAGCTGGAGAGCTTTGGCCTTACCCCCAAAATGGGACCCTGTCTCTGGAGGTAGTGTTGGGCATTCGCACATCGATTCTGTACAGCCAGACTTGAGAAGTGGGAATCTGATATGCGTGTTAGTCAGGAGCCAAGCAGCAGCCACCCCTGGAGATCTTTTGTGAGCTTTTAGAGTAGCCGGGGGAACACTGCTGCTGTGATCATTGGTCTACCTCTGTCCCAAGGACTTGGCTCCTCTTCAGAACCTGCTGATGCCCAGAGCTGTCCAGGTGCATAGGCAGCAACCTTTGGCGAAGAAAGAGCCTTGCTCAAGCTGTGTTTGAGATAACTCATAACATTATGTTCCAGGCAGATCCTTCTAGCATTCCTGCAGACCCTGACTGGATGCCCTGACCCTTGTCCCAACCCCTTTCAGCACACAGTAGGTGGTCCATGGCTGTGTGATCTTGCATGATGTCTGGTGGTGTGGTGGGGGCCCTGCTCTGGGAGGCCTCCCTTCTTCACTGAGAGGGAGGTGGCACAGTACGAAGTCAAGATGTGAGACGGGAGTGGGAGCAGGACCACATTCGTTGGCTAGCCTGGTGAAGCCTTTTTATTTAAAACCTTTCCATTATAACAGGAGATGCCAATTTGGTCATCACCCTGGTTGGCTGCGTCCTCAGCCTGGCTGTGGGCAGGAAGGAGGCAGGAATTCTCTTCTAGCCGAGTGTCTTGCTAAGGATGCTCTGCTATCTTCCTTTTTTTTTTTTTTTTTTTTGTAAATCCTGTCTTTGCTGGGGGAGTGGAGTAGGTGTCCCCCAAAGTTCAAATTGCTTTTTGGCTTTGGGTATGCAGAAGATGATTTAATACCAATTCAGGGTAGCTTATTTCACATGGAACACTGCCCAGGCAGGTTTGTATCTGTAGTTGATCAGTTTTGCTGTGTGTTAATGGTTTTCAAATAATCTTCCTGGAACCACTGCCGGGGGCCAGGACAGCCTCTGTCCCACCCTAAACCATAGTGGTTTCTCTTACGTGTGTTGCATATAGTTGAGGTTCCATTGATACTTTTTAAAAGAAAAGTTTCTACCCATTTAAACGGTTCGAGAACCACTGTTGTGTGCAGAGAAAGTTAGGTCAGCCTGGTTTATATAGCTCACCAATGCCCTTAATATGGAGCCTAAACAAACAAGAAATGCTGAGTGCCTCACACCCAGTACATGCCAGATAAGCATGGATCACGGTTGTGTATGTGCCTCTGCCTTTCCTGTCTCTGTGCCTTCACTTCCCTAGAACACCGTCCCGCTGACTCTGGTTTTTGAATGTGTTCAGTGCTTATTTGGTATCTACTGTGTGTGAGGCACTCAGCATTTCCTGTTTGGGATCCTTCGGGGTTTGAATGTGCCCCCCAAAGTTCAAGTGTTGGAAACTGAATCCCCAAGGCAACAGTGTTGAGAGGCGGGAACTTAAGAGGTAATTAGGTCATGAAGGCTCTGCACTTGTGAATGGATTAATGATGTTATCTCTGGAGCAGGTTCCTGGTAAAAGGATGGATTTATCTCCCTTCCCTGCTCTCTCTTGCACGTGCTTTCACCCTTCCATGATGCAGTAAGAAGGCCCTCGGCAGATACGGGCTCTTCATCCTTGGACTTCCCAGCCTCTAGAACTGTAAGAAATAAATCTCTGCTCTTTGTAAATTACCCAGCCTCAGGTATTCCATTATAGCAGCACAGAACGGATTAAGTCATGGGGATACTAAAATATACAGCCAGAGCCCTGCCCTGCCTTATTTGGCTCAGCAAGCTTATTTGTTTGACCAATATGAGGAGACATATACTGCTAACCCTACCTGTTATAAAACCATAAGCCACAAAAGAGAGGCAGGAGAAATGTTTGAGTAATCCTTGGTGGATCATTGCCTCCTGCTGCACGTTTTTTAAAACAGGAAACTGTCCCTTGTTTTTGCCCTTTCCTGTGAGAATATTATGATTTTTAAAAGAATCTTGTATAGCCATTTTGGAAGACAGTTTGGCAGCTTCTTATAAAACTGAACATATTCTTGTTGTATAATCCAGCAATCACAGTCCTTGGTATTTACCCAAATGAGTTGAAAACACGTCCACACAAAAACCTGCACACGGATGTTTATAGAAGCTTATTCATAATTGACAAAACTTGGCAAGATGTCGTTCAGTAGATGACTGTATCAATAAATGGTTGTATATCCAGACAATGGCATATTATTCAGCACTAAGAAAAAATGTGCTATTGAGCCATGAACAGACATGGAGAAACCATAAATGCATGTTAGTAAGTGAGAGAAGCCAATCTAAAAGACTGCATAGTGTATGATTCCAAAGATACGACATTCTGGAAAAGGCAAAACTTTGGAGAAAATAAAAGGATCAATGGTTGCCAGGGGTTTTTGGAAGGAAAGGATGAATAAGTGGAGCATAGTGGATTTTTAGGGCAGTGAAATTAGTCTGTTTGCTACTGTAATAGTAGATACATGCCCTACACTTGTCCACACCCATAGAATGTACAACACCCAGAGTGAACCCACACATGAACCGTGGACTTTGGGTGATAATGATGTGTCCATGTAGGTTCCTCAGTTGTGACAAGTGTACCACTCTGGTGGGGGCTGTTGATGGGGGGGGGCTGTGCATCTGTGGGGAAGGGGATATATGGAAATTCTCTGTACCTTTTGCTCAGTTTTGCTGTGAACCTAAAACTGCTCAAAAAATATATATATATAAAAATAAAAAGTAAATTCATTGAAAAAATACCAGAAGGAAATAGGCCAAAATAATAAATGTCATTTTTTAAAAAATAATAATTCCCACTGAAGTCTGTTGGCCTATTGACTATTAATGATCTTCAGAAATCCACCGTGCTCCCCCAGCTCCTTTGGTGTCCCTGAAGCAGAGGCCCTGGGCACACAAACACCTTCTTCTGGGGCCACTCCATGCCCAGGGTTCCAAGGGCCACATTTCTGTGTGCGTAGGGGTGGGCTTGGCCTTCATCTCCTAGCTACAGCCAAGAAGGAGCTATGCTCCCATCACTGAGCTGGGATTTGGGGATTCGCTGGTGCCCCCAAACCATGAAGATACTAAGTTTTGGGGATAAGCAGAACCCCTGGACGTTTTCTTCCCCCGTACTCCCTTAGCCCCTCTTATAAGTGCAGTGGGGTGGACTGGAAAGGACACAGATAAGTCAGCCTGACTTTGCACATTAGGTTTAATCTTTGAACTTCAGTTTCTTCATGTATAAAGTGATGATGTTTTATAGAATTGTTGTTAAATGAAGAAACACATGTGAACTGTCCAGCACCGTGATGTTTAATAAATGCCCATTCTGGGCTGGACGTGGTGGCTCATGCCTGTAATCCCAGCACTTTGGGAGGCCAAGATGGGAGGATCACTTGAAGCCAGGAGTTCAAGACCAACTTGGTCAACATAGCAAGAACCCATCTCTTTTTTATGAAATAAAAAAGGAAGACGCCCGTTCTAAAGGTGGAGCATCAGGGACTGGATGAACCTCCTGCCTAAAACAAAACAAAACAAAACAAAAAGTAGGCCGGGCATGGTAGCTCATGCCTGTAATCCCAGCACTTTGGGTGGCCGAGGTGGGTGGATCACTTGAGGTCAGGAGTTCGATACCAGCCTTACCAACATGGCGAAGCCCCATCTCTACTGAAAATACAAAATTAGCCAGGCGTGGTGTCGCATGCCTGTAGTCCCAGCTACTCAGGAGGCTGAGGCAGGAGAATCACTTGAACCTGGGAGACAGAGCTTGCAGTGAGCCAAGATGGTGCCACTGCACTCCAGCCTGGGCGACAAGAGCGAGACCCTGTCTCAAAAAAAAAAAAAAAAAAAAAAAAAAAAAAAAAAAAAATATATGAACCAAGGGTTTTCAAGACACTGGACATCAAGAAATCAAGAAGGTGATTCTTGAGAGATAGGAAGCAAATGAGGTGAGCCCGGTGACGGCCCCAGCTTATTGCCTTGAGAGAATTTCCAGGCCTTGGCACAGGGAGGGAGAAGAGAGGCAGAACCTGGTGGACTCCCTGAGTTGAAAAGGAGCTGAGAGTCTACGGGGACCAAGGCAGCTAGTTTGTAGGACTCTAGCAAAACCTTTGTGAAGCAATATCTGATAAAGAACTTGTATCCAGAATCTATAAGGAGTTCTCATAACAATAAGAAAAAAAATAGGCAAAAGATTTGGGCACCTCACTAAAGAAGAAAAGGATGACAAATAAGCACATGAAAAGATACTCACACACAACATCAGTTACTAGAGCGGTGCAGATTAAAACTACAATGAGATGCTACTGTATAACCTATTGCAACAGAATGGATAACTTTTAAAAGACTATTCATGCCAAGTGTTGGCAAGGATGTGGAGAATTTGGAACTCTAATGAACTGCTGGTGGGAATGTAAATGATATAACTTCTTCAGAAAGCAGTTTGTCAATTTCCTAACCAGTTAATCATCCACCTACTATGAGACCCAGCCATTTCACTCCTAGGCCTTTACTCAAGAGAAATGCAAATGTATGTCCATTACAAATGTTTGTACACAAATGTTGATGGCATCTTTATTTGTAATAGCCTCAAACTGGAAACAACTCATGTGCATCAACAAGCAAATGGATAAACAAACTAATACATCCATGTGGTGGAATACCACGTGGCAATAAAGAGGAATGAGCTCCTGCTACATGTAACAACATGCGTGAATCTCAATTTATATTGAGTGAAGGAAACCAGATAAAGTACATAAACCAGATAAAGTACATACTCCAGATTCCATTTATATAAACTAGAAAATACAAGCTAATCTGTGATGACAGAAAGCAGATCAGTGGTTGCCTGGGGAGAGGAAGAGGAAGAGGAGAAGGATTGCAAAAGGCACAAGGACATGGGGAATCTCTGGGGCAGTGGATTTGATAATTGTCTTGATTGTGGTAATGATTTTACAGGTGTATAGATATGTCACAACCTGGGGCTAGGCACGGTGACTCACGCCTGTAATCCCAGCACTTTCTGGGGCTGAGGCGGGCAGATCACGAAGTCAGGAGTTCAAGACTAGCCTGACCAACATGGTGAAACCCTGTCTCTACGAAAAATACAAAAATTAGCCAGGCGTAGTGGCACGTGCCTGTAATCCCAGCTACTCAGGAGGCTGAAGCAGGAGAATCGCTTGAACCTGGGAGGCAGAGGTTACAGTGAGCCGAGATCACACCACTGCACTCCAGCGTGGGTCACAAAGCAAGACTCCATCAAAAAAAAAAAAAAAAAAGAAATGTCACAACATACTGATATGGAAGCAGGGAAGGGAAGTGCTGGGTAGAGGAGGGCATGGTCCCTGGCTAGGGCTGTACCACCAGGGACCTAGGTGAGGACAGGCACTTCTGCCTTCACACCCAAATATTGCATTTCCCAAGACCACCCCAGCCTGCCTTGCTCCCATCCTGGGCCTATAAAAACCTGAGACCCTGGCAAGGCAGAGACAGAAGCTGCTGGACAGTGAGAGGAACACATCAGCGGAAGAAGATACAAACGACTGGATGGCGAGAGGACGCCGGGAGCACACCGACAGACACTACCACACCAGCAGGCCATCAGCTGGCAGAACGAGGCAGAGCTTGGCTGGGGCAGTCAGAAGAGAGCCTGTGTGTTCCCCTAGAGGTTTGAGCAGTGGGGCACTGAGGAAGCGAGCCACACTCCCATTGCACACCCTGTGAGGGGCAAGGGAACTTTTCCCATTTTAGTACCAAATTACACCCTTTAAATAGGTACAGCTTTTTATATGCTACTTACATCTCATTAAAGCTGTTTTATAAGAAGATTGCTTGGGCTACAATTTGGAGAATGGGCTAAAGGGACAGTAAGTCTAATGGTAGGGGAAAAATGCCCATCCCTTCCTCTCTGCTCCTAAAAGTATATTCCTTACTCCTCTCACTTCCCTTCTGATTTTTGAGCTTGGTTGTTATAGTAACATGTGATGATATTTTTTCTTTCCTTTGTTGGGCATTTCTTTAAAATCCTGTGGCATGGGGGGCCCTGGCAAAGCCAAGGGAGGCTAAGCGCCTACTCTTTTTCTTCTTGTTGAGCCTGAGCCTCTCCTCAGCCCGGACCACTTAGTGAACGCACAGATGAGATTGGGCAGCTCACCACCAGCAGTGGAAGGGTCTGGTTTCTACAAGGGCAGGGCCATAGTACAGTCACCCTCCTCCCCACCCCGTAGCCAGCGTCTGGAGAGGGGCTGGCTCCAAATGAGTGGGAGGGAAGTGTTTGTGGGGGCAACGAACGGTTTCCTGAAGGGCAATCAGAAGGCACGTACCTGCGGGGGCAGGAGGAGCTGCGGGTTGCCCCCCAGGGAGAGACCTTGTGATTGAGGTCCCAGGCAGAAAGATGGTCGTGTGTGCGAGGGACAAGGTAGAATGGGAGGTGGGCCAGGGTGGGTGGGGCAGGGCTGGTCTGGGGTCTGAATCCCTGAGCAGATGGTGTGTTGCGGGGTGAGGAAGGAGCTCCCCTCATTATGGGGGTAGGGAGGCATGTGTGGCAGGAATAGCCACAGCTGCCAACCAGATAGTCATAATGAGACCTTTGAGTTGGAACTGGGGCTCAGATTCCCTCTCTCAAACCTGCCCACTGTGCAGCCTTCAGCAAGTGACAGGACCTTTCTGGCACTTGGGTTTTAGACAGGAGATGGCAGCAGTCCCTTCACTGGTTGAAATCCCCAAGTCCGGCTGGGCGCGGTGGCTCACGCCTGTAATCCCAGCACTTTGGGAGGCTGAGGCGGGCGGATCACCTGAGGTCAGGAGTTCCAGACCATCCTGGCCAACATGGAGAAACCCCGTCTCTACTAAAAATACAAAAATTAGTCAGGCATGGTGGTGCACACCTGTAATCCCAGCTACTCGGGTGGCTGAGGCAGGAGAATAGCTTGAAACCAGGAGGCCGGTGTTGCAGGGAGCCAAGATCGCACGCTGCGCTTCAGCCTGGGTGACAGAGCGAGGCTGTCTCAAAAAAAATAATAAAAAAAAATCCAAAGAATAAAATATCTATAAGTTCATACTGATGTACTGCACTCCAGCCTGGTGACAGAGTGAGACTCCGTGTCAACAACAACAAAAAAAACTAAGTCCAGGGTCTGGCCCGTAGTAGACACATGATTTCCTAGAATGTAAAATTCAGTTTATTGTTTTCCCTACTTTTTCTGTCTAGGAAGTACTTTTAGATCCATTTAGCCACAAGGATGAAATCTTTTCCTACCTACTTGGCTTCTTGTGGAGTCTTCCTCAGTCTGCGACCCATGATTTCGAACACAGGTGGCTTCCTTCCTCATTTTGTATCTGTGCTATGTGGTCACGGTGGAGAGAAAGGATGTCAGCAGCCCGAAGGACTCAGCTGCAGGAACAGAAAGTGAGGGACAGCTGAAGGCAGAGGGTCACAGGCCTCAGAGAGAGGAAACCAGAAGAGAGTGTAGCTGAGCAGGGTGCGGAGACAGGGAGGAAGCCCTGCCGTTGAGAGATAAAGTGGCAGGAAGTCCAGGGAGGCCCTGGCTGTTGTCAGAGCATCCATGTGAAGACGCTGACCGTCCTGCCAGCATCTTATGAACGGGGGTAGGAGAGGGTGCTGGATTTCATTCCCCAAACCTGAATAAGATGCATTCGCTTCTGCAGTGTGGGCCAGCAGCATTGCACTGACACGTGCAATTCATTTCACCTTTCCTTTTTGGTGAGCTGTCTTGCAGGACGGTCCTCTTCATGTGCTCATAATGTGGGTGGTGGAAAGCGTGGGCATGCCATGCTAAGCCGCTGAGTCCCTGTGCCCCTCTGCTGTTTGTAGCCACTGTTTTACAGGGGGTTAAACAAAGAGGCCACAGCATTTGGGAGTGGTTTTACACCATGTTTGTGAGCAGAATTGTATTCACGAGTGTACTGCTTTAATATTACATGTAGCCTGCTTCGAGTTGATGCCTGACATCGAGTTGTAGCCTGCTTTGGTTGATGCCTGACAAACTAGCTTTTCTTGCTCATTGTAAAGGTTTAGGGTCAATTCCACCGGGGGACTTAGGATGGGTAATCTGGAAGTGGACCTCGGCACTACCAAACAACTCATACTTTGACATTTTGCCATGGCCTGATATTCAGCATTTTTCAGAAAGATTTCTCCCCCATCATCACATTTGAATTATGTCATAGCCAGTTCCCAGTAGATATCCATAGAATCCATTTCTCTGTGTTAAGGTCTGCTGAGGGGATACTAAGTGCACTTTGTGTGTGGCTGGGGGTGTTCAGAGATGAGTAAGACCCTGGGCCTTGGTATGAAGTGCTTGTGGGGAAACAGACACGTGTACCCAAGATACAAGGAAGTGGGTGCCAGGTAAGGAGGAAAGAGGAAAGGACTGTGCAGGGAGCTATGTGGAATGTGATTCAACTCACACTTGTTTCCTTGAGCACTTATGGAGGCCACAATTAAGATGTGGCCCTTACTCTGAAGGCAATTGCAAGTCACTAGGAGAGGCAGGCAAATGCCCAGGTAACTAGCAGCTCACCACAGCATGGTAGGTGCTGTGCCCAGTGGATGCCACCACCATCACTTCCACGTTTGCCCCATCCCAAATACTAGAGGCCCCATTTGGCCTGGCCTGGTCCAGTGGCCACTGTCCACGGGCCCCTAGCAGCAGCCATGAACACCACTGCTTTCCAGAGTGACAAGCCTGCTTAAAGAAGCCTTAAAAATGAGTGGTAATGCCGGAACCCTGTTGTGTTTATGCCTTGCTGCCAGGTGGGCCCCACAGCTCCGTGTGTACCAGCAAAAGAATGCAGTTTGCCCAGAACTGTATTTTCTACCTTTGAGAGGCTAAGGTACCTAAGTTGTATATAAAAATCGTTAGACAGAAAGCAATGCTGATGCCTCTGAATTACTTGATGCTTTCAGTTTCATAGTGATGGGGGCTCCCTGTTGATTTTGCTGCTTGCAAGGTACAGAAATGCCAGCTGTGCAGTAATCTCATCCCCCTCGCCACCTCCCCCTCCACAGGCACACACACATACATTTCATAGCCATTAAAGAAAAGATGGAAGGGAGGAGGCATGCAGGAACTTTTTGGGGGTGTTGGAAATATTCTATATCTTGATTTGGGTTTGCTTTACATAGATCATTTGTCAAAACTCATTGAATGGTAGACTTATGCTTTTCATGTCTGTTTGTGAATTTTACCTGGAAAAAATAAGCCTAAGCAAATAAATAATGAACTCTAGTTAATGATGGGGAGGCTGAAGTGTTTGGGGTGAAGTTGCTGCCTGCAACTTTGAAATGCACCAAGAATGGGATGGATTGTTGGATTGATTGAGGAATGGATAGCAAAACATTAATTACAGAATTGGGATGGTGGGTATATGGATATTCTCTGTATAATTCTTTCAACTTTTCTGTATGTTTGAAAATTTTTATAATAAAATATTGAAACAGAAGAAGAACTGCAGATAACCAATACTTGTGCCCTCTTGAGCTTTCTATAAATGAATTTCTCCAGTGGTCAATTTCTTGTCTGTTTCCTACACACTGCTTCACCCTGCTTCCTGATGTTGGCAGAGGGGCTTTCTCCTTAAACCTGTTGGTGTGGGGGAATTTCATGAAGGATGTGTTAGCTTGGACTTCCTTTGATGGTGATGCAGTTTATCAATTTAAAATGATATGAACTCTGAAACACAGGGCTTTCTACCCTGTGGGCAGAAGGCTGGGGATTTGCAGCCTGAGAATAGCCTGACAGATTAGAGCCAGAGTTAGAAAAGGATGCATGAGCTCCTCCTGACCAAAGGATGCCAGCTGGCTACCTTGCTGGGTGCTAGGGGAGCAATTTATAGTTATAAAATCTGTAAAGTAGATTTTTCAAAAATTTTAACATTATATATTATACCTGAACATATTCAAACACTTTTTTGAGATGACCTTTTAAAATCTGTAAAGTAATGCCTGCTGTCTTATAAAAAACTACAGGAAATATAAAGAAATAAGGCCAGCTACAGTTTTACAACGTAAAACAACCACTGTTTATATTTTAATATATTCCTCCGTGAATCTTTTTTCATCTTGTGCATTGTTTACATAATTGTGCTATCTTTCATTTGACTGTAATGGAGGAGTTCTTTGGAAGGGAGGCTCCAGAGCCTCCTTGATGTGGACGGGCCCGGAGCCTGGGCTGCTGCTGTAGGGGTTCTGGGCTTGCCTAGCCTGAGAAACCTCCAGCCTATTCACAGAGCCCTTGTGAGATCCTGAGAGGCCCAGAACTTCTTAGACAGCTCTTTTTAAGCTGAAGGCACTTTTCACAGGAGGCAGTAACATGATTGTCATCCTTATGATTTGCCTGTTAGTTGAGCATTTCCCAAGTATGGGGCCCTGCACTAAGTACTTTGCACATATTCTCTCACAGTAACCCTACGAGGGGGCCACTGTTGTCCCCATTTTCTAGCCCAATGTTGGAGTTTAATTCGTCTGCCCTCGTCACATAGCTGGTAAATTGTGGAGCTGTTCTAGACCAGGTGTCCCAATAAGCACTTTGTAGTTGAGATAGGTTACCTCTTTAGAACTTTTTGGTTTACAAAGCAACCCTTTTAATTGCTGCTCCTGGGAATGTTCAGGGCAGATGGAACAAACCTCTATTTCCTAATTAAGAAATGGACAGCCAGAGAGCTGATCACCATTAACCCAAACTACAGGAGTCATGGGTAGGTGGGAGGCTCAAGCTCAGAACCTGGCTCTTTAAATTTGTTTTTTCAGGCCAGGCACGGTAGCTCATGCCTGTCATCCCAGCACTTTGGGAGGCCAAGGCAGGCGGATCACCTGAGGTCAGTAGTTAGAGACCAGCCTGGCCAACATGGTGAAACCCCGTCTCTACTGAAAATATAAAAATTGGCCAGGCATGGTGGCTCACACCTGTAGTCCCAGCACTTTGGGAGGCCAAGGCAGGCGGATCACGAGGTCAAGAGATCGAGACCATCCTGGCTAGCACGGTGAAACCCCGTCTCTACTGAAAATACAAAAAAATTACCTGGGCATAGTGGCGGGCACCTGTAGTCCCAGCTACTCGGGAGGCTGAGGCAGGAGAGTGGCATGAACCCGAGAGGTGGAGCTTGCAGTGAGCCGAGATCTCGCCACTGCACTCCATCCTGGGGGACAGAACGAATCTCCATCTCAAAAAAAAAAAAAAAAGAAAATACAGAAATTATCTGGGCTTGGTTGTGCGCGCTTGTAGTCCCAGCTACTTGGAAGGCCGAGGCAGGAGAATCACTTGAACCCGGCAGGTGGAAGTTGCAGTGAGCTGAGATTGTACCACTGCCCTCCAGCCTGGGTGACAGAGTGAGACTCTGTCTCAAAAAAATTTCCCTTCCCCTTCCCCCCCTTCCCTCCTTCCCCCCTTGCCTCCCTTCCCCCCCTGCCCCCCTTCCCCCTTCCCCTTCCCCCCTTCCCCTCCCCCTTCCCCTCCCCCCTCTTCCCTTTCCCCTTCCCCTTCCCCCCTTCCCCTTCCCCTTCCCCCACTTCCTCTTCCCCATCCCCTTCCCCTTCCCCCCTTCCCCTTCCCCTTCCCCTTCCCCTTCTTCCCTTTCCCCTTCCCCCTCCCCATTCCCCTTCCCCTTCCCCCTCCCCTCTTCTCCTTCTCCTTCCCCCCTTCCCTTTCACCTTCCCCCTTCCCCTTCCCCCCTTTCCCTTCCCCTTCCCCCCTTTCCCTTCCCCTTCCCCCCCCCCTCTTCCCCTTCCCCTCCCCCCCTCCCCTTTCCCCTTCCCCCTTCCCCTTCCCCCC
>NC_045435.1:90780245-90994665 GCF_002776525.5 Piliocolobus tephrosceles | reverse complement strand
CCCCCTCCCCTTCCCCCCTTCCCCTTCCCCCCTTCCCCCCATTCCCCCCCTTCCCCTTCCCTTCTTTTCGATGGATGATCTCCTTGTGTTGCCCAGGCTGGTGTTGAACTCCTGGCCTCAAGCAATCCTGCTCTGGTCTCCCAAAGCACTGGGATTATAGGCATGAGCCACCACACCTGGCTGGCTCTTTAAATTTCTGATTCATCATGTTGCCCCCAGAGTCAGAGAGCTGAAGAGGCTGAGGAAGGAATCGTGGAGCAGGCTGAGATGAAAGCCTCAGGACTTGAGTGAACAGAAGGGCAGGAGTAGAATGTACTAGGTAGGGGCTCATCAGCAAAGGCTGGGCTAAGACCCCGTGGGACTTGTTAGGGGGTGAGGAGCTGCTGGTGGAAGGGCAGGGAAGAGCACTTGCTTGCAGTGTGACAAACCCGGGGCTTGGGGTGTTATATACTTTTTGTAAAACTTGAAGTTACTAAATCCTAGTTGGTGGTTCCCACTGAAAAATAAAGGAAATAATTTAGTTAGAATTGTCTGGCCACGCATGGTGGCTCACACCTGTAATCCTAGCACTTTGGGAGGCTGAGGCGGGAGGAGCGCTTGAGCCTAGGAGTTTGAGACCAGTCTGGGCAACATACCGAGAACCCCCGTCTCAAAAGAAGAAGAAGAAAAAAAGAAATTGCCCAGCCTGCATGCTTGGCGTATTATAGTGATGGTGCAATCTTTCTGAACTGTCTTATAAACAGTGGGCACCTTCAAAAGCTTTGGGTCGGGTGAGGGAGGGAGTTGACCAAGCCCAGGTATTCTGAACATTAGCATAACAGTGGAGCAGGGAAAGTGGGATGGGAAGTCCAGCCTGGTAGCTGTTTTCTGCAGTTAAAAGAGTGACAGAAGGAGAGGGAGAGAAAGACACTTCAAATGAGTCATCCACTGGATTTGGTGGTGGGCTGGCCATGGGGAGGGATGGTTATTATGCTTTGTTCATTGGCTTTTTTATGACTCAGTTTACACTGGTTCCCTCCTGACTCACTGATGTTTCTCTTGTCCTTGCAGGAGCCTGTGTGAAATGCAGCAAAGGGGTGTTTGGGGCTGGCCAGGCCTGCCAGGCCATGGGGAACCTCTACCATGACACATGCTTCACCTGTGCAGCTTGCAGTAAGTGTGGGTGTGGGTGTCGGGTGTGTGGGGGATGGGTAAGGAACATGGCGACTGAGAAAGGGAGGAGAGAGAAGATCATCTTTCTGGAGACAGTTGGTCCATGGCCCTCCTCGGCCCCACAGAAAAGCCAGACAGTGTCTTTTACAGCAGGATTTCTTACCACCAACAGAGGCCGATCCGGGCACGGGGACTTCGCACAATACCAAAGATTGCCTGTGATTCTGGTGATAAGTTAAGTTCAGAGTTATCCCTAATCACATCAGGTTTGAAATACGTAAGAAGAGGTTTCAGAAGATCTGGGAGGAAGTGCTGGGATTCACCATGTCTACCCTGTGTGTCAGTTCTCTCCCCCACTGTGGGGACCAGCCAACCAAAAGTGATGAGTCAGTCAGCTACCCCAGTGTGAGGTGGGGGGCGGGGGGGGGTCCTTTATTACTCTGTAACCAACTCCCTCACCTCATCTTTGATTTGGAGGCTGCTATATGAGCATGAGGTGTGTGTGCACGCCACCCGTGAGCTGGTGCCTACCTAGCACACACCTGTGGGCATCTTTATACTCCAGTACGTGCATTATAATTCAGACAGCCCATCAGGAGTCTGGATTGAATGGTTGGCAACAGCTCCCTGTGGAAGATTCTAACACATTGCATGCTTGCCAAGTCTGACCAAGTTATGGATTGTGCTTGTTTTCTGGTCTCTATCAAATATTAATTTTGAGGAGTATTTTTAGAAAATGTCCTGCTTATATTCTCAATCCTATCCTGAGGCTGGCAGCTCTCAACTAAAAGGCAACGTTACAGCAGAGTCACAGGGTGTCAGGGACAAAGGAGTCTTTCTTACCATCTGGCCTCGTGGTTTGCAATCCTGCTGCTCATTAGAGTCACCTGTGGAGACTTTAAAACTCAGTGATGCCCTGGCCCCACCCTTGATTAGCAGAATCAGATTAGCGAGATTCCTAGCTAATCCTA
The DNA here is from genome assembly GCF_002776525.5 of Piliocolobus tephrosceles. Lineage (NCBI taxonomy): Eukaryota > Metazoa > Chordata > Mammalia > Primates > Cercopithecidae > Piliocolobus > Piliocolobus tephrosceles. The sequence goes on along the minus strand of NC_045435.1, from coordinate 90,992,542 downwards.
TCAGATTAGGATTTAGCTCTGATTCTGCTAATCAAGGGTGGGGCCAGGGCATCACCCTTGGAATTCCTAGAGTGGGGCAAGTGTGTGGTTTTTTTTTTTTTTTTTGAGATGGAGTCTCCCTCTGTTGCCAGGCTGGAGTGCAGTGGTGCAATCTCGGCTCACTACAACCTCCGCCTCCTGGGTTCAAGCGATTCTCCTGCTTCAGCCTCCTGAGTAGCTGGGACTACAGGTGTGCGCCACCATGCCCAGCTAATTTTTGCATTTTTAGTAGAGACAGGGTTTTACCATGTTGGCCAGGATGGTTTTGATCTCTTGACCTTGTGATCTACCCTCCTCGGCCTCCCAAAGTGCTGGGATTACAGGCGTGAGCCACCTCGTCCACCCAAGAGGGGCAAGTGTATTTTTTCACAGTTTCTCGGATTCTTCCAGGGTGTGGTCAGGGCTGACCACCATTAGTTTGGGGCTCCTCACTTTGGATCCTCCTGGAGAAGGGAAGGGGAAGAACTTGTTCACAGCCAGAGATCCTAATTCTCAGTATAAAGTTAACCAGTGCACATGGTTAACCAGTGGCCTCCTAACTTGCTGAGCCTTCATGGTCCAGGCAGATGCCTGAGTTCTGAACCTCATGCTTCAGTCCTCACTGCAATTTCCCCTGGAACACATGCCTGAGAGTTTATGGTTTACCCATTGTTCAGTGTTCACCTATGTAGGGAAAGACTTTGAGATGAATCAAAAAGCCTAGTGAATGTCTGCAGTGGAAATCTAGGAGTGGTCTAGTTACCGAATTCTCTGGGTCTATGGGCCTTTCCTTGTCTGAGCTATGTTGCACTCTGTAAGTAGTAGAATATTAATGGTAACAAACACGATTCTTGTCTATAGCAATGCAGACTGTCCGGTGGAGGTGCGGTTGATGACTGTTGCCCTGTGGAGACTGACCAGTTTTGCAATCTATTTTGATTTCAACATTCCTGATGGTCTATAGTTCTTTGAATTCTCCCAGTTATACCACTAATTGGTTCATTTATTATTGATGAGTTCAATAAAGCCTTGGGCACATGTTTGTATTTTATCTGTGTGGGAGTTGTGTTTAGGCCCTCTTTTATTTAGTTAGTTAGTTACATTTTAATTTTAGTTTTAGATTCAGGAGGTGCAGGTTTGTTACAAGGGTATATTGTGTGACTCTGAAGTTTGAGCTTCTATTGGTCCTGTCACCCAGACAGTGAACATAGTACCCAGTAGAAAGTTTTTCAGCCCTTTCCCCGCTCCTCTTCTTCCCTCCTTTTGAGTCTCCACTGTCTATTGTTCCCATCTTTTTGTCTGTGTGTATCCAAAGTTTAGCTCCAACTTCTAAGTGAGAACATGCAATATTTGGTTTTCTGTTTCTTGTGTTTCTATGTTGCTGCAAAGGACATGATGTCATTCTTTTTTATATCTGTGTAGTATTCCATGGTGTATATGTACCACATTTTCTCTGTTTAGTCCACTGCTGATGGGCACCTAGGTTGATTCCATGTCTTTGCTATTGTGAATAGGGTGGTGATAAACATACGAGTGCAGGTATCTTTGGTAGAAGATTTACTTTTCTTTTGCATATATATCCAGTAATGGGATTGCTAGGTCAAATGGTAGCTCTATTTTTAGTTATTTGAGAAATCTCCAAACTGCTTTCTACAGTGGCTGAACTAACACTCCCACCAACTGTGTATAAGCATTGCCTTTTCTCTATAACCTTGCCAACATCTACTTTTTAACTTTTTAGTAATGGCCATTTTGTGGCTTTGATTTGCATTTCTTTGATCATTGATGATGTGGAGGTTTGTTTTGTTTTGAGATGGAGTCTCGCTCTGTCATCCAGGCTGGAGTGCAGTGATGTAATTGTAGTGCACTGCAGCCTTGAACTTCTGAGCCTCAAGCAACCCTTCTGCCTCAGCTTCTGAGTAGCTGGGACTGCAGGCATGTGCCACCATGCCCAGTTAATGTTTTAAAATTTTTGTAGAGACGGAGGTCTCGCTGTATTGCCCAGGCTGGTCTCGAGCTCCTGACTTCCGGTGATCCTCCCACCTCAGCCTCCCACAGGGCTGGGATTACTGACATGAGCCACCACACCTGGCCCTTGAGCATTTTTTCTTGTTTCTTGGCTGCTTATATCAGATCTTCCTTTACAGTTTATGTTTGACCTTTGACTCCTGCAACAGTTTCTCAATACTTGCTCTATTTTTCAGGAAAAAGAAAATAAATATTAAGGAGAGGCTGTTTTCCACCTCAAGCAATTACCATTTGAATTAGGGAAGCTGTTGGTGAGGGAAAACCAGTTGATGAGCATCTTAGTCTGTTTGGACTGTTATAACAAAGTACCATACACTGGTTGGCTTATAAACGATAGAAATGTATTTCTCACAGTTCTAGAGGCTGGAAAGCCCAAGATCAAGGTGCTGGCAGATGAGGTGTCAGTTAAGGGCCTGCTTCCTGGGTATTCATATGGTGGAAAGGAGCTCTCTGGGATCTCTTTTATAAGGGCACTAATCCCATTCCTTGAGGGTTCCACCTCATGAGAATCACCTCCCAAAGACCCTACCCCCTAATCCCATCACCTTGGAGGTTAGGGTTTTTTTTTTTTTTTTTTGAGATGGAGTTTCACTTTTATTGCCCAGGCTGGAGTGCAATGGTGCAGTCTCGGCTCACCACAACCTCCCCCTCCCAGGTTCAAACGATTCTCCTGCCTCACCCTCCTAAGTAGCTGGGATTATAGCCATGCACCACCATGCCAGGCTAATTTTTGTATATTTAGTAGAGATGGAATTTCTCCACGTTGGTCAGGCTGGTCTCGAAGTCCTGACCTCAGGTAATCCACCCGCCTTGGCTTCCCAAAGTGCTGGGATTACAGGCGTGAGCCACCGTGCCCGGCCAGAGGTTAGGATTTTAACATAGGAATTTTAGGGGGACGTAGACATTCAACCCATTACAGATGAGTCTGTGGGTTCCACCCATGGCTGCTTGTGTGACTGTCTATTTCTTAATGGAGTGAGTTTCTCTTTCTTCACATTGTGACAAGCACAGACACTTAAGGAAGACAGATCTGGTTTGGTTTTTGATTGGTCTAGCATTGAAGGCCTTTGTGGTCTTGTCCCTGTCTTATCACTTCCTGCTTCCTATTCCAGTCAAACTGAATTTCTCTTTTTGACTTCCATGCCTCTGATCACATTGTTCTCTAGAATAGCCTCTCCCCATTCACTTAATACATTTATCTGTCCAGTCTTATGACTCAGCTCAAATGCCTCATCTTCCAGGAAGCCTTCCCTGTTTCCTTAGCAGGAAGAGACTTCTTCTGAATTTGGTGCACTCTGCTTTCTTGTTTTGTTTTGTTTTGTTCTGTTTGTTTGTTTTTAAGACAGATCTCACTCTGTTGCCCAGGCTGGAGTGCAGTGACGTGATCTCGGCTCACTGCAACCTCTGCCTCCTGAGTTCAAGCGATTCTCCTGCCTCTCAGCCTCCTAAGTAGCTGGAGCTACAGGCATGCACCACCAGGCCTGGCTAATTTTTGTATTTTTCGTAGAGACAGGGTTTCACCTTGTTGACCAGGCTGGTTTTGAACTCCTGACCTCAGGTGATCTGCCTGCCTCGGCCTCCCAAAGTGCTGGAATTACAAGTGCAAGCCACCATGTCTGACCTTTGTTGGTGTTATTACATAAATGGTGAACCGCACTCTCTGTGGATCCATTGCCAGCAAACCAGGCCCTAGAACAGAGTTGCTGAAGGAATGAGGATTCGGATTTTGTCAAAAAGTGAGTACAGGGGCATTGCTGTTTGCCCTGGGGCTGCACACCCTCCTGCTGTGTGAATGTCCCACTTCCTGTCCAGTTCCAAAGAACAGTTGGAATGTTGGAGACTGGGCATGTGTCTCAGCAGCTTGCCTTTTTTCAGTTACCAGATTGCTGCCCTTTACCTCAGCTTTCAGCAGAAGGAGGCACCCAGGAGCTCTGTGTCTCAGCTCTGCAGGTCCTGAGTGTGTCTCTGTGAGCCTCAGCACCATGGAGACGGCACAACTGGGGGTCTCGGTGCATCTAGAGCATCCCCTCCTTCTTAGAAGAGAAAATGGGGGCAGACAGGGAAAGAGAATTTCTCAAGGTCAAAAACCTGGCTATGGAGCTGGCACGGAATCCAGGCCTCTTGAATCTGTGCTCACCTGTACTTCCCTGTTTTTCTGGTTCTCCCTCCTCTGATTAATTCCACCTAGTCAAGCAAAAAGAAGTGTATTTTCTTTGTTCTTTATCCTATTTTGTTTATTGATAGAGTCTGGTTAGTGTGTATATTTCTGAACATATTTGTATATGTATCTTTTCTATTTTCCCATTTCATTTATGAAAATCTAGTTTAAAACACTATATATAGTATGTAAAGCCAGATTTTATATTTATTTATATATATTTTATTTTATTTATATTTTATATTTTTATATATAACATATGGCATATGCAGGTATCTGTTGGTATACACACATACTTCTTGAGGTCCATTGATACTGCATTAAAACGTAGTGTTGGGATACTGTTAAGCTCACACACATTTACAGGGCAAGTCCAGGGCCTGACTAGTTTGGTAAAGATACAACAAGTCTCTGTTACGTCAGGCTGTTTATTACTTACATAGGCAACACAAAGAATATGTCAAAGGTACCATCTTCCTGGGTCCTTGTCCCATACACTGCAGAGGATGACACTGAAGCAAAAGAGGCGGATGCCTGCCACACAAGTGGGATTTTGAGAAGCAATTTTAGACTGCAGCTAAGTGGTCTCAGAGCCCACAGCTCTGTTCTGAGGGGCAGGCAGAAATTCCCATACCTCATTAGAGATAAGACACTGTCTGGTGACAGGCTCCTAGGGGAATAGGGAGGTGAATGAGAGAGAGCCATGCATCCCTTTGTGTTCTGGAAGCCTACAAGGTGTTCCACCAAGATCCAGGCAAACCTTTGCATACATGGCTATGTGCAGGTTCTCCCAGGCACCGAGGCAGGTTTCCTTACACGAATATGCACATTCCCCCATCTGCTGATAAGAAGCAGCAATGGGGAAAGCTCTGAGAACTATTTTATTTTATTTTATTTTATTTTATTTTATTTTATTTTATTTTGAGGCAGAGTCTTGCTCTGTTGTACAAGCTGAAGTGCAGTGGTGTGATCACAGCTCACTGCAGACTTGAACTCCTGGGCTCAGGCGATCCTCCTACCTCAGCCTCCTGAGTAGCTGGGATTACAGACATGCGCCACCATGTTCGGCTATTTTTTATTATTTTTTGTAGAGACAGGGTCTTGCTATGTTGCCCAGGCTGGTCTCGAACTCCTGGGCTCAAGCAGTCTGTCTGTCTTGGCCTCCCAAAGTGCTGGGATTATAGGCATGAGCCACCACATCTGGCCACTGCAAAGAAAATTTTAAAGACAGAAACCTGTTATGTTAGCATTGTAGCTCAGCTACTGTCACTTTTATGTTTTCCTTGCCAGTTTTTCTCCAAATTTATACACACTTTTTAGAGTTGTGATCGTAGTATATAAACAGTATTGTATCCTTCTAATTTAACATCATGTCATACATAGTTCATAATAGTAATTTTAAGTTACTTGGTGATCGACTGAGTCGTGCCACCGTTAATGGCTGGCTTGTGGGTTGTTACACACAGCCCCAGCCAGCATCTTCGTGCAGCATCTTTCCTTCCCTCTGTGGGATTGTTTCCTTGGTGTTCGTGCTAGCAGTAAGCATCAGGTTGTGGTGTGGGCGTTTGTGTGGTTTGTTCAAGTTCCCTTCTTTCTTGCTGTGCTCCTTGGGCTGGGAATGTTTGGTTGCCATGGAGATGAGTGCTGTGGGTCTCCCTCCTCCCCTCTCAGGCTCCGTCCACCCCAGGCAGCCATGCCCCCCACTGGCTCCGGATGCTCTCAGGAAGCTGTTGGCACACCCTGGAGTGGGAGGGAGGTCCTTGGAGAGGGCAGGAGTGGCCTTTGTTGGCAGCTGTGTCCACTTACGTGTCAAGTGGCCTGTCTGAGGGAGGCTGGCGCCCACCTGTGCCTCAGAAGCAGCAATGTGAGAGGAGGAACAATGTGCTGACATGTGGGGTTGAGTGGACTTCTCGGCACCTTCAAGAATAGTCTGTGAGGCCAGGCGCGGTGGCTCAGCCTGTAATCCCAGCACTTTGGGAGGCTGAGGCAGGTAGATCACTTGAGGTCAGGAGTTTGACACCAGCTTGGGTAACATGGCAAAACCCCATCTCTACTAAAAATACAAAAATTAACCGGGTGTGGTGGCACGTGCCTGTAATCCTAGCTATTTGGGAGGCTGAGGCAGGAGAATCACTTGAACCTGGAAGTCGGAGTTTGCAGTGAGCCAAGATGGCGCCACTGTGCTCCATCCTGGGCGACAGAGTGAGACTCTGTCTCAAAAAAAAAAAAAGAATGGTCTATGAAGGAGAAGTAGGCAAGGTCCTGTGTCCTCACTCCAGGCAGACTAAGGTTTAAAAGTAAGACATTCATTTCATAGACTAAACAAATTGCATCCTACAGTCAGGTGAAACCTGCTTGCCATGTCATTGTCATGATTCCTATTAGTTTTTCGATGATATAAGATGGAAAATGATGGACTAGGTAAATACACTCTCCCTGCCAGAAGCCCATGGAGCATGGGGGTGCCCACCTTGGGGATGGAAGTTGGGAAGCAGCCAGTCCCACAGCTGACAAAAATTATGCCCAGTGCAGGCCCGAGCTCAGTGGAAGGCTGCAGAGGGCCAGACAGGGTCCACTTGGGATGGTGCTGGGATGTGTAAGTCAAGGCCAGAATGAATTGCAGTGGTGAAACCTACTGTTTATATTCCTGGGTACAAGATGCACTGTGACCTGCCAGCCATGCCTTAGTGGGGAGAAAAAGCAAAACTAAGAGTATATACCATTGCTCATTTCACCTTCCAAAAACCTAATGTCCATGCCTGTTGAAGATTGCGGATGGGATTTATAGTAAAATCTCACTTGTTGAGACCCAGTTGGAAGAAAGCCTTTCTTAGTAAAAAGCCTGCATCTAGAACAGTCACAAAATGCCATTTTGTTACTTGAGATAGATAAAACAATTAGGACCAAGCCTAGTGTTGTGGAACAGAAGTTCTTAGCAAATGAATAAGTGCTTGGTGATTGACGCACCCCTCTGAACTGGAGGGTTCTTGTCAGCTATTTTGTTTTTCTTACAGTCTAAAATACTGCATCTGAAATCCTTTCCCTTTTTTGTTGACTTTGTAAATGACCTCATCAACTCAGCCCCTGAAAATGCTTCCACATTTTGAATTAGTTAAGCCTGAACTAGGGAGGTCTTCCTTTAATTCATGCAGGTCTGCTTCTGTGAAACAGTCACCGTGGTATTTATAGATAATTTATAGGTAAGCTTTCTAGCTCACTGTGGGCTGACACCATGTAGCCCTCCTCCGCCCATGGCAGCTCACTAAATCCTGTAACAATTCAGTGAGTTCAGCGTTCATTATTATTATTACTCTTAACTTAAGATGTACAGATTGGGGCTTGGGGAGTTTACTTTGTGGTTGGTTACATCACTGTTAAGTGGTGTGCTCAGCACTTGAACCCAAGACCCATGGATCCACAGCTCTCGCTGTTATCCACTATATTAAATTACCTTTGCTTAGAGAGAGTATTTGCCAAAGACAGGAGCCGGGCTCTAGCCATGGGGCCTTGCCTTGCCTTTTCAGGTTCAGCAGCTGCCTTGGGGTTGTGTGACAACAGAGACTGGGTTTTTGGCCACCCTCGAGTTGTGAGTGCAGGAGTGGCCTGGGGCTGGGAATGGGGGGCTAGAATTCAATAGTGGGATGCACCCAAAGTAGAGAAATGGACTAAGGGCTTTGATCCCTGAATTTCTGAGCTGTTGAATTGTCCCAATATTTCTCATCATTTTCAGCAGTTCTGTATGAGCTGAATGAGTCAGCAGGACCTAAGGAAAAAGCTGAAGATCAAGAACGTGAGAAAGGAAGAGTGGGCAGATGCTAAAGGAAATCAGTGGGCACGGGAAAGATCAGGAAGCAACCAAAATAGGCTGGAGCTAGCCAGAAGGCCGCAGGGGTCAGAAGAGAGTGGAGGGGCCACTTACTTTGGTTATCAAAGGGTCTCTTGTGTCTGTCTCCCGCAAGCCTAGTTCTGCTAGTGCACTGGAGTTGGGGCCAAACCTGGTTTCCCAGGTCAGACTCTGCCGGTTCAGTCAGAGGCCAGGAAGTCCCTGACAGGGGAGACCATCAGACTCCTTTGTTCCTATCGTCTGAACAGAGTCTGAGGGTTTTGCAGTATATTGTAGAGGTTAACTTTGGTGTAACCTGTACCTTATGTTGCCATGTCTCCATCGTAAGCTCCTGATATTGCACATGTCTGGTTTTTGTTGGAAGTCTGCACCCTTCCCCCGTGGTAGTCTCAGACCAAGGGTGATAATTGGTGGTGCCCAGGGTGTCATCTGTCTTCTCAAGTCTAAGTGGAGAATGAAGAGCAGCTCTGATACGACAGGAGCGTCACATCGTAATTAGCAGGAAGATGTTGCACCACAGTGCCTCATCTCAGAGCCAGAGTCCTGGGTTAGGGAGTAAACTCTTTTACCCAGGTCTGACTGTATTCTGGCATCGCAGGCACTCCTCAGGTTTCCGTGGCCCTCTCATCTCACTCAGAGTATCCCTTCTTCATGTGTCTCTCAGCTGTTCTCTTACATTTCTGCCCTGGCTCTGGCCTCTTCAGCTTCCTTCTCCTTCCCTTTCCTTCCCCTCCTCTCTCCTCCTTTCACTGACAGTTTTGTTTGCACTCATAGTTGCCCATCAGTGGATCCGTGCCTGTAAGTCAGTGTAATGCAAGCTGCTGTCTGTGGAGCATTTATTGCATTTATTGCAGTGAGCCACGATCGTGCCACCGCACTCCAGACTGAGTGACAGAGTGAGACTCTGTCTCAAAAAAAAAAAAAGATTTAGGAACTAGAGGCTTTATATGCAGTCCAATACAGTAGACACAAGCTGCACATGGCTGTCTTCTTGTGTCCCTTGCTTGCCTTCCAGCCACACTCATCTTACACAAGAGGTCATGGGGACTCAGAGCGGTTGCCCAGCTGGTGAGTGGGGAAGTGGGTTCGTGCCCGGGGCACGTGGCCACTGCGTATATGCTTGCCACCACATCCATGTCCTTCACCCTCACTGTGCGTCAGTCAGTCACCATCACAAGGAGCCTTTTGCGGTGCCGACCTCTGGCTCTGCCTGCAGAGATCCCAGTTTCTGAGATCTGTGTGTGCAGGGGGAGCATCCTGAGGGATGTGATGAAGTTAGCTGGGAAGTTGGATGTGGCCCTGCAATGGGCCTCACCACCAGCCCACTTGACCTTCATGTGGACTTCAGTCCTCTGGCCTCTCTCTGACCTATAGACCTACACCATCCAACACAGCAGCTACTGGCCACGTGAGTCTCTTGAGCACTTGAAATATGGCTAGTGTGACTAAGGAACTGCATTTTCCATTTTATTTCATTTTAATTAATTAAAGTTTAAATTTATTTTAGTAGCCACCTGCAGCTTGTGGCTACTGTATTGGACGGCATATAAAGCCTCTTGTTCCTAAATTTTTTTTTTTTTGGAGGCAAAGCCTCACTCTGTCACTCAGGCTGGAGTGCAGTGTTACGATTATGGCTCACTGCAACCTCTGCCTCACGGGCTCAAGTGATGATCACTCCCACCTCAGTCCCTTTAGTCCCCTGGCTAATTTTTTTAAAATTAATTTTTGTAGAGATGGAGTCCCACTATGTTGCCTAGATTGGTCTCAAACTCCTGGGCTCAAGTGATCCTCCTGCCTTGGCCTCCCAAAGTGCTGGAATTACAAGTGTGAGCCACAATGCCCAGCCTCTAAATCTTCTTAGCCAGAGTTCACTTATTAGTAGGAAATTACTCATGAAGTTTCTTGTTTTGATACTTTATACATCACCAAGTCAATATAGTCACATTGTCAAAAAATATATATGGGAGAAGAAAATCACCTATAATTCAATACCAAAAAGAACCCCCAAAAACGTATGCTGTACCTGCATAGACGTTTTTGCCTGGTTGTCATCACAGTGTATGTTTGCTTTTATGCCCTGCTTTTTCCACTTACAGATATATCATATGCCTTTTCCCTCATTGCTCCATAGCCTTCATAACCATCTGCTGCGTAAGATCCTGTTGATTTGGTGACTCAAAACCAACATAACCTTCCTGCCAGTTAAAGTTTAAAGGGGAAGTGAACTCTTACCATGGGAGCTCCCAGACTCTTCCCAGGAGTACTGAAGTTGGCTGGGTGTGGATCCTGTGGCCAGGTTTTCAAGGACCAGATGCATGACAGGGCACCGGTCAGCCTGGGGGTCTGGCAAATCCAACGCCTGGCCAGAGGATGCAGACCCTTCCCTGTGTTCAGGGGCAGGGTGACAGCTGCCTCTCCACGTCAGCAGCAGCCCTGCAGTGGTCACCACTGGTGGCATTTGGATGCCAGCAGGGTCCCAGATGCCCTGTTTTGGGCAGACCATCTCTGTCTCTTGCATGGATCACTGCTGTCACCTCCAGTCTGGTCTCTGGGCACAGCAGTGAGGAGGCCACTCTCCAGCTCAGAGACCTTCAGCTACTTTTTGCCTTAACATTGTAGTCCAGTTCTTTTGCCTGGTGTTTAAGACATTCCTTAAATTAGTTCTAACTTCTTTCCTGTCTTCTTTCAAACTACCCCCCTCCCCTGCTGCCCCACAGCCTCCTGAAGCGCTGAAGCCCCTGGCCACATGGCACATCACCTGTCCTTTTCTACCCCTGTACTTTGTCACCCTTACCCTTCATCACCACCCAGGTGAACATCACTCTCCCTTCATTGTCTTCCAATGCCGTCTCCATTGCGGCTCCCCTCATCTTGGGTACCATGTGTACCTTGTTCATTTGCCTGCCCTATGGTGTTTTCAGTTATGATTGGATTGAAACTGTTTGCAGGGATCTCTATCTCCCCCTAGATGATCAGTTTTGGGAGAATAGGGACAGGGTTTAACTGATGGTGATTTTACTCCTTATAACCCTTCAGCACCTTTGGTATAATTCTGAACACAGAATAAATGTTGGAATAAATACAGGTGACACTTCCCCATTACCTGATACTCATCACTTCACCTCCTCACCCGCCTTGCCTCATCCCTGAGCAACTACTGATCTACTTCCTATCCCTATAGATTTGCCTATTCTGGATATTTCATATGAATGGAATCATATAATATATGATCTTCTGTGTCTGGCTTTTTTCACTTAGCATACATTCCAGGTTCATCCACGTTGTAGCATGAATCAGTATCTCATACCTTTTTGTGACTGAATACTATTCCCTTGTATAGATGAGGTAGCATATTTTGTTTATTGATTCTGCAGTTGATAGATACTTGTTTTTATTTTTGGCTATTATAAATAATGTTGCTATGAACATTCCTAGACAGGTGTTTATGTGAACATATCATTTCTGTTCTCTTGAGTAAATACTAGGAGTGAAATTGCTGGGTCATATGGTAACTATGACCTTTTGAGGACCTGTTTTTCAAAGAAGCTTTACCATTTTACATTCCCATCAGCCATGTATGAGGGTTCCAGTATTTCCACATCCTTGCCAACACTTATGCTTATCTAGTTTTTTTTATTCTAACTATCCTATTTGGTGTGAAGTCGGATCTCATTGTGGTTTTGATTTGCGTTTTCCTGATGATTAATGATGTTGAGAATCTTTTCGTACATTTATTAGCCATTTGTATGTCTTATGTGGAAAAATGTCTTTTCAATTCCCTGCTCGTTTTTACTTGGATTGTCTTTTTATTATTGAGTCTTAATAGTTCTTAATATGTTTTACATATCAATCTCCTGTCAGATATAGGATTTGCAAAAATTTTCTTTCATTCTGTGGACTGTCATTTCATTTTCTTGATGGTATTGTTTACGGCACAAAGGTTTTAAATCTTCGATACAGTATAATTTATCTACTTTTTTTTTCTTTTTTTGCCTGTGTTTTTGGTGCTTTTTGTAGGAAAACATTGGCTGACCCAAGGTCACAAAGATTCATGTCCATGTTTTCTTCTAAAAGTTTTAAAGAGATTTAACTAATAAGAAAAAAGTCTCACTTGTCCATACATTTGCCATTTCTGCTCCTCCTCATCCCTTTGTTTAGATTCCAGTTTTTTCATCTGGTACCATTTTTCCTTCTGCTTGAAGGACTTCTCTTTTTTCTTTTTCGCGTGCTGATCTGCTGATGAATTCTTTAAACTTTTCTATATCTGAATTTGTCTTTCTTTCACTTTTTTAATTTTGAAATATGTATTTTTTTGCTGGATATAGAATTCTAGCTTGATACTTTTTGAGTTCCTTAAAGTTTTTTTTTGTTTGTTTTTGTTTTTACATTTTCTCACTTATTTTGTTTTTAATGAGAAATCTGATATCTCTATTCTCTGTATGTAACATGTTTTTCCCCTCTTCTGACTGCTTTGAAGATTTTATCATTGATTTGCAGAAATTTGATTATGATATCCCTTGATATACTTTTCATGTTTCTTGTGCTTAGGGGTTTGTTGAGCTTCTTGGATCTGCGGGTTTGTAGTCTTCATCAAATCTGTTTCTTTACATTCCTCCCCTTCCACTAGGGACTCCAATTACTCCAATCTTAGGCACCCTGAAGTTGTCCCATAGCTCACTTATGCCCATTTCATTATTTTAAAAATTCTTTTCCTCTCAGTTAATTTTGGACATGTTCTATTGCTGTACCTTTAAATTCACTAATGTTTTCTCTTGCAAGGTGTAATCTGCCATTAATCCTATCCAATGTATTCTCTTTTCTAAAATTTTAAAAAACTTTTTTGTTATTTATTTATTATTTATTTATTTTATTATACTTTAAGTTCTGGGGTACATGTGCACAATGTGCAGATTTGTTACATATGTATACGTGTGCCATGTTGGTTTGCTGCACCCATTAACTCATCATTTACATTAGGTATTTCTCCTAATGTTATCCCTCCACCAGTCTCCCACTCCCCTGACAGGCCCCAGAGTATGATGTCCCCTCCCTGTGTCCACGTGTTCTCATTGTTCAACTCCCACTTATGAGTGAGAACATACGGTGGTTGGTTTTCTGTCCTTGTGATAGTTTGCTGAGAATGATGGTTTCCAGCTTCATTCATGTCCCTACAAAGGACATGAACTCATCCTTTTTTATGGCTGCATAGTATTATGTGGTGTATATGTGCCACATTTTCTTTATCCAGTCTATTATTGATGGACATTTGGGTTGGTTCCAAGTCTTTGCTATTGTGAGTAGTGCTGTAATAAACATATGTGTGCATGAGTCTTTATAGCAGTGTGATTTATAATCCTTTGGGCATATACCCAATAATGGGATTGCTGGGTCAAATGGTATTTCTAGTTCTAGATCCTTAAGGAATCACCACACTGTCTTCCACAATGGTTGAACTAATTTACACTCCCACCAACAGTGTAAAAGCGTTCCTATTTCCCAAATCCTCTCCAGCGTCTGTTGTTTCCTGACTTTTTAATGATCGCCTTTCTAACTGGCGTGAGATGGTATCTCGTTGTGGTTTTGATTTGCATTTCTCTAATGACCAGTGATGATGAACATTTTTTCATATGCCTGTTGGCGGCATAAATGTCTTCTTTTGAGAAGTGTCTGTTCATATCCTTTGCCCACTTTTTAATGGGTTCTTTTTTTTCTTGTAAATTTGTTTAAGTTCTTTGTAGATTCTGGATATTAGTCTTTTGTCAGATGGATAGATTGCAGAAATTTTCTGCCATTCTGTAGGTTGCCTGTTCACTGTGCTGATAGTTTCTTTTGCTGTGCAGAAACCCTTTAGTTTAACTAGATCCCATTTGTCTATTTTGGTTTTCGTTGCCATTGCTTCTGGTGTTCTAGTCATGAAGTCTTTGCCTGTGCCTGTGTCTTGAATGGTATTGCCTAGATTTTCTTCTAGGGTTTTTATGGTTTTAGGTCTTACATTTAAGTCTTTAATCCATCTTGAGTTAATTTTTGTACAAGGTGTTAAGGTATCCAGTTTCAGCTTTCTAGATATGGCTAGCCAGTTTTCCCAGCACCTTTTATTAAGTAGGGAATACTTTCCCCATTGCTTGTTTTTGTCAGGTTTGTCAAAGATCAGATGTCTATTTTTTTTTTTTAGGATGGAGTCTCGCCCCCATTGTGCAGGCTGGAGTGTAATGGCGTGATCTTGGCTCAATGCAACCTCCATCTCCTGGGTTCAAGCGATTCTCCTTCCTCAGCCTCCCAAGTAGCTGGGATTACAGGCGTGCACCACCACGCTCAGCTAATTTTTGTATTTGTAGTAGAGACAGGGTTTTGCCACACTAGCCAGGCTGGTCTCAAACTCCTGACCTCAGGTGATCCACCCGCCTCGGCCTCCCAAAGTGCTAGGATTACAGGTGTGAGCCACTGCATCCGGCCTGTTATTTATTTATTTTGAGATAGAGTCTTGCTCTGTTGCCCAGGCTAGAGTGCAATGGTGTGATATCAGCTCACTGCAACCTCTGCCTCCCAGGTTCCAGCGATTCTCATGCTTCAGCCTCCTAAGGAGCTGGGATTGCAGGCATCAGCCACCATGCCTGGCTAATTTTTGTATTTTTAGTAGAGATGGGGTTTTATCATGTTGGCCAGGCTGATCTCAAACTCCTGGCCTCATGTGATACGCCTTCCTTGGCCTCCCTAAGTGCTGGCATTACAGGTGAGAGCCACCATGCCTGGCCAGCCAATGTATTCTTTATCTCAGACATTTTGGTTTTCATCTCTAGCGGCTCAGTTTGAGCCTTTTTGATATTTTCCATGTTGCTATATCCAACATATTGAATATTGAGAAAATAGCTTTTAATGTCCTTCTCTGCTAATTCTAATATCTGTGTCTGATCGGGGTTGATTTCCATAGATTGATTATTCTCTTCCCTATGGGTTGTGCTTTCCTGCCTCTTCGCATGCCTGGGAATATTTGATTGGCTACCAGACATTGTAAACTTTACCTTATTGAGTCTTGGATATTTTGTATTCTTTAAATCTTCTGAGCATTGTTCTGAGATGCAGTTAAATTATTTAGGAACAGTGATCCTTTCCAGTCTTGCTTTTATGATTTATTAGGTGAATTCAGAGCAGAGCTCAGTCTAGGGCTCTGTTATTCCTCATTTTCAGGGCTGGTGGGAATAGGCACTGTTTCTAGCTTTTGTGGGTGCCAGGCACTGTTCTTGCTAATCCTGCAGATGTTTGTCCTCTGACTCTGGTTAGTTTCCTCACAGGCAAGAGCTGGTCGGTGCTCTGCTGAATACTTAAAGGAGACCCTCTGCACATCTCTGAGTTGTCTCTCTGTGCAGTATTCTCATCTCTGATCCAGACGGTAATAGCCTGGAATAGGGGAAATGGAAAACTCACTATAAGACAAAGAAAGACTTTGGAGCGGCACGTGAGAAGAGAATTGGAGCATGAGACAGCACTGCTCGGATCATGGTCCTTGGCCCGCACCGGCAAAGGCCGAGAAAGAGACGAGGATGTTTAGAGACCTTCCTAAGAGTTTGACAGAGTGGCTTTGTGTCAGTTGAATTGGACAATAACTACATTTGGGGCTTGGATTTTATGTTTCATTTTTCTATATTATTGTGTTTTACAAGATAATAAGTCTGATAGATGGAAATTAAAAACAAAAGCCTCCCATACCTAGCCCTTTGCCACAGATAAACTGAGAAGGAAAGAGTGATGTAGGGGATTTGGATGAGGAGGGAGGGAGGGTGGTGGTTGTGATTTTTAGCTCTGGTGGGTATCATTTGAGGAAACGGAAATGCTGGCAACAGTCACACCAGATACCTGGTATGAGGTGCACTGGGCTGTGTTCCCCACTGTGATCCCACTTTTATCCTCACCAGGGAACCTGAAGGGTTTTGGTGGCAGCCAGGGTCTCGTTTCAGGGAAGGGGCAAAGGCAAGATTGGACCCCAAGCCTGAGTGCTTTTCCACAGCAGAAAGTGCTTGCCCCTTTCTGCTGTGCTCCTTGGCTTACTGAGACTGGGCAAGCCTGCACAATCAAGGCTGGATCTTTCCTTCACTTGAGCCAAACCAAATTGATTTGTTTTTAGCAATGTCTTTTAAGAGTTAACCTATTCTGGGACTGGGTGTGGCGGCCTATGCCTGTAATCCTAGCACTTTGGGAGGCTGAGGCAGCCGGATCACCTGAGGTCAGGAATTTGAGACCAACCTGGCCAACATGGTGAAATCTCATCTCTACTAAAAATACAAAAATTACCTGAGTGTGATAGTGCATGCCTGTAGTCCTAGCTACTCAGGAGGCTGAGGCAAGAAGATGGCTTGAGTCCAGAAGGCAGAGGTTGCTGGAGCCAAGATTGCACCACTGTACTCCAGTCTGAGCTACGTAGCAAGACCCTGTCTCAAAAAAAAAAAAAAAACCCTATTCTAGAAAAGCTGTTTGAAGAAGTAGATTGGGTAGAATTTTGTGTGATGATGCAGATATTCTAAAGCTACTCTAGTCACAAATGGCCATTAAGTACTCAAGATATACTTGTTCAAGTCCTGGCACTAAATTTATAATGTTATCTTAATTGATTTAAATTTACATATAAATGACCGTATGTGGCTGGTAGCCACCATGGACAGTACAGGTAGAAGTCACTAACTGGGACAGTACGACCAAAATAATCCAAGTGACTGCTAATGTTCGCTTTCTTTTCTCGGGAACTCTTCTCATTGTTGGGAAACCCTTGCATTTTTACTTCTCAGGGAGATATTTTGGAACTGAAATTTGTGGTGGAGTCTTACCGCCAAGGACCAATTATGTTTCTAGAATAGCTTATAGCTCATTTCTGTTTTATAGGGAAGGAAGAAAGGTGAGTATTATTGCAAGTTTTAGTTTTGTCAGATTAAATGGCTGACCTCTTTTTATGATGTCCCCAACTCTTGTTTTCTTTGTTAAACTACACCGGCTTTTATCAGATGCATTTTTCTCTTTTCAGCTGAAGATGGCCTGAAGGCAAATATAAAATACTCGTTCACAGCCTACATGGTGGCTCACGCCTGTAATCCCAACACTGTGGGAGGCCGAGGCAGGTGGATAGCCTGAGCCCCAGAGTTCGAGACCAGCTTGGGCAACATGGTGAAACCCCGTCTCTACTAAAAATACACACAAAAAATTAGCCAGGCATGGTGGCATCCGCATGTGTTCCCAGCTACTTGAGGCTGAGGTGGGAGGACTGCTCTAGCCCAGAAGGAGATTGCACCACTGCACTCCAGCCTGGGTGACAGAATAAGACCCTGTCTCAAAAATAATAATAATAATAATAATAATTCACTACATCTGTGGAAAGTGTCTTTTTGGAGTGGATTCTCTGTGAATCTGCACATTGATCAGTCTTTTTTTTTTTTTTTTTTTGAGACAAGTTGTCACTCTGTCACCCAGGCTTGAGTGCAATGGTGCGATCTCAGCTCACTGCAACCTCTGCCACCCAGGTTCAAGTGATTCACCTGCCTCAGCCTCCTGAGTAGCTGGGATTACAGGCTCACGCCACCACACCTGGCTAATTTTTGTATTTTTAGTAGAGACAGGGTTTCACCATGTTGGCCAAGCTGGTGTCGAACTCCTGACCTCAAGCGATCCGCCTGCCTCAGCCTCCTAAAGTGCTGGGATTATAGGCACGAGCCACCATGCCTAGCCTATTAGTCAATATTTTATACATGGCTGATGTAAATAAAGAGCACTCTGACTACTGTATTCTAAAACTGTAAAAATGGTCTATTGATTATATATTTAGTGTGACTACCATCAGCTATTTCCTAGTGGAGGGAATTCCTCTGCTGGAAGCAGGACGATTCTGAAACTAGAATTGTAAAGGTGTAGCACTGATATTCCCACCGCAGCATTATGTTTGATGCTGATTATCCAGGGATGGTTTAGGTCTTCACATTTTTGACCAAGATGAACAGCATCAAATGGAAGTGCCAGTTCAGAGACATGCCTGAGGCATAGCCTGACTTGGTAGTTTTCAACGTGTGGTCCCTGGACTGGCACCATCAGCATCACTAGGGAACTTAACTAGAAATGCAGAGTCTCGGGCCCCTTCCCACACTTACTAAGTCAGCAGTCTGTGTTTTAACTAACCAACCTGGTGGTTCTGAAGCATGCTAAAGGTTTGAGAACCACCTCAGTTTTTGGTGTTTATCCCTTGGCTATTCCATTTTGTCCTCTGTCCTTATTAGCTCTGCCATAGCCACAGCGGCTCCCTAGTGTTACGCCTCTACGTATGAGCCGCCATAGCAAGTCAGTGAGGACAGTAAAATTTGCCTCTTTAAGGGAGCAGAGGAAAGTTTAATTGGGAATGCCAGGAAATCCGTCTTCTTCCCTGGAAAGACTGAGCGTTTATACTGCCCCTCCGCAAATCCCGATGTTGAAACTCGAATCCTAACATTATGGTATTTGGAGGTGGAGTCTTTGGGAGGTGATTAAGTCATGAGGGTGGAGACTTCATGAATGGGATTAGTGTCCTTATGAGAAGAGCTCAGAGATTTAGTTAGTTCCCTTTCCGTCATGTGAGAACACAGCAAGAAGACAGCCATCTGTAAATCAGGAACTGGATCCTCACTAAGAACCTGACCCTACTAGCACCCTGATGTTGGACTTCCAACCTCCAGAGCTGGGAGAAATAAATGTCTATTGTTGAAGCTACTCGGTTTAGGGTATTTTGTTCTAACAGCCTGAAACGACTAAGACATTCCCCTTAGTCTGAGAGAGATTCCTTTTGGAATAGACAACAAGAGAGACAGTATAGAGTGGTGGAAAGAGTGTTGACTTGCACGAGAGAGACTTGTGTTCGAATCTCAACTCTTCTATTTAATTTTTCGCTACATAGGTAAATTTAACCTCTTTAGCTTTTGTTTCTCCATCATTAAAAAAAAGCATCAGTAACTTGACCATAATGCAATAAGTGAATTTCCTTTTTCTCTTTTCTTTTCTTTTCTTTTTTTTTTTTTTTTGAGACGGAGTCTCGCTCTATTGCCAGGCTGGAGTGCAGTGGTGCAGTCTCGGCTCACTGCAACCTCTGCCTCCTGGGTTCAAGCAATTCTCCTGCCTCAGCTTCCCGAGTAGCTGGGATTACAGGCACGCGCCACCACACCCAGCTAATTTTTGTATTTTTAGTAGAGACGGGGTTTCACCATGTTGGCCAGGACGGTCTTGGCCTCCTGACCTCGTGATCCACCCACCTCGGCCTCCCAAAGTGCTGGGATTACAGGCTTGAGCTACCACTCCCGGCCAACAAGTGAGTTTCAGCTGCCCAAACATCAGGGCACATTGCAAGATTAATGAAATGACTCAAGCAGGCCTCCAGCTGGCCGGCTTGGGGAAAGTTGTACTGCTTCAGTCTGTCCTTGTCCTGGCTGTGGTTTAGCACCACCTAGTGGCGGTTGGGTGCTCTAGCTTAAATATCAGTAAGGAGGATTCTGGATCCTGCTCTTGACTGGAACTTTCAGGACAGTGGCAGTGATTCCTGGAATTTTCAGGTCAGTTGGCATCTGTTCCATTGGCCAGATCTAGGGTGATTCAGCCTGGAGAATACCTGAATACCTTTTCTGCCTCCCTGCTTCTCAGCACCAGGTTGCTTGCTGTTTCCTACCTGGCGTCAGCCTCCTCTCAGCAACCCCCTTTCTCCAAAGATACAAACTTTAGCCTGTCTCCAAGTGGAAGGTTACCTGTCAAGTTACATCCAAATGCCTGTCATCACAAGGAGTTTTTACAGAGTTGTTGGTGACACTTAAGTGAGACATGAGGCAAGCAAAGGGCCCAGTACCTAGAAAGTGCTTGAATGAAAACTCCCTTTTCCGGCCAGATGTGGTAACTCACACCTGTAATCTCAATGCTTTGGGAGGCCAAGATGGGAGGATTGCTGAGGCCAGGAGTTCGAGGCTTCAGTGAGCTATGATTGCACCGCTGCACTCCAGCCTGGGCAACAGAACAAGACCCTCTCTCAAAAAAAAAAAAAAGAAAGAAAGAAAGCCCTGTCCCATTTCCTGGCAAAAGAGAGAAACTGGATTCTGCGTATAGGTGTGCATCCAACAAGCATTAAATACTGCTAGATGGCCTCATGGTGCAGTGGAACAAGCACAGCTACCTGGGTAAGCCTCAATTTCCTCACTTATGAAATGAAAATGATAATGTGTAACTCATAAGTATCATATTTTTACTCCAGAAAGTTAGGCATAATCCTTGGATGTGATTTCAAGTGATTCCCCAAAATAATTCCTGTATCCTTGCGCTGCTCCTTGGCATTGACATGTGATGTGTTTGATTTCTGCCTCACTCTTTACTGAACCCTTCCCATGCTCGCTGGAGTAGGTGATGGCTTTGAGTAGGAAATGACATCCGTAAAAGGCATGTGGCAGTACGGGGCCAGAAGGTGGGGTGATGCAATAACCTGTGCGTCAAAGTTTTCAGGCATTTAAAAATATATGTGTAAGCCCTAAACATAGTACTTAGACCACAGAAGACATTCAGTAGATGTTAGGCTTTTCTCCCACTCAGGATACAAACAAATATATTTTGATGCACTGTCCAGTTTCTAAATTCAGTTGGTTTTTCAAAACTGAAGTGAAAAATGAAGTGTGACTTCTTCAGAGCAAACTAAGCCCCACCCTCTTAGGTCAGTCGGGGAGTCTCAGTTTTTAAAAATTTGGAATAAAGGAAAATCCGACGTAGTCCCCCAACCCCCTGTACTGGCCTAATTTGCAGCTGTGGGAGCTGGCAGCAAGAGGACTTATCTAGCCAGCTGGGCAGTTTTTTAAATGATAATCAGAGCAACACCTGCTCATTGGTAAATGTTTGGGAAAGTGTAGTGAAGTATATAGAAGCAAACAACTAGGAAATAAACCATCCCCTCCACCATGCAGATTTTTTTTTTTTTTTTTTTTTGGGAGACTGAGTTTTGCTCATGTTGCCCAGGCTGGGGTGCAATGGCTTGATTTCAGCTCATCGCAATCTCTACCTCTTGGGTTCAAGTGATTCTCCTGCCTCAGCCTCCTGAGTTGCTAGGACTACAGGCATGCCCCACCATGCCTGGCTGATTATGTATTTTTAATAGAGACGAGGTTTCACCACGTTGGTCAGGCTGGTCTTGAACTCCCGACCTCAGGTGATCTGCCCATCTTGGCCTCCCAAAGTGCTGGGATTACAGGCATGAGCCACCGTGCCCAGCCTTACCGTGCAGATTCTAAATATGTCCACTCAGAGACTCTGCCACTTGTGGGCAGATTTCCTTTCCAGTCTTTTTTCTTTGAATTTCTTCTTTATATAATTGAGATACACAATTTTTAAATCTTGCTTTTTTACTTTTCACATTATAACGTAAGGGTTTTCTTTTAAAATTAAAAGTATTGTTTTTCATATTATACATATCTCTAGAAAAATTTAATATAGAAATGTATGAAGTAAAGTGAAATTTCTCTCTACTACCATCTGTCACTGTACCTAATACTAGAAAGAAAATTTAAAATATTAAAGTATATGGAGTAGAAAGTGATGTTTCACTGTTATACTTCTACCAGTGTTAACCACTGGTTTTTTCCCTTTTGCATATCAATGGTATCTGCAAATTACTGAAATGGAATTGTACTTTATAAATACACTTGTCAAGTTTGCTTTTTTCACTTATTAATGTATTTTCAGTATGGGTGAAGTAGTTCACACCTGTAATCCCAGAACTTTGGAGGGCCGAAATGGACTGATCACTTGAGCCCAGGAGTTGTTGACCAGCCTTAGACAACAGGGAGAAACCCTGTCTCTACAAAAAATGCAAAAATTAGGCAGTTTTGGTGGTGCACACCTGTAGTCCTATCTACTCAGGAGGCTGAGGTGGGAGGATTCCTTGAGCCTGGGAGGCTGAGGCTGCAGATTGCGCCCCTGCACTCCAGCCTGGGTGACAGAGTCAGGCTCCATCTCAAAAAAACCCCAAACATATATATGCTATCCTGATACTGGAAGATATATTTTCCAGTATCACTAAAACACTATTTAAACGACATTTTAAATAGCTATGTAACGTTTCATCATGTATATGTACTCTGGTTTATGTAACCATTCCTCTAGGGCTGCCAATTTGGATCTAAGTAAATATTTATTCACTTTTTAAAATTCTTTCCCAAAACTGTCTCAGATAACCTCACTGAGTCAGAGATAAACATTTTAAAGTTTCCCTTCCAGGGAGAGTTTATCATCTTACACTCTCAGCAGTAGCTTATGAAAATATGCAGTGACAACAATCACAAACTCTTAAAAAATCTTTGTTGATCTCATGGGTGAAAAAGCTCCTGTTTAAATTGTTTCTTAACACTAGAAGGTTCAGTGCTTCTGCTTATTCAGTGATCTTCCTCTGTGATTTTTGGAATAGAGGTGATCTTCACCCTATTACACAAAACATTGATTTCCAACTCAGATTCCTTAGAACTTGCTAACCCCATTCCTGGAACCAGAGTGCTGTTTTGCTGTGTTCTCCATACACTGGATCAGAAGCCCAAGCTCTGAAGTCCTGCACCGTTTCCTGGTGGCCTCCTCGCTCCCTCTAAGGACCCCGTCTGCAACTGCAGCCCCACCTCCTTTCCTCTCATCAGAAATGAGTTTACCCTGCTGGAGTTCCGAGAAGGAAGCAATGAAACTGGGGAGCTCCACAAATAAAGATTTGGACTTTGTTTGTGATCAGACAGTGTGTGAATAGTTTTGCTTTCTGGTTGAGCAGCTCCTCTTAGGTGGGCTGTCTTTTTTTTTTTTTCCCCGAGACGAAGTCTCATTCTGTCATACAGGCTGGAGTGCAATGGCACGATCTTAGCTCACTGCAGCCTCTGCCTCCCAGGTTCAAGCGATTCTCCTACCTCGGCCTCCCAAGTAGCTAGGATTATAGGCGCACGCCACCATGCCAAGCTAACTTTTGTATTCTTAGTGGAGATGGGGTTTTGCCATGTTGGCCAGGCTGGTCTCGAACTCATGACCTCAAGGGGTCCACCTGCCTTAGCCTCCCAGAGTGCTGGGATCACAGGCGTGAGCCACCGCACCCAGCCAGGTGGGCTGTTTGTGTCCTCGTCACCTTGTTCCTGGGGAGGTACAGAGGGCAGCAGATCAGCTGTCACCTAGAGAGGTGTCCGATGTGGGAAAAACATGGGAAAGATACTCTAATTAGTTCTCATTTTCTTTTCTAAAACTTCGAGTTCTCTGGAGTCCCTTTATAGAGAGGAAAGTTTAAGTAAAATAACAAATTAATGTCCATGGCTGTCAAGGGGGTTCTGCTGATGAACCCTGAGATCATCCAGCTGTAGGTAGACATTCTCGGTACCCCAGTTTAGAGAGTCAGAAAATACTGCGAATGTTCAAGGATGGGGACCTTCTAGAAGAGAGGGCAACAGTAACTTTGAGGGGAGGACAGGAGAGCAGCTTTGGAGACCTAAAGAGTTGTGGCCTTCTGTGTAAGTCCTATTGTCCCTTCCACGCACCCCCACCCACATTCCCCTACTCCATTAAACTGCGTTTCGGGTTATAAAAATAATGCGTAATTATTGCAGGAGAAAACAGTAATTGAAAATCACCTATTTCTTACACTTAAAGATAATGACCTAAAATTTGGTGTACATCTTATGTGTATGAGTGTACACATAATTCTGCCATCATATGTGTAAGTGTGTTCATAACTGTCACCCACATACTTGTATACTTCCTTTATAATATTTGAAGTATTTTTCCCTGTCAATAAATCTTTTTTTGAAAACAATCTTTTTATGGCTGCATAATATTCCAGCATATGGATGGCTCATCATTTAATAGGAGTTGGACATTTGATGCTCATTTTTAGCAAGCTATTATAAATAAAGCTGAGATGATGATTTCCCTAGGATAAATTCCTGAAACAGAATTTTTGGGGAGAAAATATCTGAACTTTCTAAATTCCACTGACTTTTAATACCAAATTTCTCTCCTAAGAGCTTGTTTCAGCTTCTGCTATCCCTTGCAGAGTGTGAACAAGTACCTGTTTGTCTGTGTCGTTACTAACACTGGGGTTATCATTCTTTCTAGTCCCATAGGTAAAGCATAGGGTTTTTTGTTTTTGTTTGTTTGTTTTTGGAGGAACAGAGTCTCTTTCACCCAGGCTGGAGTGCACAGGTGTGATCTCAGCTCACTGCAGCCTCAATCTCTAGGCACAAGTGATCCTCCTAGCTCAGCCTCCTAAGTAGCTAGAACTACAGGCATGCCCCACTACAGCTAGCTCATGTTTTTTTTATTATTATTATTCGTAGAGATGAGATCTTGCTCTGCTGCCTAGGCTGGTCTTGAGCTCCTGGGTTCAAATGATCCTCCCACCTTGGCCTCCCAAAGTGTTGGAATTACAGGTGTGAGCCACTGTGCCTGGCAGCAATATCTTTTAAATCATGAGGAAAGCTAAAGATTTTATTTTATAGTTATTGATCATTTATACTTCTTTTGTGGTTTGTCTGCCTATTCTTTACCCATTTTTATATGGGAATATTACCTGAGTTATTGTCATAGTAGAGTTAAATCCTTTTCTGTCATATAGTATAGATGTTTGCTCTAGATTGTTATTGCCTTTTGGTTTATGGTGTTTCATGAAAATGTGTGTGTGTGTGTATGTGTAAAACCTACTGGAAGGAACTATAGGAAATAATCCTTATTTACCTATCACCCAGAATGCACAGACATTTTTACAGTGTAGTTTTGGTTTGGTATTTTTTATAAAGAAAATCAAATATTATATAAAAATTGTGTGTGTATTTTAAAACCTACTGGAAAGTACTATAGGAAATAATCCTTATTTACCTATCACCCAGAATGCACAGACATTTTTACATTGTAGCTTTGGTTCTGTATTTTTATAAAGGAAATAAAATGTTATATAAAAATTGGAATCATCTTGATTCCTTTTCCCATCCTCTCCCTTCCTTCCCTAGGGCAGCTGCTATTATGAATTGAAATTTTCCTACTGTTACCATATATACTACTATCAATAAAAAAACGTATAGTACTAGTTTGTGGCCGGGCATGGTGGCTCACACCTATAATCCCAGCACTTTGGGAGGCTGAGGTGGGTGGATCACTTGAAGTCAGGAGTTTGAGACCAGCCTGGCCACCATCTCTTTAGAGATGGCAAAACCCTATCTCTACTAAAAATACAAAAATTAGCCGGATGTGGTGGTGAGTGCCTGTAATCCCAGTTGCTCAGGAGGCTGAGGCAGGAGAATCACTTGATCCTGGGAGGCAGAGGTTGCAGTGAACCGAGATTGTGCCACTGTGCTCCAGCCTGGGTGACAGAACGAGACTCCATCTCAAAACAAAACAAAACAAAAAAAGTACTAGTTTGTGTATGTGTGTGCACACTCAAACTTACACGTATACGATCATTGGTGTATGTTCAGGCATTTTGCCTTATTTGCACTGGTGTTCAGTTCAATTAATAATGATATGCATAGATCTAGTCCTTTCATTTTGACTGCTGTCTGGTATCACATCCAGTAAATATAGCTCCAGTTTCTTTGTCTGTTGATCAATTCTCATATCTAGTGAACACTGAAGACGCTTGCAGTTTTTCCATAACAACATTGCCGTGAACATCCATACATGTCTGTCCTCATGCATATTTGGTTAATCTTCTCAAGGGGCAACCTTAGAAGTGTGTTGCGGATTATGTGGGTTTTCAGATCTATTGGCCCTTGACAAATTGTTCCCAAGTAGTCATCCCAGTGGATGATACTCCCACCAGTGTGAAAGGGCTCCTTTTGTCCCACACCTTCCAAGACATGCTATTAGATTTAGTAATTTTTGCCAATCTATGAAAGTGAGATAGAATCTCATTGTGGTTTTAGTTTGCATTATCCTGATTGTTGATAGGGTAGAGCATCTTTTTATTATAGATATTGGGGTTATGATTAATAATCCTGGTTATTGCCTAAGGTATAACAGGTTTTCTATTCTATGCACTTTCTCTTCCTGCCCTTTGCTCATTTCCCCCATTGGGTTATTTATCTTTTTCTTATTGATTCATTGGTGTTCTTTGTGTCTTAGATACTAATAGCATTTTAATTTATTTTATTTATTTATTTTTGAGACAGAGTCTTGCTCTGTTGCCCAGTCTTGACTCACTGCAATCTCCACCTCCTGGGTTCAAATGATTCTCCTGCCTCAGACTCCCAAGTAGCTGAGACTGCAGGTGCATGGCACCATGCCTGGCTAATTTTTTTTTTTTTTTTTTTTTTGAGACAGAGTCTCCCTCTGTCACCTAGGCTGGAGTGCAGTGGCATGATCTCGGCTCACTACAACCTCCACCTCCTAGGTGCAGGCAATTCTCCTGCCTCAGCCTCCCGAGTAGCTGGGGTTACAGGTGCATGCCACCATGCCCAGCTAACTTTTTTGTATTTTTAGTAGAGGTGGGGTTTCACCATATTGGCCAGGCTGATCTTGAACTCCTGACCTCAGGTGATCCACTCGCCTCAGCGTCCCAAAGTGCTGGGATTACAGGCTTGAGCCACTGCACCCAGCCAATTTTTGTATTTTTTGTAGAGACGAGGTTTCACCATGTTGGCCAGGCTAGTCCCAAACTCCTGATCTCAAGTGATCCTCCCATGTCAGCCTCCCAAAATGCTGGGATTATAGGCATGAACCACTGTGCCCGACCAGATACTAATACCATTTTATATGTGCTTTTGCCATCTTCTGATGCATGGCTTACTCTTCCTTTTTTCTTTAATTCAACATGTACTGCACTCTGTTAGAGTATTGCCAAGCCCTCCCCTCCAAGTATGATGCTGACTTAGCTATATCCTCAAGGAATGTAGCATATACTCAAAGTATTAAAAAGTCCTATAGGAACCAACAGGAGGGCTGGGGAAACATTCAGACAACACTAGATCTGGTGGCAATGACCACCACAGCAAAGAAGATGTGTTAGTCCATTCTTGCATTGCTATAAAGAAATGCCTGAGACTGGGTAATTTTTAAAGAAAAGAGGCTCATGGTCCTGCAGGCTGTATAGGAAGCATATGCTGGCATCTGCTTGGCTTCTGGGGAGGCCTCAGGAAACTTACAATCGTGGCGGAAGGCGAAGGGGGAGCAAACACCTCACGTAGCTGGAACAGGAGGAAGAGAAGGAGAGTGGGAGGTGCTGTACACTTTTAAACGACCAGATTTCACAAGAACTCACTATCACCACGACAGCACCAAGGGAGATGGTGCTAAACCATGAGAAACCACTCCGTGATCCAATCACCTCCCACCAGACCCTACCTCCAGCATTGGAGATTACATTTCAACATGAGATTTGCGGGGGAACAAATATCTAAACTATATCAGAAGGATCTGGCCCGGTCTGAAGGAAAGGGCCATCCAGTTAAGCAAAGCACAGAGGCATGAAAGTGGGTGGTCAGCCGAGAGTCCTCATTTCTTTCCTAGCCTTAGTCTCTTGGCTCTTCAGCACCTCCGTTCCCGCCTCCATGTCTTACCTGCAGCCAGGACAGCTGAGCACTTCTGCCTCCTCCTTCTCCACGCTCTCAATGCGGCCTCAAGCCCTGTCCTGGGACCCTTGCCTCTGCCTCCCTGCTGGGGAGCAGGCTGGATTTTCAGCATTTTCATCTTTTAAACCTTGCTTATGCTCTTTTTTCTTGTATAGAAGTTTACATTTTCGATGTCTATTGTTCAGTCAACCTTCATGTGATGTGCTTTTTATGTCTTATCTACAAAATCATTCTCCATGCCAAAGTCAGACTTTCTTTTCTTATAATAAAAATAAATAAAATATCACAAAATAGAAAATTAAAAAGCTTGCAGTTTCTTTTTTTCTTTTTCTTTTCTTTTCTTTCTTTCTTTATTTATTTTTGAGACAGAGTCTTGCTCTGTTACCAGGCTGTAATGCAGTGGCGCGATCTCAGCTCACTGCAAACTCCATCTCCCGGGTTCAGGCGATTCTCCTGCCTCAGCCTCCCAAGTAGCTGGGATTATAGGGAGACACCACCACACCCAGCTAATTTTTGTATTTTTAGTAGAGGTGGGGTTTCATCATGTTGGTCAGGATGGTCTCCATCTCCTGACCTTGTGATCTACCCACCTCGGCCTCCCAAAGTGCTGGAATTCCAGCCTGTAGTTTCTTATACTAGTTTCTGTTTTTTATACTTAGGGCTTTCATCCATCTGGAGGTTTTTGTATTTGTAGTTAAAGTTGCTTCCTTTTTTATGCCTTTTCCGCTGCATTGATGCTTTCAGGGTCCTCTCTGAGGTCTGAGGAGTGTTCTTTGACAGTCTTGTCGCTATCTGCTCTGTGCTGCTTTGCCTCTTGTGGGCGTCACCAGGTGAGCGCAGCCAGTGTTTGTCTGGTGGGTTTCTCTGTATCTCGGACACTGTTTGTGACATTGGTGATTTTACTTTCATGTTGTGGACCCTGGCCCAAAGGGCTTGTTTAACTTTTTGCGGAGAGTTCATTCAGTTTCTGAAGCCCCCACATTGCCTGTTGAGTATGTGTTGAGCCTGGCACTGGAAATACCCTCAGATCTGTGAATACTGCCAAGTAGGGGATCCTGGGACACCCTAATGATGCCTCTGCCGACCTTGAGCTCACAGCCCCATTGTGTTTTCCATAAGAGATGAGAGGGACTGATAAAGGATGTTTGCCTGTGTTAGCCTTATGGAAGCAACAGTTCCCTCCAAGGAATCAGGGTGCTTTGAACTTCTCCCACTCCTGCTTACTCGTTTTAGGTCAAGAGAAAACAAAAATATCCTTCCAACAATGTGTGTTTTCTACAGTTTAGGCGAGAAAAAGATAGGAAAATAATAGTTAACCAATGTATAGGACTCTCCTGATAGGTGGTCACAGTGGTCCTGAAGCATATGTCCAAGGTGACTATCCTAAATGCCTGTGGGAAACTGCATCTTCACGAGAAACTTGCCCAGACGCCCTCTTGTGTTGCCTCTGCTGTCCCGCCACCAAATGCTTTGCTGGTGTCTTTCCAAGCAGAGAGGAGGTGCTGGAAGGTGAGCGTAGGATGACTTCCAAGTCAGCCCTTGAGTCTTTTTGCCAAATAGCACCTGCCAGGGCACCCTTCCTCCTGGCCTCAGCCTGCCTGCCTCTCACTGAGGGCCACGGCATCTTTTAGGAACTGGAAAGTGTCATTGACAGTTGGTGGTTTTTACGTGTTTATTTCTGCCTAAAGATTTTGCTTTTCACTTTTCACTTTTTCCACTGCATATTAAAATTTTTCTTTTTTGCCCTGTCTTTGTGTGTTTTTCCTTAGGCCGGAAGCTGAGAGGAAAAGCCTTTTATTTTGTCAACGGCAAAGTGTTTTGTGAAGAAGACTTCCTGGTGAGTGTGTCACCGAAGCCTCTCCTTGCATGTCCTGGCCAGAGTCAGAGGGCAGGGGCCTGGGGGTACCTGGGCCAGCGCATAGGGAAGCTGCACTGCTGGAGAGAGGGGCCCTGCCTTTCCTTCTGTAGATGCATGGGGGTGGCCGTGTTCCTGAGGCCAATGGCAAACCACACAGCCTTGTACTTTGAAGAAACCGCGGGGTCACTTGGCCTATCCTCTTGCTGCTTTCTGCAGTTCTGCCTCTTCCACCATCCTGGACTCCTCCTCTTAGACCTCTGGACTGGGACCTGGGCTCTCTTCTTCTCATCCCACTCTCTCTGGGAATCTAGCTTCTCCCATGGACTGAAAGTTCATCCATATGCCAGTGACTCCCAGACCTGAGCTCTAGCCCTGCCACACCTCTGAGGCCAGCTGCTGGCATCCCACTGGCCCCTGGACATGTCCCCTGGGCTGTGTCCCAGCCTCTCACATACCAGCCCCTCACCATACTTGTGGTCCTGATCTGTGAGAATTGCCTCCTAGGTTTGTCCTCAACCCCACCTCCTTGAATGCAGCCAGGCGTTGAACTCTGTGCTGCCATGTCTTCCACAGTTCTGCCTCCGTTCACACCTCCGGCGTGGCTCGGCCAGCCTAGCTTAACGGCCTCCACACCCCTGCATCAAGAGGCCTTATAGGGCATAAACCTGGCCTGCTTGGTCCCAGCATGTGTAGGGTAGAAAGCACACTCAGAAGCTCTCCAAGGTCTGGACTCCCCAGCTTCCTGCACCTGTGCAACCTCATGCCTTCATGCCTTTGCTTGGGCCATTTCTCCTGCTTGCAATGTCTTGCCCCTTTATTTTCCCAGAGCCCTCCAACAGCCTTCCTGTCCCTTCTGCTCCCACAATGGAGGAGCTCCTCTGTGCTGCCACCACGCCCGGGACCTGCCCTGGCAGGGCTGTGGACTGTTAGCCCTGAGCATTATGTCTGTTTACAAGTCTCTCCTCCATTGACTGAAAGCTCCCAGGGCGGAAAGAACATGTGTCTTCACCTTCACACCTGCAGATTCTAACACGATGCCATGCAGAGTGGGTGCTTGATAGATGGTGGTTGAAATGACCCTGTCATCTCAGGGATGAGGAATGTGAGATGCAGAGATGGGCTCAGGGCCAGCTTCTCCCTGCCTTCCCTTGGAGAAAAGCTCTATTTGGTTTTCACTGAAAAGTTGATTCATTATGACTCCTGTTGGCCAGAAACAGACAAGCAAACCCAAATGGGCTTAAGTAAAAAGGAAATTATTCCAGCAGTGCCTCAGGAGTCATTTTCTCCACAGTTTTTGGCCCTGTGTCTCAGTGGTAGCTTCAGTCTCAGGTCCTGTGTGATGGCCAGATGTTGGCAGGACCCCAGAGTTTACATTCTCTCAGTTTCACATCCAGCGGGCAAGAGTGCCAGTCCCTCCTTCGGAATCCTCAACAGACATCTCCTGGAGTCTCATTGGCTCTTACTGGGCCACATGCCCACCCTTGGAAAAACTATCAGTGCTGGAGGAATGCAAGGTTCTGAGGGACCAGGTCTGTCAATGCCCTGCCTGGGCCCTGGCGTGGAGCCAGCCCACATGGTGATGGGAGCCACATGATGTGGGGCTGGGGGCTGGATCCCAAATGAAAATAAAGAACTATTACCCCCAGAATGGGGCGTAGGTGCCAGACAACAGAAACCTCCACCACATGGTGTAGAGTTGCAGAAAGTTTCCCTTTTTCGTTTTTCCCACTTTCCTTTCATTAGGTTTCCCCCAGTTAAGTTGTGTTTGTTATACCCAAACTTCTAGTCTAGTGTGTAGCATCTAGTATGTTTTTTGAAGAGAGTACCTCATGTCTTTCAAGACTCTGTGTGTGTATGTGTTTACATAAGATAAGGTAAGGTAAAGTAGGTAATTATCAAGTTTCTTTGAAGCTAACTATAAAAGGTATTAACCAGAACCGGAGTTGAATTTGATTCCTGTCCTTACCCTTTGTTGGCTGTGTGACCTTGAAAAGGTCACTTAACCTCTCTGAGCTGTCCTCTGCTTCTATTTGAGGATTCTGGGTAATAATGTAGACCTTGCAGAATTGTCGTAAGCATTAGAGTGGTGGTTTGAGAATGCATCAGAATCCCCTGAAAGTCTTGTGAAAACACAGATTGCCAGAACCCACCCCCCGAGTTTCCAAATCAGTAGGTCTGGAGTGGAGCCCAAGGATTTGCATTTTTTACAAGCTTTCAAGTGATGCCAGGGAACTGCTCTTTGAGAACTACTGAGATGGGATTAAAGCATCTCATATACAGTCCCTTACATAGAGCCTGGCATGCTGTGGGTGCCCAGGCACAGTCATTGTTAGAGTGAGTGGTACTAGTATTTGCGATGGCTTTTGTGGCAGAGAATATTCTGTGACTCAGCCCACAGCTGTGTCGTACTTGGGGAATGACAGAATTCTGCACAGAATTCTGCACAGAGTGACACATCTTTCAGCCAATCCTCTTGGCTGGTGGGGAGGTGGCTGATTCGTCTTCCCAGTCCGGGTTTAACTTTCTTTTCTTTTTCTTCTGTAGTACTCTGGTTTCCAGCAGTCGGCTGACAGGTGTTTTCTTTGTGGACATCTGATCATGGACATGGTGAGTAGGTCAGCCAAAGAGGAGAATAGCATCTCAGGTGGAGGAGGTGGCGTTTAGAGAAAAAAGATATTAATAATTGAGGACAGTGTTTCTTATCTTGATTTGTGGTTACGGCTGGATGCAGTGGCTCACGCCTTAATCCCAGCACTTTGGGAGACTGAGGCGGACAGATCAGGAGGTCAGGAGTTTGAGACCAGCCTGGCCAATATGGTGAAACTTCGTCTCTACTAAAAATACAAAAATTATCCGGGAGTGGTGGTGTGTGCCTGTAGTCCCAGTTACTTGAGAGGCTGAGGCGGGAGAATTGCTTGAACCCGGAAGGCAGAGGTTGCAGTGAGCTGAGATCGTGCCACTGCATTCCAGCCTGGACAACAGAGTGAGACTCCATCTCAAAAAAAAAAAAAAAAAGACATCCCTATAAAGTGCAGCTTGCTTGATCTAATGGAACCCACATTGCTGGCTTTTATTGGAATTAACATCTTCAACCATCTAGAGCACACGATGTCATGTTTCCGGTAATGCTTTCTCCTCCTCTGGGCTGTTTGAATCACACTGGCCTCCCTCTGGCTTCTCTGTGATCCTTGTGGCATCCAGGTGAGATGCTAAATACGGTCGGTTTTCACTGCAGAAATCTCAGCTACCTTGGAGTCAAATGGAGAAAGCCAGAGGAGCAAAGTTTTTCTCCCTGTGTCGTGCCCAGCTCACACCATTACTAAGATGAGTTTTTGGGCCTGTCATTTAGTTCTGAGACAGCAGAGCAAGGACCAGGTTTTATACATTCCATTCCTTGCTCAGTCACTGGCTCTCTGAGGTTATCTTGGGTTTCAGGTCTTCAGTGGAGACAGTTTTTCCCTAGAGGGTTAGGTTATGAGGTTAATGAATACAAGGTCAAATTGTTCACCATTGTAAATCAGCCTTTAAGAAGTTCTTTAACATACTGATTAGAGGAAGTGATTATATAACATACTTTTAGTTGGAAAGAGTTAAATCCCTCTCTATGCTGACTCATTAATTTCATTCTAGAGAAGATAATTTCTAATCATTAGTATTTTAAATTTTACCTTTTTATTGAGAAGTAACTCAGAGTAAAAGATTCAAATCTTAAGTGTACCTCTGAACGAGTTTTCACATGTGCATATACCCCTGTAACCACCACCCAGATCAAGGTGTGGAACACTTCCCAAACTCCAGAAAGTTCCTTCTTGTCTCTTCCCACTCAAGACCCCACTCCTACAAAGGCAACCACTATTCCAACTTCTATTGCCAGAAATTCATTTTGCTGGTTTTGGAACTTCATATAAATAGAAACTTATAGTATAGATGCTTTCAGGTCTTATTACATATGTTTTTGAGCTTCATCCATACTGTTACCTGTGTTAGTAGTTCATTGATTTGTATTGCTAAGTGAAATTCCGTTGTATGGATATAGCACAATTTATTTCTCCATCTCATGTTGATGGGGATTTGGTGGTTTCTAGTTTTTTGCTATTTATGCATGAAGCTGCTGTGAACGCTCTTGTGCATGTCTTTGACGGACATAAATATTCATTTCTGCTGGTTATATGCTAACATTTATAAAACATCAGTGACCCAGAGCCCTCCCTATTTATGGTGAATATCTGCTATCACCCAGGCTTGGACAGACCTCAGCAGAGGCCTTAGTCCTGTTAGAGCCATGTCCTCTTTAGTAGCTAAGACTTCCCTGGGAAACGTGGCCCTTCCGCCATGCTCACAGTGGAAGGTAGGCAGAAGCTGCATATGCTTACCTCTCCTTCCCGGGTATCTTCTAGACTCTGTAGGGTTCTATTTCTTTAGCAGAATTTGACTTTGTTTTTTTTTTTTTTGTTTTTTTGTTTTTTTGTTTTTTGAGACAGAGTCTCGCTCTGTCGCCCAGGCTGGAGTGCAGTGGCCGGATCTCGGCTCACTGCAAGCTCCGCCTCCCGGGTTTATACCATTCTCCTGCCTCAGCCTCCGGAGTAGCTGGGACTACAGTCGCCCGCCAGCTCGCCCGGCTAGGTTTTTTTGTATTTTTTAGTAGAGACGGAGTTTCACCGTATTAGCCAGGATGGTCTCGATCTCCTGACCTTGTGATCCGCCCGTCTCGGCCTCCCAAAGTGCTGGAATTATAGGCTTGAGCCACCGCGCCCGGCCTGACTTTGTTTTTAGTGTCCTGACAAACCTAGTGCATATGAAGTCAACATGGTCCGAATTTATAAGTATGATTATACCCTGTTCTTAGTTCTAGTAATCCTAAGACTTCTTTGGATAACCTCAGGATATGTCATTTATCTATTGCTGCATGACAAACTACCCTCAAACTTTATAGTTTAAAACAACAGTGATTTCTTATTTATCATCAAGCTTCATGCTGTGGGTCAGGATTTAGGTTAGGGTTCAGCAGGCCAATTCTTCTGCTCTGTGTGGCATTGACTGGGGTCTCTTACTTAACTTTGTTCAGCTGGTAGCACAGTTGAACTGGAACATCCAAGATGACCTCTCACCCTCCAGGCCCCTCTCTAATCATTTAGTAGTCTAGTTCAGACTTCCTTACAGCAAGAGATAGGAAGTCAAAGCTACCAGTCTTCTTAAGCCTTTGACTCAGAAATCTCAGAACATTGTTTCTTCTACTTTCTGTTAATTAAAGAAAGTCACAAAGCCAGTTCTGATTCAAGGGGAGGAGGAAATAGTCTCCATCTCTTGATGTGAGATCTCTACCATATGGGATAGTATGAAGTTGAACCTTCAGTCTTTCGGGTCTTCTCTAGACTTGAAAACTTGTAGTGAATGTCTAGACAGAACCCCAGCTGTCTAACTCTTTGTGTAAATTGTCTCTCTGTGTACCCTTTTGTTAATAGAGGGGTACATTCTGGGCTTGCAGGTTAGAACCAGGCATAGTCTCACATAAAAAAAGTATTACAGCTAGTCACAATGCAGCAAAATGGCATCTTTTTCCAATCTTAGTTTAGGCACAATGTGGATTAAATTAATTTAAGGATCTCTTTCTGCCAAGACAGCATTCATCTTGGGGAAAATTCATTCCAAGGTCCAAATTACCAAATGGGTTTTGGAAACCCAGCCAGTTGTTCTTCCTGTTTTGCCTTACTGCAGATTGAGAGGGCCCTCAAAGGGTAGTGAAACCCAAGAGGGAATGAGGAAGCCTGAAAGCTGAGCATTCAGAGGAAAGCTGGAATAGAACAACGCCCTCCTCTTGCCTTCCTGGCTGGAGCTTGTGCAATGTGGAGTTATCCGCCTGAGGCTTCCAGGGGAAGGAGCTGGAACACAGCATCTCTTTCCCCTCAGGTCTCACAGTGTACTGACAAGTCTTCCCTAAATCCAAAATCCTCTTTCTTCAGCCTGTTTGAAGGCTTTCTATGTGGCTCTCACTGCTGGATGTTGATGACCGTTCTGTACATTCTTCGCAGATGCATGTTTTGGTGTGACCTTGCTCATGTTGATTCTGTAGTTCAGTTGTTTTTGCTAAGTTTCATGACACAGGTAATTGCAGAAATGAATCTCCTAGAAGTCAGTGAAGATGCTTTCAACTGCAAATTATAGAAAAAACCCAGACTCAATTCGAGCTAAACCAATGATCCTCCAACTTTAATATATATCAGAATCACCCTATTAAAATACCAACTGCCGAGGCTTACCCCCAGAGTTTCTGATTCAAGAAATCTGGGATGGGGTCCAAGAATGTGCATTATTAACAAGTTTCCAGATGATGCTAATGCTGAAGGTCTAGGGGCCACACTTCGAGGACCACTGACTTCATAGGAATGATATTTTATCTCACCTAAAAAGAGGCTTGGAAGTATGTGGTTCCATGATGAGTTAATTCCGTTACTTATGGACCTCACCAAGGATGTTCTTTCCATCTCTTCTCTTTCCTGCTGTCCATGTCTTGGATCTGTCCTGGTTTCAGGTTGGCTCTGGCAGTTCCAGGTATCCCATCCAGATCCAGATTAAATGACACTGAGAGGAAGAAGTTTGTGGGGCTTTCCCTCTATTGCATTTCAAAACAACAACAGAGAAACTTTACTTATTATACTTGGATTTGAGGTCATCGAGTTGAGTCAGAACTTCTAAATTATCATGCTCCAGAGTCAAAGCTGCAAGAAGGGGCACCCAAGAGGCAGAAGTGAAGGGGTTCCTTTTGAGCTCTGCCATTTCCACATGCAATTTCTTTCCATTTTTCCAAGTACTTGCTGCTTCCCAAATCTGGGAAGGATGGATCCTTCTCTGGCCCTGCTTTGCATCGTTTCCCACTTCTCCATGGTGGATTTTGGCCCTGGGATTGGCCCATCCCTCCCTTAGCATCTCTTTCATATAAAGAACTGTGCAAGAGTTTCCTGCTCTGGGTGAGGGTTGGAAAGGAGCCCTCTTTCCCTCCCAGCTCAGAGACCCTGTGAGAGGCTGCAGGAAAAAGATTCTTAGGTGGTCTCTTCTGTGTATTCATCTAAACAGATTTGCCTTTCCCACCCCATCACCTCTTGCTCTTCTCCTAGGTGAAACTCAGGGGTAAGTGTACTCCGTGTGTGACTGCTCATGTAATCCTTAGGACTAATGTATTTCTCTCCCCTTCCACCATTCCATCCTTCCCTATAATCCCCACTGAGTCTTGGCCTCTCCTCCAGATCCTGCAAGCCCTGGGGAAGTCCTACCACCCCGGCTGTTTCCGCTGTGTCGTCTGTAATGAGTGTCTGGATGGGGTGCCCTTCACCGTGGACTCAGAGAACAAGATCTACTGTGTCCGAGATTACCACAAGTAAGAAGGGACGGGAGCAGACAGGACCCATTCGTGTAGGCCAAGCTGATCTCAGCAGAGTGAGCGGTGGAAACTGACAGAACTGTGTTTGCCAGCTGCCCTTAGATCACAGTCCAGCAAAGGCTTAATGGTTTTGAGGGGTGCAGTAGGGATCTTGGGAGGTTGGTCAATGCCAGCATTGACAGGAATAGGTTAAAGAATCATGTTTAGTGGAAAAAAAAAAAAACCAGAGCACAAAAAACTAATAATCGTATTCCTGGCTAGGCCTCGGGAGGAATCCACCAAGCCCTGTGGCTTCAGCATTACCTAACTTCACAAGACCCCTATGCAGTGCTGGTTCCCACCAATCTTGGTTTGCCTGGGCCTGTGCTAGGCACCATGAGGAGTGTAAACAAATAGGTTAGTGCTGTCCCCAGAAGAGTGAGAGGCAGCCAATGTCCTCATTGCAGCTGGGGAACAAATACTAAGGCATATTCCACAAAGTGAGCCAGGTTCCAGACATTCTATGAGGGAGGAGAGCAAAGGGCAGGAGGCAGCATGGAGGAAGGCTCTATGTGGATTCCAAGTGCAAGTCTGTCTCTGGGCTTTGCTCCCAGAAACAACACAGTGTGCATTTACTGCTGCTTTGTTTCTCCCCGCAGGGTGCTGGCCCCCAAGTGTGCAGCCTGTGGGCTTCCCATCCTTCCACCTGAGGTAAGATGCCTTTCCAGACATGCTCCCAGGGGCTTCTAAGACATGAGTATCTCCCTGGGCTCATTTACAAGATCCATGTCCTGTCCTTACATCTTTTAAGGTATCCTTTTAAAAATCTCAACTGTGGCCTGGTGCAGTGGCTCACGCCCTGTAATCCCACCACTTTAGGAGGCCCAGGCAGGCAGGAAAATTGCTTGAGGCCTAGAGTTTAAGAACAGCCTGGGCAACATAGCAAGACCTCATCTCTACAGAAAATTGTTAAAAATTAGCCAAGCATGGTGGCATGTGCCTGTAGTCCTAGCTGCTTAAGCCCAAGAGTTTGAGACTGCAGTGAGCTCTGATGGTGCTACTGCATTCCAGCGGGTGACAGAACAAGACCTTGTCTCCAAAAAAAAAAAACAAAACACCTCACCTTTGAGAGAAGTCACGTCCTCACCCTTCCTTGTTGACTGGCTTCCCCACCCCAGTACCCTTCTTGTGCTGGTTTGTCCCCATGATCTGGTCAAATTCCCTTACTTGATACTAATTCTTAGATTAGCAGATGAGCAGAAAGACTTGTCTTTTATTCATTTTTTAAAATAAGCGTCCACGTAGGTCTTTCTTTCAGTGTTGACTCCAACATTCCAGAAGGAAGGGCTCCTGTCCCTCCCACTTTCCCTCTCATCAGCTTGAATGTATTCTTTTTCCAACAAGTACTCCTGATTACCGTCTCCTCCCAAGCCACCTACTTGTTACCCCAAAACCCTCTTCCCTCCCCACCCTGTGGTACATCAAGCCCGACAGGCCCCTAACAGGTCTCTCCGGCGTGTTCTTGCTTTTCTTTGGTCCCAGGGCTCAGATGAGACCATCCGTGTCGTGTCCATGGACAGAGACTACCACGTGGAGTGTTACCACTGCGAGGTAGGCCCCTCCCCACCCAGCCCCCAGAGCCCATTGTAGACATCCAAGAGAAGAGCATCCTGCATTGACTGGGGTTGACCTCTTGGCGGTCAACAAGATTCTGGCAAGGTTCAGCCTTCTAGAACTTCTGTAGGAAATGGAGTGAAGGCTGGTTCTTAGGGTAGATAGGAGAAGATGGAAATGCTCAAGGTATAAAGGCCTTTCTTTTGCACATTCAGAACTATCAAGTCCTGCAACTGTTGGAGCTACTATCCCTGAAGCTGCAGAGCTAGGAGGGTGGTGGAGAGCATGGGTTTCAGGTCCTGTCTGGGGGCCACATTGTCAGGCAGGTGTGCGATTTGGGGAAGGGACACCCTCCCCTCCAGCTTGTAGGCTGTTCTGTCTGCCAGAAGCCCGTTTCTCAGCCAAGCCCTGGAAATCAGGAAGCCCCTCCTGGAAACAGGCATGTCAGCTGGTGGTGTGAAGGCAAGTGGGGTCCGCTTGCCCCTTCCTGCCCTGTGTCCCAACCCAGGATGAAGAAGCACTAGTACCTGATGACTGTTAGGAAAGCTGGGGATCGCCCCTCACCAGCCCCTGTGAAGGGTGACCATGAAATTTCAGCCACAATTAAGTGAATTCACCCATGGAAGTAGATTAGATTCATTTGGTGACCCTGTGAGTAGAGAACGGGGGTGTCCTTCATATAGACTTGTCCCACTGCCAACACTGAAGAAATGGGTGGGAATCATTGCTGCGGGACCCCAGGTGCCCCAGGTCACTGCAGGAGAAAAAGGTGAGGACATTTGCTCAACAGGCCTCTCCACATTTTCTAGACCAGTGCTATCCAAAAGAAATATAAGGGGCCGGTCGCGATGGCTCACGCCTGTAATCCCAGCACTTTGGGAGGCCAAGGCTGGCAGATCACTTGAGGTCAGGAGTTCGAGACCAGCCTGGCCAACATGGCAAAAATCCCATCTCTACTGAAAATACAGAAATTAGTGGGCATGGTGGCACACACCTGTAGTCCCAGCTACTCGGGAAGCTGAGACAGGAGAATTGCTTGAACCTGGAAGGTGGAGGTTGCAGTGACCTGAGATTGTGCTACTGCACTCCAGCCTGGGCGACAGAGCAAGACTCTGTCTCAAAAAGGAAAGAAATATGAGAGCAACAAATTAAAGTCATTGTATCATTTTAAGTTTTCTGGTAGCCACAATTAAAAAGTTAAAAGAAACAGGTGAGATTAATTATTTTATTCAGTTCAAAATATCCAGCCAGGCATGGGCCTATACCTGTAATCTTAGCACTTTGGAAGACTGAGGCAGGGGGATCACTTGAGCCCAGGAGTTTGAGAACAGCATGGGCAACACAGTGAGACCCCTTTCTCTACTAAAAATACAAAAATTAGCCAGGCATGCTGTGCCTGTAGTCTCAGCTACTTAGGAAGCTAGGATCACGTCACCTCACTCTCCTCTGGGTGACAGAGCAAGACCCTGTCTTAAAAAAATAAAAAATCAAGGACCAGGCGCTATGGCTCATGCCTGTAATCCCAGCACTTTGGGAGGCTGAGGTGAACGGATCACGAGGCCAGGAGATCGAGACCATCCTCACTAACATGGTGAAACCCTGTCTCTACTAAAAATACAAAAAAATTAGCTGGGCGTGGTGGTGGGCACCTGTAATCCCACCTACTTGGGAGGCTGAAGTAGGAGAATGGCATGAACCCAGGAGGCGGAGGTTGCAGTGGAGCTGAGATCACGCCACTGCACTCCAGCCTGGGTGACAGAGTGAGACTCCATCTCAAAAATAAATAAATAAATAAAAATAAAAAAT
This sequence comes from Piliocolobus tephrosceles, assembly GCF_002776525.5. Lineage (NCBI taxonomy): Eukaryota > Metazoa > Chordata > Mammalia > Primates > Cercopithecidae > Piliocolobus > Piliocolobus tephrosceles. Next base: position 90,952,318 of record NC_045435.1, on the reverse strand, counting down.
AAATAAAAATCTCACTGGGCGTGGTGGCTCACACCTGTAATCCCAACACTTTGGGAGGCCCAGGCAGGCAGATCAATTGAGGTCAGGAGTTCAAGACCAGCCTGGCCAACATGGTGAAACTCTGTCTCTACTAAAAATACAAAAATTAGCCAGATGTGGAGGTGCGTGCATAATCCCAGCTACTTCAGAGACTGAGGCAGGAGAATTGGTTGAACCCGGGAGGTGGATGTTGCAGTGAGCTGAGATCGCACCACTGTACTACAGCCTAGGAGACAGAAACTGTCTCAAAAAAGAAAAAAAAAAAATCCAAATGTTATCTTTTGAACATGTAATCAATATAAAAAAATTACCCATGAGATTTTTTTTGTAACTCCACAATTTATTTCTTCTAAAAAAAAATAGGATATGTGTGCAGGTTTGTTACATAGGTATACGTTATACGTGTGCCATGGTGGTTTGCTGCACCTATTGTCCCATCTTCTAAGTTCCCTCCCCTCAGCCCCCACCTCCCAACAGGCCCTGGTATGTGTTTTTCCCCTCCCTGTGTCCATGTGTTCTCATTGTTCAACTCCCACTTGTGAGTGAGAACATGTGGTGTTTAGTTTTCTGTTCCTGTGTTAGTTTGCTGAGGATGATGGCTTCCAGCTTCATCCATGTCCCTGCAGAGGACATGATCTCATTCCTTTTTCCCATGAGATGTTTTTACATCCTCTTTTTGTCCTAAGTCTTGGGAATCTGCGTTTACACTGACAGCACATTTTAAGTGGTTCACAGCAAGTGTTGTGTGGCTGTGTCTCCTGTGTTGGACAGGCCTCCACTGGGCAGGAGCTGTGTTTCTGCACCGGCATTTCCTGCCTATACAGAAAAACACAGCACCCTTTGCTGATTTTGGGGACTGTGACCTTCAGGTCAGTCTTGCAGTCTGTTTTGATTTGCTTCCCCTGGACATGTCTGCCTCCCCCCAGGACTGTGGTCTGGAGCTCAACGATGAAGATGGCCACCGCTGTTATCCACTGGAGGACCACCTGTTCTGTCACTCCTGCCACGTGAAGAGGCTGGAGAAGAGACCCTCGTCCACAGCCCTTCATCAGCACCACTTCTAGCCAGAGCCACTTGCAGACATCACGGCAGGGGATGAGGAGCCGGGGTTGCTGCTGCTGCTTCCGGTGGCCCCTGGGGTGGAAGTGGGGTAGGGGAAGAGGAGGGGTGGAAGGGAGAGCTCCTGTGAGCATGTGTGGGGTGCCTTTCCTTTAACCAAGGAGGTGAACACTACCTGCCTGCTACGTGTATTTTCCAAGTGCTTTTCTCTGTTGCCACATTTTCCTCAGGTTACTCAGGAAAACGCTCCAGCATGTGCGTAGCATATGACCTGAGGTTGCATCATTGCAACAAAGGAATCCTCCTGTCCCCTCTGGGGACATTTCATGCTTCTGAAGGAGAGGTTCTTATTGAGCTTGTTTCACAATATCCCCTTGAAGGGACAGCTCAGCTGCCAATACATTCACCCCTTTCTCTTCCTTCAGGAAAATACCTATACCCAAATGCCCCCTCCCCCCATACATATCATGGCATGATTTAAGGCTTCTTTTCACCCAAGAGCTTCAGTTCTTCTGCAGAATGGCTGCAAATTTAATTGCATTAAGGCAAGAAGGAAGCTCTAATATGTGCTTTGTATCCTAAGACTAATTTGCTTAGAAAACCAGAGGCAAGATTTGAAATAAGTGAGGCAGGGTTTCCTCCTCAGACACTGACAGCATTCTCTGTGCCCCTGCAAATCCTTATTCTCCTAAAGGCAGCTGAGGCCCCGACAGAAATTTGCCCTATATGAGTAAAACATGCTTTGGGAGAAGAACTTGGTGCAGGCACCAGGATTTTTTTTTTGCCCACGTCTTTGCGCTGTTTTTCTCTGGAGTTTTCAAGAGTCAGTGACTTGGAAGGCCACTTCTGCAAGGCAAGTCTCAGGAACCCATGCAGGTACATCGCTTGCACCTGTTTTTAGCTTATTTAATGACGGGCTTTTGGGAAGAACTGCCTGCATACTGAGAGACAGCTTCTTATAAACAGGAGCGTTTTTGTGTGTGCGAGATCTCTAAGCCAGCATGGGAGGGAGTGCCTCAGGATAAGTTATTATATTCATTTTGTTGGTTTCTCTCCCGCCCAGTTCTTGGCACAGGCATTATGTTGGAAGAAACCAGTATAAGGTACACTGCTTTTGTCTGTTTTTTTAGTTGTTTCCCTTCACTTTCAGTCTTCCACACACAAAAAATACCTCACAAGAGCTTCACCAAATCACAGATTCAGGAGGAATTTGGCTTTCACACTGGACTCAGATAGCTTCTTCAGTGTGTTGGAAATCAGTGGCTTCACACAGGCCCAACTCCAGCTGGTCAGGGCAGAGTGATCGTAACTAAAGGTCAGCGGGGAACAGATCCGATTCAGTGCTTTTACCTTATGCATTTCAGCATCCTGGCTCCCCAGGGTGGCAGGAACTGAGGGAGGGCCACACACTGGCGAGATTTCAAGACCACTCTCTGCACTGAAGAGGTAAAATTTGCACTGCAAGTCACATCCCTGAGGCTGGAGGTCAATACCCCTTGGTATTTTGATTAGAAGAAGCTGCAAAAGAAAGGCAGCCCTTTTTACCATTGCCAGCCAGGCTGGGGACACCGGAGCCAGTGTGTGCACTCTGCCTCCTCACCTTGCACCCAGAGCAAGAGGACTGGGTGCTGGGCTGCTGAGGGCGGTCAGTGGAGCCCGTAGCATGTGTGAACTCAGGCTTTTCATTGGGCCTGGCTCTACTTCTAGGCCATGTTTTGACTCATTTGGTAACCATTGCCTGTAAAAAGCACAGAATTGGTGCCATGGATTATCCTTTCCATGTTGATGAAATTCATTCTGTTGGAATCCTTTGGCCAGATGTCACTTCAGCCAGGGTGTGCACTGTCATTGGTTCTTTTTCACAGGCTGAGCCTCCTGAAAACCCATGAACGCTGGGGTTGGGGAAGTGAACCCTGAGGTGGGGACCCTCTCTTCCCATCAAGTCATCCAACTCAGTGTGGGCACAGCAGGGGGTGAATGAAGCCAGCCAATGTGTTAACCTGTCTCTGTTAACCTAAGAATGTTGGCCTTACTGACACACCTTTGCTCCATGTTCAAGACCAGAAGTAGCTGGGTTTGTTTGCAATTTGGGTAATTAGTTTAAAAATCTGTGATTACATTTTTAAATGAAGTTTTTAAAGCGGCCTAGATTGAGGTGATTCAGATAGGTTTGCAAATATACCATTTTATATTGTCGAGAAAGAACAATAAGGGAATTTCCAGATGTCCTAGAAATCCTAGCAACAGATTTCTCTGGTTGTCAGTTTCCCTGGAGAAGGCTCCAGGTAGGAATCTTCAATCAGTTGTTTTTCTCCCCGCTTCAGGCCCTTGCACAAAGGCCATGAAGAGATGTTCACCTACCTGGTATTTTAAATATAAATTATTAGCCAAATAGAATTGTAATGGGGTTGTATTTATGGGCACCTAGAAAGCAAACACAAGGACTTGGTAGGCCAGGAGGAAAAGGTTTTACAATTTAGAATGAATAGCCCTCCTGGATTTTCTTTTTGACAATTCTTGGACTTTAGATAAAACAAGGAGGATTGTGGCCGGATTTCAGATCCCAAAGCCAGCCTTCATCTTAGGCCTTTGCCTCATCGTGCCTTTTAGGTTTTCTTACCCACTGTCTCCTGTTTTGTCTTTTTCTTCTTTTCCTCTACCCCTATCTTGGGACATTCAGAAACTGCCTGGGTGGTTTGAGAAGAGACAACCCAGTTTGAACTGCAATATAAGGATCCATTCGTAATCTCTCTCACTGATGTTATTTCCCCATCTGCTGTCTTGGTTCATCTCACCACAGAAGGGCATTTAGTCCTAGCCAGCCATCGGCTGCGTATGGCAGCAGGATGGCACTTGCCGTTTCTCTGTGGTTAGTGCTCGAGTGAAAACCTCTTTCAGCTGAGTCCTGTGAGGTTCTGCTATTGAGTCCTACGTGGCTGATGGAATGATTGAGGAGGTCTGGTCACCCTCAAGCGCCATCATCGCCTTGTTACTGTGGGCTTGTGTCACACAAAATGAAGAACAGAAATGTTAGGACTTAAGAGAATGTTTGGAATTCACACCCCTTTGCAGTCCTTTCAAGGCTGCTGCCATGTACTGTGTCCCATGCATGTGAAAAGTCGAGCTGTGATGGCTGCTGGGACCCCTGCAAAGATCATGTGTGAGAATTGAGCACAAGACCACAAATTATTACTGCTTGATGCACTTGTTAAAACTCTATCTGCCAGGAAACCAAATTTTTTTTTTTTTTTTTTTTTTTTGAGGCAGGACCTCACTCTGTTGCCCAGGCTGGAGTGCAGTGGTGCAATCTCAGCTCACTGCAGCCTCCACCTAGTAGGTTCAAGTGATCCTCCCACCTCAGCCTCAGTAGCTGGGACCACAGGCATGTACGACCACCCCTGGCTAATTTTTGTATTTTTAATAGAGATGGGTTTCACCATGTTGCCCAGGATGGTCTGGAACCCCTGGGCTCAAGTGATCTGCCCACCTCCACCTCCCAAAGTGTTGCGATTACGGCCATTAGCCACTGTACCTGGCACAATTTTTTTTTTTGTACCTTCCTTTTTGCCAGGAATCAGTCCTAATTTCTTTACTATGTGAAGGAACTTTTAAAAGTAACAGAAAAGGCCAGGCACAGTGGCTCATGCCTGTAATCCCAGGCACTGTGGCTCATGCCTGTAATCCCAGCACTTTGGGAGGCTGAGGTGGGTGGATCACTTAAGGTCAGGAGTTAGAGACCAGCCTGACCAACATGGTGAAACACTGTCTCTACTAAAAATACAAAATTAGCCAGGTATGGTGACTCATGCCTGTAATCTCAGCTACTTGAGAGGCTGAGGCAGGAGAATTACTTGAACATGGGAGGCAGAGGTCGCAGTGAGCCAAGATGGTGCCATTTCACTCCGACCTGGGCAACAGCGAAACTCTGTCTCAAATAAAAAGAAAAAAGAAAAGAAAAGTAACAGAAAAAAGAGTGAAATATATTAGCTATCTTTTATTCTGAGCCAAAACTTGACAGATGTGGGAAATCTCCATATAGTGTATGAAAATTTCATTGTACAGGGAAATTATTTTCCTCGGTGTCTTTTCTTTTACTATAAAGTGATTCAGAATTTTACTGTTACTATAAAATTATGCAAAGTATTGTGACAAAACTGCATCAATTTGTTGACTATTAAAGTGCTCCTTGAACATTATATTTCCCGGGTCTTTTCTGTGTGTGGAGTCAGCAAACAATGCGTTTTGCTACCTGGACTTTGTGTTCTTTTACAGCTCTGGATTCTTAAAAGTGCCACATGGGTATCAAACCTGTGAAGGGTATGAGATTTTACCCTACTTGCAAGCTAATAAAGTGAGCACACCACATGGATTCATGGATCCTGGCAGAAGTTATGAGACTCATAGGTCAGAGACAAAGGACCGTTTATTATAGCAATAGCAGTGGCCAGATTATCAGCATTTGCACTGGTTCCCTGAGCCCCAGACCCCATGAAGAGGGCCAGGTGAGACCTGCACACACAGTGGGCTGCATTACAAGAGGAACCCCCATGCTTAGGGAACCCTGGTATTTGATAATGGGCAGTAAGCCTGCCTGACTTTTGCTCCAGAGACAGACACTATCTCTGTCATCCAAGACTTCACTAGATAAACATCCTTGGAAATATAAGTCTGGAACCTGGCACTAGGTGCCTATTCTTACCAGATGTATAAAAATGTGAGAGACCTTGGAGAATCATATCCCAAGAATCAGCAGTTTCTTTTACTGGACCTTTAAGATTGAGACTTGTAAGGTCCTGATGCAGTGACATGTAAGGTCACTTTGTCTCTTTTGTGAATGTTACCATTTTTTTTCTTCTGAGGTTATGACCAAAGAATCCTCAAGGTGAGTGATCCTTCAGTTTTGAGACAGCCACATGCAGGAAGATGGGACTTGTAGAGTGATGGGGCCAAGTGTGTGGTTAGAATCCTTGGGGTGGGGAAAGAGTTTGTTCTAGACTCCAGTTTAGTCCTTGTGGCTACCAGGTCTGACGTGCCAAGCACACGGGAAAGCTGGGAGTGAGGATACTGATAGTCATGGCACTTTACACCAGAATAAAACTTTTTTTTTTTTCTTTTTAAGTGATAAGAGAATGGCTAGTCTGATTTTACCAACATGGGCTGCTATTTGCTTAAGACTGATAGTGCAAGGGGTGAAGATGCAATCAGGGTAAAAGGTGGTCTGGGGTTGTGGTGTGCTGGCAAACCAGCCCTCTGGGGCAAAAAATTTAAAAGCCCTGATATGGAGTATTTGCTGATATCTATAATGTAAATATTCCCACCATGGCCACTTTCCAGTTACCAGCAAGGGATCCCAGCACTAGGGGTTGGGAGGAGATGGCATAGTCCTAAGAGTCAGCCTCGGGCATTGAGCCATGTGGGACTGGGCAGTGGGGTATCTGGTCTGGTTCTAAGTGCTGTGATGAAGCAGTAGCAGCTGTAATAGCTGACATTTCCTGTGTGCTCACCACATTCCAAGGACTGTATGTTCTTTATCATCCCTCATTTGATAGACAAGACAACTGAGACACAGAAGGGTGAAGTAAACAGAAAGTACGCAATAAGTACTCCATCCCAGACCATCTCGTCCGGAGGGCGCTGTCTTGACCGCTCTACTACTATGGTCGCTGTGAGGCAGTAACTTGTCCATCAGTGTACTTCTTCAGCAAAGCTACATAGTCAAAAAACCACAGGAGGCTGTGAGGAGAAGCTCACTGCTGCTCTGTTGAAATCTGTATTGGTTTCCTATGGGTCACTCTAACAAATTACCACAACCTCGGTGGCTTAAAACAACCCAAATACATCTCTCTGTCATCCTGGATATGAGCCAAAGTCAAGGTTGTCAGCAGAAGCGCATTGCTTCCAGAGGCACTATAGGGGACTGCCCGTTCCTTGCCCCTTTTCTGCTTCTAGAAGCTGCCCATTTTCCTTGGCTTGTGGCTGCATCATTCTGGCTGCTTCTATTGTCACATCTCCTCTCTGACCCTCCCTGCCTGGATGCTTGTGATTATATCCATCCAGATAATCCAGAATCTCCCATTTTGTGATTCTTAATAACATCTGCAAGGCCCCTTTTACTTTGCAGAATAAGATATTCACAGGTTCTGGTGATGAGGACAGGGAGATCTCTGAAGGGAAGGGAAGCAGGAGATAGGGTCTGGAGGCAGGGAAGCTAAGGCCAATTCAGGCTGACATCTAAGAACTCAAAAGGAAAACCCCAACTTTCCACGCCCAAGTAACAGAAGGACCAGAGGCTACTCCCTTTGCAACCTCCCCACCCTCTTCCCCCTCCCCCACCCCTTTTCTGCATGGCAGGTGAAAAATTGAAAGTACCTCTGATTCATCCCCTCCCACAACCAATCAGACTGGTTGCGGGCCAAGTCTTCATTTGCATAGGAGTATAACTTTGTAACTTCAGCCTCTAATTGGTTGCTTTCCACAACCAGATGTTTGTACAGGGTGGTGTAACTTTGTAACTTCGTAACTTCGCTTCAGCCTCTGATTGGCCCCCTCCCACAACCAATCAGATTGATCATGGACCTCTACTTCATTTACATAGGGTATACAGGAAGGAACCAATGGGAAACCTCTAGGGGGTATTTAAACCCCACAAAATTCTGTCAGCGGCCTCTTGAGCTGCTTGGCCTGCGCCCACCCTGTGGCGTGTACTTTTGTTTTTCAGTAAATCTTTCCTTGCTTCATTGTTTCTTTGCTTTGTGTGTTTTGTCCATTTCTTTGTTCAAGATGCCAAGAACCTGGACACCCTCCACCGGTAACAGGAGGAGCATTAGTCAGCCTACCACAGACTCCAACAAACATTTTTTGAGAGGAAATGAAAGAATATTCCTAGGTCATTGGGTGCCTTCAAGAATCCCTGAAAGTGGGGTTTGCATTTTTCCCTGGATTGAAAACAGAAATGCTTCCTACCCAAACATGATTGAGACTTTGTACTCTAGGTGTTAAAAAACATTAGAGTAGGTCATACCCTGTGGGTTATGGTCAGAGAGATCTGGTTAGAAGTTCCCAGGTAGGCGACAGCCCTAGATATGTGACACTTCTAGGAGAATCCCTGGCTCTGTGGATACGTCTAGGAGACACTTCTAGGAGAATCCCTGGCTCCGTGGCTCCAGGTGTGTAAGGCAGCCTCAGGGACTGCCACCACTTGGTTACATACATGTCCCTCCAACTAATCCTAGCTCTCAAGGACAGGCAGTTCTGGGCCCTGTGTTGCCCATGAGACTTGGTCCACAGCAAGCCTGTGACGGAGTGAAAGTGAGGGGACACCCAGTTTGAAAACTCAGCAGGAGGCCAGACTCCATGACAGACAAAATGGATCAAAGTGAATTGGCTCTGTTTTTTGGGGAAATACCTGAGGTTTGTTGTTTCGTGCCAAGAAGATTAACGACACGGACACACGTGGGTAGGTTAAGGAGCAGAAAGTTTAACAGGCAGAAAAAAGAGAACAGCTCCCCCATGCAGAGGGAGGAGGACTCCTAATGGATCTCCCCATTCCTGGCGGGAAGCAGTCTGATACATAGAGGAAGGGTTTGAAGAGGTGGTGCTGGAGTTACATAAAGCCCAAGGGATTGGTTTGACCAGCTGTGCCATTTACATAGCCCTCGGAGAAACTGGCCATTCCACCTTGATCTTTTATTATGCAGATGGGGTTTTTTACCTGGCCAGAGCCTTGACACCTGCACACATGGCAACAAACAGAAGAGAGGAGAAATCTTCCATATTGGATGTACCTGGCTTCCAGGTGCATTTATCTATGCAAGCTTCTAGCTTGCTTATTTATGCTTGCAGCTTGACTTTTCAGGCTGCTTTCTGCTAGGAAAAAAATGGTTTTGGGGGCTGCTTTTTATTAAAAGAAAAGCCTTACCAAGGACTCCTGTACCCTCACTATCTGCCTGAATAATTTTTTTTTTTTTTTTTTTTTTGAGACGGAGTCTCGCTCTGTCGCCCAGGCTGGAGTGCAGTGGCCGGATCTCAGCTCACTGCAAGCTCCGCCTCCCGGGTCTGTGCCATTCTCCTGCCTCAGCCTCCCGAGTAGCTGGGACTACAGGTGCCCGCCACCTCGCCCGGCTAGTTTTTTGTATTTTTTAGTAGAGACGGGGTTTCACTGTGTTAGCCAGGATGGTCTCGATCTCCTGACCTCGTGATCCGCCCGTCTCTGCCTCCCAAAGTGCTGGGATTACAGGCTTGAGCCACCGCGCCCGGCTCTGAATAATTTTTTTAACTTCTATATTAAAAGGTCTATAAGTGGGAGCTGGCCCTAAAAGTAGGTTATAGAGATTATTTGGATGTGCCAACAAGCTTCATCTGCAGCTCGGACTGTCTCCATTGGAAGGCCTCTGGCAGATTTTGTAAAAAGTTATTATTTATGTAACAACTTTACTACAGGAAAAATTTGCCTAAAGATATGAATTTATATTACTCATCATTGGCTGGTTCCTTATCCTGAACATTTGTTTCCTTGGAATCTGACTTCGGCTTGTTTGGCCTTTAAAAACCCCAGAAGAATGGATGTTTCTGCCAGATTATTTTCTGGTTTTCAGTCTCACTATATGTCACAAAGGCCTTGGTTTATGGTTCCCAACTGGTGAAGAAACATCAAACTTTGCTTCTCTTAGTTCCTTCTACATGACAATGGGTGGTGGCTGCTTAATGGAAGCATTTTTTTTTTCCCCTAAAGCCTATGAGACAGGCTGCGACTTAAACCCCTATTTTATTAAAGGAGAGGAAATGTCCAAGAGCCCAGAGCTAGTGGGTAAAAGCATCATCAGGACTAGAAATGGGGTGTTCTTGTTGCCAATTAGTAGGGGTGAGGGGTAAGTGGCGTATGTGACTGCCATCCATGCCCAGACAGGGAATTGTCCTTGAACCCACTCATGTGGTGTCTTCTGGGGGTACAGTGAGTCCTCAGGGCAGGACAGCCTTGGGGTCAAGAGCCCAGACTCAGGTGCTATCTCAGGTTTTGTAACTCAATTGCTCAATGACCTTAAGCCAGTTTAGTTCCCTCATCTGTGAAAATGGGGATAACAACTGAATTTACCTCAATAAAGTGTGTCAGGTTTTAAGAGTAATTGATCTTTACGTCATGATAAATGGCAACAAAATAAATGACAAATGGATTAAAGTAAATAGTAAAAACAACAGAAGAACAAAACATTAAAAAATCATATAATAGGCCAGGCGCGATGGCTCACGTCTGTAGTCCTAGCACTTTGGGAGGCCGAGGTGGGCGGATCACAAGGTCAGGAGATCGAGTCCATCCTGGCTAACATGGTGAAACCCCATGTCTACTAAAAATACAATAAATTAGCTGGGCGTGGTGGCGGGCGCCTGTAATCCCAGCTACTTGGGAGGCTGAGACAGGAGAATGGGGTGAACCCAGGAGGCGGAGCTTGCAGTGAGCTGAGATCGAGCCACCGCACTCCAGTCTGGACGACAGAGCAAGACTCCATCTCAAAAAAAGAAAAAAAATCATATGATAGAAGAAACCAAATATTAGTAAATTTGAATATATAAAAGTGAAAATTACTACAAGTTAAAATATATATATATATATTTTTTTTTTTTTTGAGACAGTCTAGCTCTGTCACCCAGGCTGAAGTGCAGTGATGTGATCTCAGCCAACTGCAGCCTCCACCTCCCAGGTTTAAATAGTTCTCCTGCCTCAGCCTCCTGAGTAGCTGGGACTGTAGGCACACACCACCATGCCTGGCTAATTTTTGTATTTTTAGTAGAGAGAGGGTTTCACCATGTTGGCCAAGCTGGTCTCGAACTCTTAACCTCAAGTGATCCACCTGCCTTGGCCTCCCAAAGCGCTAGGATTACAGGCATGAGCCACCGTGCCTAGCCATTAAGAAATATTGAAAAGGTAAATCATAAACTGGAAAAAAGATTGCAATGTACTTAAGAGTTAATACCCTTAATATATTTTAAAAAATCAAATTTGTAAGAAAAAACTCAATACATCAAGGGAAAATATATACATTAAGAAGTGCATTAAAAGGAAGTTCCATATTTCAATTATGAAAATTGCAAATCACGATTAAATTTATAATATCCAGTGTTGGTTAGCATGCATGAAAACAGAGAAACAGGTGCTGTTGATGGAAGTGTATTTTGGTTTAATTTTTTGGAGGGCAGTTAGAAAGTAACAAAAGTCTTAAAAATGTCCATAAAATGGACCTTACAGATGTCCACCTGGTCGTTCCACCTCTAGAAATTTGTAAGACAAAGAAATAATTCGGCCGGGGACGGTGGCTCACGTCTGTAATCCCAGCACTTTGGGAGGCCAAGGTGGGTGGATTGCGAGGTCAGGAGATCGAGACCATCTTGGCTAACACGGTGAAACCCCGTTATCTACTAAAAATACAAAAAATTAGTTGGTGCAGCCTAGGTGACAGAGCAAGACTCCGTCTCAAATAATAATAATAATAATAATAATTCAACACAGGGTCTCATTCTGTTGCTCAGACTGGAGTACAGTGGCATGGTCACAGCTCACTGCAGCCTCGACCTCCTGGGCTGAGGTGATCCTCCCACCTCAGCCTCCTGAGTAGCTAGGATTACAGGTGCACACCACCAAACCTGGCTAATTAAAATTTATTTATTTATTTATTAGTGATGAGGTCTCGCTATGTTGCCCAGGCTGGTCTCGAACTCCTAAGCTGCATCATTTTTTCTAAGTGGTAAACTGGCAATAACCCAAATTCCCAGCATAAGAGTTATGCATAAAATATCTAGCTCTCTGATGAAATATCTTCAAAGAATATTTAGTGACCTTAAATCTCAGACAAAAAGGTAAGGGGACAAAATGAAGAACCTATTTCCTTCCACACAACCCCAATTTGGAAAAACACATGTGCAAGTATACCCATGTTAAAAAGTATAGAAGAAAAAAAGGCTTTAAGAAAAAAAAAATAATAATAGTAATGATCTAGGGTGGGAATCGCGTTATTATTCCCAATAATTTTATATATTTTAAAAATCTATAATTTTATCAGGGGAAAACGTTATGTTGCGGAAATTAATTGATCGAGTGATAAGTCAATCGACAGTGTCCGATGACTCCTATAATCCCACGGTTCGAGTCCCCTTTAGGCCGCAGACGTTTCGCGCCTTCTCGGGTGTCCAAGCAGCGCATCTGTACAATGAGGGGTAATATACTAGATTACCTGAGGTCTTCTTACTGTAAAAACACCCACGTATTAAGGTTTCCCAGTGGAATTTGGGGGCCGGGTTGACTTCGGAGCTGCAGCTCGCAAAGGCCAGGGCTTCTGCAGATTCTGACGCTTTGTGGACCCCCATCACCCCGCGCAGCCGCACTGCAGGTTTTCTGCTCTGCTGGTTAGATCACATCACCATGGGGGCTTCTGCTCCATGGCGAGGAAACGCCAGAACTGCTGCCTTAAATGCGCTTTTGCGTCATCCAGCCACAGCAATGCCCACTCCAAACTGCTACTTTTCCAGGTGTGTTTGTCTAAATATACCCCATTTACAGACTTCTCAGGTGCATCATTACGAACAGGACGCTCTGCAGTTTGCGAACCACCTCAGACAACTCCAGGTTCCTAGCATAGTTTAAAGGATGACATTGTGAGCAAAGTAGCATCAAAATTTGAGATATTTAACTCTCACATTCTAACCATATACCTTTCCAAGGTCTTGTAATACATGCAAGTGTGGCAAAATGAGCACTGCGAGCCAGCCAGGAGTCGAACCTAGAATCTTCTGATCCGTAGTCAGACGCGTTATCCATTGCGCCACTGGCCCCGAGCTAGTAAAACTTTCTCCGCGAGGGCTGATCATCCTTATGCAGTATGAACAGGCTTCCGGGAACCAGCGATCCATTTTGCCCCGGCGCCACAGCTCCCGCTGCTCCGCCTTTCCCCGAAACGCGCTCCACCAATCCGCAGCGGCTTCGTCATGGCGCTCTTCGTCGCACTCCAACCCGCCGTATCGGCGGCATGTCTCGCCTGCTCTAGCTCGCACACTAATTTGTCCTCTACCGCCTCCCGTTAAGGCCGGCTCTCTTGTGGGGCGGGAAAAGGGGTGGGACGAGGCTGGGCGCTGCGGCCGCCGTGCCAGGGTGACCGGTAGCGCTGTAGCCGAGGTGGCGGCGCGGGGCGGGGCCGGCGGAGAGACAAGGAAGGAGGTGGTTGTGCAGGATGGCGACGGCGGCTTACGAGCAGCTGAAGCTGTGAGTCCCACGGGCCGGAGGGGCGGCGGGCGGGGAGGCAGCTGCGGGCCCCGGCCTCGGGGAGGGCTTCTGAGTCCCGGGCGGCAGATAGGGTGTGGGAGCTCCTAGCACTTACCGGTCTTCCTCATCCGGCGCGGCCTCTCCTAGGCCTTGCCCGAATAGCCATGGACCGGGAACCAGCGGCTCGCCGGCCTTTCTCCACCGTGCTCGGCCCCAGCGCCCACAGCTGAAGAGAGGAAGCTGCAGACTGGCCTCCAGCGAGCGGGGCTGGGCGTTATGATGCGGCCCTTCAGGGCACGCTTGTCCCCACTTTGTATGGAGAGCTAGAGACTGAATTTATCTGTATGACTTAGCAGAGAAAAAGGGTTTTCTCTTCCTTAACGGACCTAAAGCAGCGATTTAGAGTCTACACACAAATCAACAAACCTTTGTTTTGGTTACAGCCTATCTAGGTACTGAAGCCTGCCTGACGACTCTTCAGTGTGCAGAAAAAATTTAAAGTACAGTCAGTACTCTTAAGGTCCTGAAGGAGTTTACTTTGGTTTAAATTTTAAACATCTCCAGCCAAAAGCAGGTTCTTAAGTCTATGTCGACAGCCAGAGGCTAATCTCGAGAATTCTGACACTGCAAATTGATTTTTCGGTAAATCCAAGTTCTTGAGTCTTTGATAGAGAGGCTCTGGTTGTTAAGAGTTATAAAATAGGTGTTTTTAAGGGCTTTGGTTGGTCTTGGATTAAAAACAACATGTGCTTATTTCCCTTAGTGTTACCCATTAGCGTCCACACTTTTCTTGTCTGTGAAGAATTGTACTCACTTCGTGTTATACTCCTAGGCTGTTTGAAAATCTGGTGGCCACAGCCTGGGAGTATCTGGTAGGAGAAACAAATGTAATTTTTAAGTAGCTTATCTATCCCTATATATAAGCTAAAATATCTTGGCACTTAGGCATAGGTATCACATTTCCTTTGCAGGGAAATGACCTCAAAATGTGGTTTGGGCACCTCTTATGCTCCTCAGACCTCAAGCTCATAATAACTTTCTGAAAGATTCAGTGGAAAGTTAGAGGTGCAAAATTCAGAGAGAGGGGTCATCTATTCCACACTGTGTGTGTTGCAGAAAAGATGATTGCTTTTTCTACAGTCCACCCCCGTGCCATTTCTGTTTACTGTAATGTTCTTTGAAAACCCTAGCTGCACGCTTCCCTCCACATTTTCCTCTCCACCTTTCCGTATTTTCTCCCAGTTCCCCTTTGCAAAGTGCTCACCTTGTTGTTGGTGAAAGAGTTCAAGGAAGTGTCTTCCACTGCGTTTCTGTCCAGGCCACTGTCACATGTGCTCTGCTAGCTAATTAGGTTATTGTCTATCTGATAGGCACTGAAGGGTTTAATGTGATCCTACACCAGGTCTCAAATGTGTTTAAGCAATATGGAGCCATGGCTTGATGCAGCTTAGCAGGGCAAAGATTGAGTAGGATGGAGAACTTGAGAATTATGATGATTGTTTTTCAGCTGCCAGAACACTAAATTTAACCAATTCAGACCTTAAAACAAACCAAAATCCTCTGAATACATAAAAGAGAAAAGAAATTTGTCCCTTAAGTAGTAAGAAAGATGTTTTTGTATTGATTTTTGTGAGAAGTGGAAACTCTTAAATTATTTGGGTGATAAAGTCAAACTGGGGTTATGTGAAACTCATTTTCTGATTTGTCAGTCCTAGCTTTTTTTCCCCCTGAAAAAAAAGTTTTGAGTGTTTCTGTAAATGTGAAGGTACAACTTTTTTGCAACTTTTTCTTTACCAAGGGGTTTATGAGTTAGAATTTCCGTTTTTATTCCTTCCTTTTGGCCCTTCCTGCTCTGAGGCTGTGTTGAAGGTTTTAAATGTGGCTCCTGCCCTAAGGAGTATTCTTTTTCGGATGCATTTAAAAGTGAAATTGGTTTCTGTATAAGAATTGGTAGGAGATAGTAGCCATTTTTAAAAATGTGTCTAGAGATGTGTTTTAAGAAATATCCATGCAAAAGAGATAGTTCGATTATTTTATTACAAAAGGATTGCTACAGGATTTATTTAAATGTTGAAATGCTTGTTTTTTTCTTTTGTTTCGTTTTGTTTTTAAAGAGATGGGGTCTCATTCTGTTGCCCAGGCGGGAGTATAGTCGTTTGGTCATAGCTCACTGCAGCCTCTAACTCCTAGTCTCAAGTGAGCCTCCCACCTGAATACTGTAGGCAGTTGCAACACAGTGGTAAAGATTTGTGTATGTATACATACATAAACAAGAAAAGGTACAGTAAATATACAGTATTATAAGCTTATAGGACCACCATCATATATGTGGTCTGTTGTTGACCAAAGCATTGTTACATGGCACATGGCTGTATTTTGTTTTTCCAACCAGTTTACACCTTAACATTTTCTTCTCTAGTGCTCCTCAGAACCTAGCATAGAGCCTTGTGCAGAGCAGCTAGCTCCTCAGTGAATCAACTGAGTGAATGAAAGGAACTTGCCAGTATAGACCACGTACTAGCACTTCAAAAAGAACACAGTCTAGGGTAATTTGGAATGTATCCGTTTGAAGAAACACAGCTTAAAAGTCATTTCATGTATGTTATTGTCTTCACAGTGTCTCTGTGAGGTCATGGGCTGATATGTATCCTGTCATTGTTGAAAACAGTCTAATAATTGCCCTTGGCCACAAAGTGAGATCATACAGTCAAGCCATGGTAGAGCTAGCCTTGGAATACAGCTGGTCCAGAGTCCAGTGATCTTTCCATTCCATTTCGTTATCCATATCACCTTTTTTTCTCTTATCAGATTGCTCTCGCCTTAGTCCTCAAACATGCCAGGTATTGAAATGAGTCACTTACAACCAAATATAGTTGACATGCCCATATGAATTTCCATATATTTAATATGGAAAACAGAATATTGATTTGCTCAGAATTTAAAATTCATACTTTTTAAACTTCTAGGCAGTTCTAAATATCCTGTTAGGCTCCATTTTTCTTTTTAAGTCATTTGTATAGGCATGGATAATGTCAGACAATGATAAATTTGAAATTGCAAAATAATTAGACTGAAAATGTAATTTTTAAGCAGCTTATCTATCCCTATATATAAGCTAAAATACCTTGGCACTTAAGCATAGGTATCACATTTCCTTTGCAGGGAAATGACATCAAATGTGGTTTGGGCACTTCTATGCTCCTCAGACCTCAAGCTCACTAATAACTTTCTGAAAGGTTCAGTGGAAAGTTAGAGGTGCAAAATTATTGGATACATTTAAAGCGTTTTTTCTTTTTCTTTTTTTTTCTTTTAAAAGGTCATTTGAAACTAGGTGTAAGGCAGGGAATCCTTTAGATACTGCATCAGGCTGCACATGCCTCTGAAGAATACTGTTTCCTCAGGAAATTGCCTTTTTTAAAAGAGTCTCATAACTGTGAGGTCATCAGTCAGGGCAGATATGATCTAACCTTGAAAACAGATGTAACCTAAGCTACCTTGTGATGTACACACATGTAATCTGTTCAATATAATGAACATTTATATTATTCACAGAACTCTTCCCGTGGAGGGAGGGGTATAGGGCAGCCAAGGTTATTCTCATGAGTCTTAGCACAGATAATATGGGGTTTGTATCCAAAGCATTGGTTGGCTGGGAGTTCAGGCTAGTTCAGGCTTACCTAGGCTAACCTGGCCAGCCTAGGTTAGTGCTAGGCTACATCAAATGACTTGGTATGCTTGTCATTTGGAATATGCACTTTGAAGTGCATATTCCAGGGCCCCACGTTAGGCCTACTGAGTGAAAATCTCTGGGAATGAGCCGTGGAAATCTGCAAGTTTAGCTATCCTGGTAGTTTTTATGCACTCTGAAATATTTTAGGGCAGGGCATACATAGCTGAGTTAGGACCAGAACATGCTGGTAGAAGAGAATTCTTTGGAAGATGTGGGGCTCTGGTAGATAGTGCTGTGGATTAGAACTTCAGATTAGGTGGAATTTGGACCTAGTCCTGTGAAGAAGTCTGATTGAGAGAATGGGTTTTAGGGTATTCAGGGAATAGGATGTAGGTGGGAACACAGAGTTTTGAGAAAGAAGATGGCATATTAGAATGAGTTTCTAGAAACACCAGCTGGTTTGGAATTGGGTCGTGCCCCTGGGGAATCTGTGATGAACTTGAGCTATAGGAGAGGCAACCAGGGAGGGCTCAGTGAGGAGGTACCCAAAGGGAAGATGAATGGGGGAGGTAGGAGCACCTTCTGCCTATGAGTATAGTATGCACAGGGGATCCTTCTTTACTAAGTTCCTTTCTTTTTGCTCACCAAACCTAGTAAAATGTTGTGCCTCTGTCTTTTCAACCAGAGACATATTAAATTTGATCATTAAGACCTTGATTTTAATTCTTTTTTTTTTTTTTTTTTTTTTTTTGAGATGGAGTCTCGCTCTGCTGCCCAGGCTGGAGGGCAGTGGCACAATCTCGGCTCACCGCAACCTCCGCCTCCCAGGTTCAAGTGATTCTTGTGCCTCAGCCTCCCAAGTAGCTGGGACTACAGGCGTGCACCACCAGGCCCGGCTAATTTTTGTATTGTTAGTAGAGACGGGGTTTCACCATGTTGACCAGGCTGGTCTTGATCTCCTGACCTCAAGTGATCCACCCACCTCGGCCTCCCAAAGTGTTGGGATTACAGGCCTGAGCCACTGCACCCGGCCAGATTCTTTACATAAGATTTTTGAGGGAATATGTTTTTGCTACAGTTTTATGACATATCACTGTGGTTCCTATGCAAAATAGTGGTTTCATTATTTTTAAAAATTGTGGTAAAATAAAACTTAAAATTTACCCTCTTAACTATTTTTAAGTATACAATTCTGGGCAATAAACACATTCATGTTGTACAACCACTATCACCATCCATCACCAGAACTCTTTTCATCTTGCAAAAATAAACTCTGTGCCCATTAAACAACTCCCCATTTCTGTATCCTCCCAGCCGCCGGCAACCACCATTCTACTTTCTGTCTCTATAAATTTGACTTCTCTAGATGCCTCATAAAGTGGCAGTATTTGTCTTTTTATGACTGGTTTATTTCAGTTAGCATAATGTCTTTAAGCTTCATCCATTTTGTAGCATGTGACAGAATTTCCTTTGTTTTTTTTTTTTTTTTTGAGAGGAAGTCTCGCTCTGTCACCCCGGCTGGAGTACAGTAGTGCGATCTCGGCTCACTGCAACCTCCGCCTCCTGGGTTCAAGCGATTCTCCTGCCTCAGCCTCCCAAGTAGCTGGGATTACAGGTGCGTGCCACCACACCCAGCTGATGTTTTGTATTTTTAGTCGAGACGGGGTTTCACCACATTAGCCAGGATGGTCTCCATCTCCTGACCTCGTGATCTGCCCACCTTGGCCTCCCAGAGTGTTGGGATTCCAGACCCGAGCCATTGTGCCCAGCCCAGAATTTCCTTTTTAAGGCTGAATAATTTCCCATTATATGTATGTACCACATTTCGTTTGTTCCTTTGTTGATAGACACATAGGTGGTTTCCACCTTTTTCGCTATTATGAGTAATGCCAGTATGAATGTGAGTTATACAAATATCTTTTTGAAACCCTACTTTCAGTTATTTTGAGTAGACCCGGAAGTGGAATTGTTGGGTCATACGGGAATTCTATTTTTAATTTTTAGTGGGTCACCATACTGTTTTCCCATAGTAACTGTACCGTTTTACATTCCCACCCACAAAGCACCAGGATTCCTGTTTCTCCACATCCTAGCCAATACTTATTATTTTCTATCCTGGGTTTTCATTTTTCCTTCTAGGTAATAGCCATTTTAATGGGTATGAGGTTGGTAAGCAGTAATATTTTTGAAGTGGGCCAGTTTTACTCATTGATTTGACAAGATTTTAAAGAAGTCAGTTGTCTGAAATAAGATGTGAATGTTACATGGGAGATAAATGTTTTCAGACACTAGAAAATCACAATGCCAACACTGAAAGAAAATAAAAATATTTGATGTTAATATTATAATTAAACATACTGCTTTTCTTAAAATTTAACAAGACTAATTTTTTAAAAACACTCTTAAGAGCTGTTGAATCCCAGGTGACTATAAGATTAAATGCATTTGTATGAAGTGTAATACCCATACTGCCTTTGTTGAATTTAGCTTTTAGTCCCAATTCCACTTCTGGGATACTCAAAATAATTAAAAGGAAGGTCTCAGAGAGATTTGTATACCCCCATTCATAGCAGCATTATTCACAACAGTCAGAAAGGGGGAATCAACCTAAGTGTTGATTCTTTCTTTTCAACACTTTTTGTAGAGATGAGATCTCGCTGTGTTGACCAGGTTGGTCTCAAACTCCTGACCTCAAGATCCTACTGCTTTGTTTTGCTTTTCTTTTCTTTTTCTTTCTTTCTTTTTTTTTTTTTTTTTTAGACAGTGTCTTGCTCTGTCGCGCAGGCTGGAGTGCAGTGATGCGATCTTGGCTCTCAGCAGCTTCTGCCTCCCAGGTTCACCTCGGCCTCCTGAGTACCTGAGGCCACAGGTGCATGCCACTACACCTGGCTAGTTTTTGCATTATTTGTAGAGACGGGGTTTTGCCATGTTGCCCAGGCTGGTCTCAAACTCCTGGGCTCAAGCAGTCCTCCTGCCTCAGCCTCCTAAAGTGCTGGGATTACAGGCATGAGAACTGTATCCAATCACTTTTTCTTTTTTATCCCATGCTTGGACAGTAATCCTTAAAAGCAAAATAACCAACTGAATGAAGGTAGTCAAAATAGAAGCAATTATTAAATAAGTATTATGCTATTTTGATATATCTTCTGTAGTATGTGTGTTATTAATGGGAACCAGAACTCTGGGTAGATATCGAATCCCCTTGTCTTGATAGATAGTTGGTAGGATTCTTGTTCAGTTAGAGTTAATAGTGAATTGGAGGCTAATGACCTCACCAGATAGTTTATAGGACCAGAACCCTTGTTGGTATACAGTATTACTTTGAACCTTAGAGATCTGTTATTAGCAGTATAGATAATGACCAAATAATCTTGGATCAAATGTTGTTTTCTGAAATCCGTTTCATAAAATAAGTAATATGATAGCTTGTTTGGTGAAAATTTAAAGACAAAAATAGCAATAAAACAATACACACCAGCAAAAATCACACCACTGAATGTTTACTTAATTGTTTTTGACTGTAAGTGCTAGAGAGTTAAAGTTAATTTCACTGGCTTTTGAAATGAAACCTAGGAAGCATAAAACATGTAGAATAAAATTTATTACATAAAACAATTATGCTTCGGATCAGTATTAAGTTCAATACGAAAGTGGTGGGAAATGAGAGGAAGAGAACAGTAAGGGCGTATATGTAGGTGCCTATGAGTTAGGATGATACCTGCTGTTATGATTAACAGAATTGTGAGTCATTACTTATAATTACCATCCCTAGAAATGTTGATTCCCTGGCAGTCACTGTTCACGTTTTCATTGCTCCAATTCTTAAGCCTAGAGATACCACTTTCAGTGACATTATCAGAATAGCCTGATGGCAGCATCAGCAACTTAGATTCCAACAGCATCTCTCAGAGAGAGAAGATCAAGCAAAGGCCTCAGGACTTTTGAGCGAGACATCTCTACCTTGATCCATAATTACTCTTATTTGTATACTTGGTTATAATACTTTTTTGGTGGTGGGGATGAAGTCTTGCTCTTGTCCCCCAGGCTGGAATGCAGTGGCACGATCTCGGCTCACTGCAACCTCCGCCTCCTGGGTTCAAGCTCTTCTCCTGCCTCAGCCTCCTGAGTAGCAGGGATTACAGGCGCCTGCCACCTTGCCTGGCTAATTTTTATATTTCTAGTGGAGATGGGGTTTCACCATGTTGGCCAGGCTGGTCTTGAACACTCCTAACCTCATGGAGTCTTGCTGTGTCGCCAAGCTGGAGTGCAGTGGCGCGATCTTGGCTCACTGCAGCCTCCACTTCCTGGATTCAAGCAAGCGATTCCCCTGCCTCAACCTCCCAGGTAGCTGGAACTACAGGCATGCGCCACCACACCCAGCTAATTTTTTTGTTTGTATTTTAGTAGAGACGAGGTTTCACCATGTTGGCCAGGATGGTCTCGATTTCCTGACCTTGTGATCCACCTGCCTCGGCCTCCAAAAGTGCTGGGATTAGAGGCATGAGTCTCCGTGCCTGGCCTATAATACATTTTTTAAAACTTATTTTTATTTCAATCTTACATATATGGTTTAAAAATAAGTAGTATACAAAGCTTATAATAACAGAGGCATCTACTTTTTTAAGCAACTTCTGGTATTTTACTCCATATCTATAAAAATGCTCATATTAGGCTGGGCTGTGGTTTATGTAGCTGTTGTTCAAATTAAGCCTCATGGTATATCGTAATTATATTTCTTTATAAAAATGTTTTGTTTTTCCTAGAATTAAAAAATGCCTTGCTGCTTTTTATTTGCTTAACTGTTTTTGAGACGGAGTCTCACTCTGTCGCCCAGGCTGCGGTGCAATGGCGTGATCTTGGCTCACTGTCGCCTCCATCTCCCAGGTTCAAGCAATTCTCCTGCCTTAGCCTTAGTGGGGATTACAGGCGTGCGCCACCACGCCTGACTAATTTTTATATTTTTAGTAGAGACAGGGTTTCACCGTGTCGGCCAGGCTGGTCTTAAACCCCTCACCTCAAATGATCTGTCCACCTCCACCTCCTAAAGCGCTGGGATTACAGGCATGAGCCACCATGCCCGGCTGAGAAAAACTTTTAATTGCTTTCAATGGAGATAGTTTTTTTCTGTGTGTGCGTTTGACTTTTGTGCTCTTATAAACAACTGATTTTATAATAAATACTTTATTGCTGACTGAAATGTGCCTATTAAGTTATACCTCCAAACTTGTATGTGGAAACAAGTGTGACTTTTCAGTGCATTGATTTTTGTCCAAATAATTTTCATTTTAAAGGTCTTACAGGTGAGGAGAGTTTAAATGCATTTATGTAAATACAGATGGTCAGAGTGTAGGAAGGGTGAGCTATTGAGGGCATGCAATATGCATTTCTCTTTTGACTATTTATTTAGATGCAAGCTTCGTGGTTTATGCCTAATATAAAAAAGTGAAGGAATTTTATTTCTGAGCTTGGTGAATAATAATCTTTTTATGTTAAAAATAGCATTAGTTGTTGAAGAGGTAACACACCCTTTATCTGGAGAAATAAATTATGGCAACCCTTTCCCCCACAATATAGCTGTGAACTTAAAAGACGTAGACCTCTGAGTATTATGAAGAAAATGTATGTAATAAAGCCCATGGACTTTACTCTGTGGTCAAAACTGTGTCACCTTCCTGAGACCTTTTCTGAAACTTGTTAGTTTGTCCTAGATGTAAAAGTAAAGCAGCCAAATAGGAGCAGCGGTGATGGCTTTGTCAAGACACTAAAGACGACGGAAGTGTAAAAAAACAATATTAAAACTCAGTGGTGTAAAACCATTTAGTAAAATATTAATAATGCCTGTATTTCATTGAGTCCCCTCTTAGTGCTGAGCATATTATGTGAGTTCTATCATCCACCCTCACTTGCCAGTTCTATCTCTTTTTATTGTATTTTACTTTTTTGAGGCAGAGTCTCACTCTGTTGCCCAGGCTGGAGTGCAGTGGTATGATCTCAGCTCACTGCAACCTCTGCCTCCTCGGCTTAAGCAGTTCTCATGCCTCAGCCTCCCCAGTAGCTGGGACTACAGGCATGCACCACCACGGCCAGCTAATTTTTGCATTTTTACTAGAGATGAGGTTTCACCATGTTGGCCAGGCTGGTCTCGAACTCCTGACCTTAAATGATCCACCTGCCTGTGCCTCCCAAAGTGGTGGGATTACAGGTGTGAGCCACTGCGCCCAGCCTCTATCTCTTTTTAATGAAGAGAAGGCTGAGAATGGCAGCAAGGAATGAAATCCTTTCCTCAAATGAAATTTTAGATACCTTAGTGTTTGGGTCTCGAGGTGACAAAACTTTTAAAAAAATATTTTAAATGGAAAGTCTTTAAATTTTATTAAACCAGGGTTTTCAAAACATTTAGGTTTTTGTTTTTTACTAACCAGGGTCAATTTTGAACACAACAATGTGTCTGTGCCAGCCTACCAAAGGCTGATGTCTTCAAATTCTAGTAATACAGTATGGTGAAAAAAAAAATTACAGCCTTTGGACTTTCACAAAACTAGTTTGAATCCCAATTCTGTGCCTACCATCAGTCAGTCCCCAAACAAACCACTGAAATTCCTGGCTCAGCTTTCCCTGGAATGTATTCATCACCTGCCGCATAGCCCCTAGTGCTTGCGTAATGCTTAGCACGAGGTAGCCTTTTGGTAAATGTTAATGACTTACACTTGGAATGCAACTTGTGCTTCCATAAAACATCTTCTGTAGATATGGACTGAAATAGTGGATTTAAAAAAAATGGCTTAAGACTAGATGTCTGGAAGTTCTTTATATTTCTTTGGTTTTAGGACCTCTCACTTTGTTTTCTTTTTATAGCTTTATTGAAGTTTGGTTGACATACAATAAATTACACACATGGAAAAGGGAAGTGTACAGTTTGATAAATTTTGACATTTTTACACCCATGGAACCATTGCCAGTATTACAATAGTGAACGTATCCATTACCCTGAAATGTTTCCTCATGCCTGTAATCCCTCGCTTTTCTCCCTTCCTGCACAAGTTAAACATATATGTGCCATATGATCCAGCTGTTCCACTTCTAGGGAGTTAACCAAGAGAAATGAACATCTGCCTTAAGACTTTTATACAAGAATGTTCCTAGAACGTTTTCTTTATTCATAGTAACCCAAAACCAAAGTTACCAAATAGCCATCAACAAATGAATGGATCAACAAATTACGATGTATCTGTACAATGGAATGCTATTTCAGTAATAAAAAGGAATGAACTGTTGTATTCAGGTTAAATTGAAGATTGCTGTATTTGAAGCAGATTTACTTTCTTCGTTGTACTGATTTTCCTTCACTTAGCATATCCCCCCAAATGAAGGAAACTAACCTAATAGTTAGTTAGTTACAGATGAACCATAGAAGGTTGTAAGTTTTATTTAGATAATTAAGGATTGGTTATTTTCAGAGAACTTACAGTAAAAAACAGTCAGTAAGAGTTTGTTTTGCTGCAGGACATTTTTCTATAATGCCAAATAGCTTATACACAATTGGTAAATAGAAAATGATGTCCATGATGGTTGTGTGGGTTTGAATGAGATTTTTCATAGGCAAGTGGGAGTAGAATTAAAAAGGAAAGGAAGAAGCCCTCAGGTTGGCTGCTGCACAGATAGAACAGATAGAAATTGTTTTAAGTCTGGTTTGTGAACAATAAAGATTAGTTTCTGGAAAAAGAAATAGTTCTTGGACTCAGCCTGCCTCCCCAGCCTTGCTCAGCTTCTGAAAAGTTGTATCTTCTCCTGTGCCTACCTTAAAACAACAGTCTCAGTCAGTGGCTTGGAGTTCTACTTCAGTCTGCATCGTTTTAGTGCCTGCAAACTAAAACGCAGTTTTACTTTATTCTGTTAATATTTTGTATATCCTCAGTCAGTCCCTCACCATGCTAAGTTGCTTGCCTAAACTATTTGTTTCTTGAGAAACCACCTGTTGTTTTTGTTAGACTCTAATTACAAAGTTGCATAAATTTTAAGTAGTGTCTCTCAACCGTATTTCTACCTCCTTTATTTTTTATTTTGCAGAATGAGAAGTTTTTTTCAGGAACATATATATGGGTTTCTAAAAAAACACCCGACCTGAATGTTAATTTATTTTTTAAAATTTCCTGGAAATATTTTATTTAAAATGCATTTCTTATTATTTTTAGCTAATACCTCTTGCTTACTACGCATCAAATGTTCAAAGTACTTACCAGAGATTAGCTCATTTAATTCACACGTTGCTGCGTGATGAATCTGGTATTACCGTTATTTTACAGAAAGGGAATAAGAGGATCAGAGAGAATGAGTAACTTGCCTGAGGTCAGACTACTGGTAGTCTGGTTCTGTAGGCTCTGTTCCTACTATGCTACATTGCCTTCTGTACCCTGTTGAATGTAATAAACTAGATTTGATTATGATATTTTTTGTATACATTAAATTGATAGTTTCATAGCGAATCAAAACCTTGTCAGCATCAAATATACAAGTGAGAAGAATTGCAGTGAACTCATAAGGATAGCAAACTTAACAGCTTCATCCATTTAGAAGCTGGGAAAATGATGTCAAATTTATACTCTGTAATCGTTATAATAAGTAGTTTTTTAGAAGTCTTCATTTCATTTGGTTTAGTTATGTTTTACATTTCTTCTTAGGCATATGACACCTGAAAAATTTTATGTGGAAGCTTGTGATGATGGAGCAGATGATGTACTTACCATTGACCGTGTGTCCACAGAGGTTACCCTTGCAGGTATTTTACAGCCAGATTTAGAAGTTTAGGGAGAAAGATTTCATACATGAATTACAATAGTTAAAAAACATCACCCAGAGGTGCGTCAGTGTGTGGATCTCTGAGTGCATTCTTACTAAAATTTTTATTCTTGCTACCTCATTTGAATGTAATGGTATACCCATTACTATACATGAAAAGTAATGGCAAAAACCGCAATTACTTTTGCACCAGCCTGTAATTTTTGTGCATTAGTTTTATGCTATCTCCTTTTTTGTGAAAAGGAGAAATGATCTTGAAAATTTTAGGTAGCATTTTACTGTCTCTAAGGATTTAAAAACATAATATTTATTTATTTTTCCCTTAGCTGTATTTTAACAGGATTGGCTTAGATAGCTAGGCTTCTTTCTAGCTGTAAGATTTAAGATATTTGAGAGTGAAAAAGTTGTTTCAGCTTTAAGAGTATGGAATTTTAATAGCTGCTTTTGTTTTTGTTTTGAAAACTTTCATGACTATGAGGAAATTTAATAAATGAAAAATAAAATATCCATCACTGACTAAAACTTGTAGGTGTTCTTAGGCAAATTATGTTTCTAAGTTTTATCTACCTATCCAGTTATACTTTGGTTTTGCTTTTCTGGGATGTGAAAAGCAAACTCTTTTTTTCACTTTTGTGGAACACCCTCACTTCTGAGTAGATAAATACGAAATAATTTTGGTGGCAAATTAATGTACCAAGTGATAACATATTTGGAATTTCATATTTCGTTTGTTGAAAATTCTAATTCACCTCCAGAGTTCTATATTTATTTTTTTCTTAAAGTATAATATTTGAATAACCATAGAGTAGGCATTCAGTAAATAGCCTTTGAGTGGGTGAAGCGAAATATGAAAATATATTACGTGGCCGGGCGCGGTGGCTCAAGCCTGTAATCCCAGCACTTTGGGAGGCCGAGACGGGCGGATCACGAGGTCAGGAGATCGAGACCATCCTGGCTAACACGGTGAAACCCCGTCTCTACTAAAAAAATACAAAAAAAAAACTAGCCAGGCGAGGTGGTGGGCGCCTGTAGTCCCAGCTACTCGGGAGGCTGAGGCAGGAGAATGGCGTAAACCTGGGAGGCGGAGCTTGCAGTGAGCTGAGATCCGGCCACTGCACTCCAGCCCGGGAGCCCGGGCGACAAAGCGAGACTCCGTCTCAAAAAAAAAAAAAAAAGAAAATACATTACGTGAGATAATGGGGTGTAAGAAAAATATGGCTATAAAATTTCTGTTTTTTCTGATTATGTGGTAATTCTGGTAGGTACTATATAAAGTTTGTCTTTGATCAAATGGAATTAGAGCTCTGTTTTAGTTTGATAATTTGATATTTTCTATTTGTCTGTTGCTTGGTGGCTTGGTATCTCTCAAGATAGCTGATTGGTTTTAACCAGTGTTAGTACACTTCTCCTAAAGTTTAAATTATACTAATCTTTATACCGCGTTGATACAACCTAGTGTCTTACAAGAGCTTTAATGTGGGTGTATTTTCAGTTATTCTTGGTCTTTCAGTAACATTTTATTTGTAGGTAGAGATTGCAGACCCATTTGCATAGACTGAAAAGCTAAAGGTCATGAATAGTTTGAATGTAAAGATGATGATGCCTAACAGTCAGCAGTAAGACACATGATAAAATACTTCTACGCAAAGTCAGTGCTGATGAGGGACTGACTTGCTGACAGTTTCTTAGCCAGTTTCTTAGCCAGTTTCTTTTCACCATTGGGAATGCAGACCATGGCATTCCTAACGGGACTATTTTTTCTTCCATGAAAAATCCTAACATACATTCTAGGAGTTATCACAGTTTTATTGCTGTTACACTCCAGTTTACATAACTTACAGCTCTATCAGTAGTGCATTTAAGTTAAGAAATGTTACTTTTCTTAGAACAAATCATGCAAATTGATTTAGTCAAAGTAACTATTGAAATCAAACTAAATTTCTATTTCTGTTGGTGAGCTTTTTGTATGTGATTTTTCTTTCTTTCGTTTCTTTTAAAGTCAAGAAAGATGTTCCTCCTTCAGCTGTCACAAGACCAATATTTGGTATACTGGGCACAATCCATCTGGTGGCAGGTAAGAGAAAATAAGCTAAGATGGACAAAGAAGGTAATTAAACCCAGGTAGTTAAATTGATAATATTAGAGTGAGTATACGATGAAGTAATACTTTGTGTCATGCTTTAAGCAGTAAATCTCTTGGTTAAGTATTTGTCATTAATTTTTAAAAGAAATACTCCCCAAATGGTAAAATTTATCAGCATGAGGTTCTGTTATTTAAAAAAAAGTTTTGTATTTCGTTGTGTTTCAGTTAGAGTTGAAATCCTTAACTAGATTGTTTTTGCAAATAGAGTATGTAAATAAACTTTTTTTTTTTGAGATGGAGTTTTACTCTTGTTGCCCAGGCTAGAGTGCAGTGGCGCAATCTCGGCTCGCTGCAACCTCCACCTCGCGGGTTCAAGCAATTCTCCTGCCTCAGCCTCTTGAGTAGCTGGGATTACAGATGCCTGCCACCGCACCCAGCTAATTTTTTGTATTTTTAGTAGAGATGGTGTTCCAGCATGTTGGTCAGGCTGGTCTTGAACTCCTGACCTCAGGTAATCCACCCGCCTCGGCCTCCCAAAGTGTTGGGATTACAGGTGTGAGCCACCATGCCCAGCCTGTAAATAAAATTTTTAATGCATCAGTGGACCAGGGTATTCTACACCTTCAGTCCTGTGCTAATAGGACATAGTGTATGTTAGCAAATGTTCTGAATTGTGAAGAAGGTGATTTTTGTTTAGATTTAATTTCATTGAGCTTGTTTGAAGTTCCTGTTGTTTCAGGCACCATGCTAGATGCTGAGTTATAAAGGATGAAAGTCCATTTTGCCCTGCAGTTCACAGTCTAGTGAGAGAGGCGTGTAAGTAGTAAACTACTGCAGTGCAGTGTGACAAGTTCCAGGAGAGACATGTACATGGGAACTTTCAGAGAGGGCACTCGTGGGTAGAGTGTTGAACACACCTGAAGAATTAATTCAGTAGGAAAGGGTTACTCTGTTTTATATATTTGTGGGGTGAGGAGGTGGCAAGGTCAGGATTGGTGTATTGTGCATGATGTTGTGATGACTCCTTGATTCCTGACCACTCATCCTTATAATATTGCAGCAGCCAGTTAGGTATACTGCCCCAGCACATTTCTCTACCATTTAGAGTGACATGAAGGACATAGGAGTGGTGTGGAAGGGACATTGCCCTGTAGTGTCAGATCTTGTGACCTGATGCTTTGAACTGCCTGCTAGGAAATGATTAGCAGAGGCCTGTATCCCTTGGGGTTGATGAAAGAGAGAAAAAGAAGTATTTTCTGTCTCTACTTTCCGTTTACTAAGACAAATCCTTTGTTTATGAAAAGCTTTTGCTTTTATCTTTTTTGAGAAAAACGTGACCTTTCAGTAAGAATTATTCTAAATAATATGCTGGCCTTTCTATTCATAAATTGTAAGGTTGCTTTAAAAATGGGCCTTTTATCTGAGTGACACAATACAGTCTCATTCTACTAGCCTTTAAAGTTAAACAATAAGGACTCCTATTTCTACCTTTATAGTTACTGTTTTTATAATTATGTGTGTTTGGCTTGCTTTTTGCAGGTAATTATCTTATAGTCATTACCAAAAAGACAAAAGTAGGTGAATTTTTCAATCATGTAATCTGGAAAGCAACAGATTTTGATGTCCTTTCTTATAAGAAGACAATGTTGCACTTAACTGATATTCAGGTAAGAACTGGAAATTGTTACTAATTGCAGACCCCAAAGAAGTAGCATAGGCTGGGTAGAGGAGGGTGAGGGTGTTGTGGAATAGATGCTGTAATTATTTTAACAACCTATAGAGTAAGGTCACTCTACCTACTTTTCTACCTAGGCATAATAAATATTTTTTAAGTCATTTGTTGCTCTTATTTGTTTGTTAAGATCCTTTTTTTTTTTTTTGAGATGGAGTGTAGCCTAGGCTGGAGTGCAGTGGTGCGATCTCGGCTCACTGCAAGCTGTGCCTCCTGGGTTCACGCCATTCTCCTGCCTCAGCCTCCCGAGTAGCTGGGACTACAGGCGCCTGCCGCCACACCTGACTAATTTTTGTGTTTTTAGTAGAGACGGGGTTTCACCTTGTTAGCCAGGATGGTCTCCATCTCCTGACCTCGTGATCCGCCCGCCTCGGCCTCCCAAAGTACTGGGATTACAGGCGTGAGCCACCGCGCTTGGCTGATTCAATTCTTAAATTATGAAATGTCATATGGAGAGAAAAGGGAAAACAGAAATGCACATGTACTCAACACCAGATTTAACTTCATATCCTCTTTGTAAAGAAATACATTACAAATACCTTTGAAGTTCTACTCCTCTTAACTCATTCTCTTCTTTCCCAGAGAGGTTTTCTCTATTTTTACCACATGTGAATGTAAGTGTGTGTGTGTGTTTATGAAATGTGTATATATTCTTTCAGGCAATTTTCCTTTTGCACTATTCCTGTATGCACAGATTTCAGTAACCATGGTTTAGTTAACACCAATCCCCAAGCAACATGGCTTAAATTTCAGTTACTACAGTTTATTAACTGAAGAATTAACCCACCAAAGATGAAGGTGCAAAAGACAAAAAACAACAACTCTGGAAGAGAAATTGAAATTGAACATAAATGGAGCATAGAAGAAGTAGCTGACCATGGGAGTGCTGACACTATCACCATTCAAGGGACTGTAGGTATGCAGCCAGAGGTCCTAGTGCAGGCGAACTGACCGACGTTAATGATGGAGTGGCTGTGACGAAAAGGATGACAGTATCTCAGAGGAAGTGACACCTGCAACAGACTTCTCATTAAAGGAAACCTTGGAGATATTTCCTAACGTTGAAAGTGCAAAGGATAAAATGTCAGAAGTTGGTTTAGACTTAGGAAGGTGTGTGACAGTTCACCAGGGATAGAAGAGATATTCTGTATCTTAATTTATATGACAAGAAGAAGGCAAGCACTGTTCAAGTCTCTTGATAAGTTTTTTTACAAAGAAATAAAATATTTTTTATTCTCAGTGTTTCTGATGTTTTACAGTGTGCTAAATAAATATTAGTTTTACAATTCATTTCTTTATACTTATAATAATTTACTATATATGTAACTTACAAGTTAATGTCTACAACTTATAACTATATAAGTAAATATAACTTACAATAGAGTTTTTAATGTTTTGACGAAAAAATTTTTAAAGGTCATGAAACAATCATAGTTTTTACAGTTGACTGTTAAGATAGCTTAAGATTATTAAGATTAAAATCACATGGTAATTTTTACAGTCCCACTTTACAAAGTAAAGACTGCCTGTATTCATGTTTAAACAGGATCTGTTTTTGCTCATGAATGGCATTGCCCTGTTCTGATTCTTTGACTCTTACTTTTTAAAGTCAACATTGTTTAGAGATAAACCTATTGAGAGTGATTGTTTTCTTAATGTAATTTTAGTTATGTGTTTGCTATTTAAAAATTTTACGTTATATTTTTACACACAATTTATAAGAATGTTTGTTTCTAGAAGAAAATGTATTTAAACATATTAACTTAGGATAAATATTTTAAAAAATAAAATTATAGCACTGCCTAAGTAAAACTACAAGTTATGCTTTTTATACTTTAGAATTTCTTTTTTATTATATATATATATTGAGAAATATATATCAATATATTCATTCTCTACTAGGCATATTTAAAAAAATAAAAATGGCTGTATTTATTTAATAGACCAGTCATATTTACTGAGACAGTTTCTTCTTGATTGTTATTCTTTGTTGTCAAGCTGTGTAGCTAATTTTAAAAACATGTCTGAGCACAAATAAAAAATTTTGTATATGTAGATTTGTAACATGTAGATTAACAAGTTAATCATTTAGTAATGGTTAAACGTTACTAAACATTAACAATTGCTTTTTAAAACAAGGATAAAACCAAATGTCAATATTGGTATTCATTGGGAAAGCTAGTTAAAATGGTTTTCCAAGAATAAAGATAAATATTGCTTTTATTGGACTTTTTAATCTCTGTTTTAAAGAAAAAGAATTCCATTTTACTTCTCATCCATCCCAAACCAGGGAACGTTTCTTGAGAATGAGGATTATGTTAGTATCTTGTTATTTGCATTTTTGGGCCCCTCATAAGTGTATGTGTTTTATTTGTCAAATGAAGATAGCTATGCTAACTTAGCAGGGCTGTTGTGAAGATTAAAGAGAGTCTTAGGAAAATAACTGGCACATAGTAGATCATAACCGAAGGCGATGTTTTGTTAAAACCACTCTTCTGCCCTTTAGAATAAAGTGTGTAAAGGATACAAAGGGGAGAAGTCCTACCTAATCAAGTTATCTAATAGTACCCTACAGTGTTTACTGAGTATCTTCTGTGTGTCAGGAACTGTCCTACGTCCCAGGGAAATGGCGAGCATCCCCCTTACTGGCTCAGTCATTGTGCCAGTAGTCTTTAATGAGACTGGACCTAACAGGATTTAATTTGTATTCTTTTCTCATGCTAACAGATTCCTTTTCAATTATGAGCTGTACTGATTTTTCTTTGCTTACAGTTACAAGATAATAAAACCTTCCTAGCGATGCTAAACCATGTCTTGAATGTGGATGGATTTTACTTTTCAACAACATATGATTTGACCCATACTTTGCAGCGGCTATCCAACACTAGTCCAGAATTCCAAGAAATGAGTCTTTTGGAAAGGGTAAGCTTGATCTTCAGTTATTTTTATTTTTAGTATTTTAAAACGGACATGTCTCTATTTCATGCATAAAAATTTATATTGATTTTTCTCAGTCCTGGCTATATGTTAGAAACATGTATGAGGCTTTGAAAATATACCCTATTTTAAATATACATCACAATCCCAGCGTGAGAGTCCTTGAATCTGTGTATGTATACAGCCAGAATTGAGAACCATTGGTGTAGATATTCAGAAATCTTTGTATAAACACACAAGTAAGTTATTAGAGGAAAATCTTTCAGAATTTGTATTTTGCATAACTATTACAAGGCTACCAAGTGCTAACTCTCACATGTAAAATCTTCAAACTAGCATTGCATTCATTTGTAATTTCTTAACTCTCAACTCTCAGTGTTCGGTAGTGCAGCAGTTACATTAGCAGTGTAATTAGGCTTATAAAATTCATATTCTAATAGTTGATACTTCTTCTGTAGTGATGGTTATTTATAATTTTTATAACTAAAAATGTAACAAAAGTCACTAAGAATTTGGAAAATGTCCTTTTAAAGTTTTTTTTTATTTTGCTTTTTTTTTTTTTCTTTGAGACAGAGTCTCGCTCTGTCACCTAGGCTGGAGTGCAGTGGTGCAACCTCAGCTCACTACAACCTCTGCCTCCTGGGTTCAAGTGATTCTTGTGTCTCAGCCTCATAAGTAGCTGGAATTACAGGCGTGTACTAACACGCTTGGATAATTTTTAGTGTTTTTAATAGAGATGGGGTTTCGCCATGTTGCCCAGGCTGGTCTCGAACTCCTGGCCGCAAGTGATTCACCCACCTCATCCTCCCAAAGTTCTGGGATTACAGGTGTGAGCCACCGTGCCTGCCCAATCTGCTTTTTTTTTTTTTTTTTAATATACAGCGAATGTATCTTTAAAATTAGGTTTCAGATGATCTCAACTTAAAGTTTCTTTTGTTCAGGAACCTAGATAATTGCTGCCTTAATGTTTTTGACGCACCTTAGTGTTTAATGAGAAGACAGAATTTAAAAGGTCCTTCCATGTTACCTATTAGGTTGGACATGTGAAATTGTCAGTAATTGCCCATTTTTAATCAATAAAAATGGTTATTTCTTATAGTTCAACCTAAATTAATATTTTAGTTGACTGGCTTTTTTGGGTAAGATTTTACACTCTAATTTAGTAAAATTGTATGTAGCCTTAGATGGAAGTTTAGATACAGGCTAAGCATTCAAGAAACTTGGCTTTTAACTACAAAGAGACTTGCTTTTAAAAGCAGTTGCTACATTCTCCATTTGTTTGTGAAACATCTCTACAACGTCAGCCATGTACCAGGCACTATACTAGCCCCTGGGGACCCAGAATGAAGCTGTGGACCCTGTCTTATGGGAGCCTACAGACCGCCAGGGAAGTGGTAGTCAAAGAATGGTTGCTATAATGGAGATATGTACCAAAGTGAGGTGGGATCCTGAAGGAATGAGGGTCTTTGCCTGGGGTTGTCAGGGACAACTTTATAAAGAAAGGTATCTACAGAGGACAGTAACTTTACACAGAAAGATAACTTTTGAGCTGAGACTTGATGAAGATTTGTTTGTCAGGTGACAGTGGGCCAGGGAGGGTTCCAGGCAGAGGTGGTGGCAGAGGCTAAGCTGAAGAAAAAGCCATCTCATCTGTTGGATGAGTTGGGAATTTTTTGTCAGCTAATCAGAAAGTCAGCCAAGTGTGGTGGTTCATGCCTGTAATCCCAACACTTTAGATGGCTGAGGCAGAAGGATAGTTTGAGTCCAGGAGTTCAGGACCAACCTGGGCAACATAGGGAGACCACATCTCTATAAAAAATTTAAAAATTAAACAGGTGTGGTGGCACACACCTGTAATCCCTGCTACTCAGGAGGCTGAGGTGGGAGGATTGCTTGAGATAGAGGCCGCAGTGAGCTGTCATCACGCCACTGTACTCCAGCCGAGGCAACAGCGAGACTGTCTAAAAAAAAAAAAAGGTTAATGTTTTTTTAACTTGGGAATCATAAAAGTGGTAAATGGAACATACATACCCTAAATATTTTAACTTAAAACACAAAGTTTTACATTGGTCAATGTTTTTATGTACGGCCATAGGATTTTCTTTGTTTTTGGTTCCTTGATTCTGAATTGTCTTCCCTGTGTAAATTACATCCATAAGGCTTTCCCATTTGGGCCACTATTTAAAGACTTTGACACTTACAGAGAAATCTGTATGCAGAATCCTGTACATTTTTACTATGTTCTTTTATATATTTTTAGTTGCCACTCCCACTCTGAATTCAACAGCAGTTTTGTTTTAGCAGCTTGCCTCTTACCAAGTTATATTCCAAATCATTTAACTTTATAGAAACAGCAGTCTGTTTTTAGTCTTATTTTATTGATTTATAAAATATTTAGTTAAACTATATAATGAAATAATAAGTATGACTGGCACAGACCACTCGGGAACACACATTTGAATCTCAGGAAGTGCGATTCAGCTGGTTGTGGCCAAGTGCTAAAAGCATTCCCTGTGACTTTTAGAGTTGGGGGTGTGGGTGGTTCATTTGGTATGCTTCATAAATAGAATTGATTAATCTACTGAGTAGAGTCAATTATTTTGTTTGTTTTTTCTTTTTTGAGACAAGAGTCTTGCTGTGTCGCCTAGCCTGGAGTGCAGTGGTGCAATCTTGGCTCATTGCAGCCTCCACCTCCCAGGTTCAAGCGATTCTTGTGCCTTAGCCTCCCCAAGTAACTGGGACTACAGACATGTGCCAACACATCTGACTAATTTTTGTATTTTTAGTAGAGAAAGGGTTTTGCCATGTTGGCTAGGCCAGTCTCGAACTCCTAAATCTCAAGTGATTCGCCTGCCTTGGCCTCTCCGAGTGCTAGGATTGCAGGCATGAGCCACCACGCCTGTCCCTAAGTAGGGTCCGTTAAATATAGATTGTTGAGGGAGCTTCTTCTGTATTTATGAAAGTCAGAGTGGCCAGAGATGAGATCAGAGAGTTAATTAGGGACTGCCAGATCCTAGGACTGATTAGGCCATGCAGAGATTTGGTTCTTTAGATGACAGAGTCGTTGAAGAATTTTTAGCAGATAGGAGACAGGACATGTTAGAGAACTCCTACTGGCAGTATTGTGGAAAAATGGGTGGGGAGGGCTATGCCTAAACTGGAGGCAATGGAAGCTGTGTTAGTAGTTAGGCTGGAGTCAAATGTTGGTCAAGGATAGTGGAAATAGAAATGTAAAAAAGATGGATTTTGAAGAAGATTTAGTACTTGAAAATTAAATGAAAGGGAAAGAAATACCCTAAGACTCCTCCCAAGTTTCTGTCTGGCCTGAGACAATGAGACAGGAATGTCCATAGGAGGTACAGATTTGAGGGGGAGATGTATTTTGTTTGAGACCTATCAAAGAAGACATTGATTGGTGTCATTTTCTTTCTGTAGAAAGTAAGCTTGGCAGGAGATATTTTATTAAATTTTAAAACTTCTCTCAGGCAGATCAGCGGTTTGTATGGAATGGTCATCTTCTAAGAGAACTTTCTGCACAACCAGAGGTAATGTACACTAAATAAAATGTGCTTAATCGTTGCAGTCCAAGCTTTAATTCAATGCATGTTATAAAGTGACTTCCTAATCACCAAGAATTTTGAGAAACAAATCTAATTTAACTTTGTAACTTACAAACTTGGATCAGGTCTACCCTGGCACATCATTCTAGGTTGAAGAAGCCTAATTATTTTACTCTGATCTTCTATAGAAACCTTAAGTAAAAATACATTGCTTTGTCTAAGAGAGATACAGTGGGTCTTGGTACATGGATAATGAAGAAATGAGGGGCCAGAGCCAAGTTCCCTGGCCAAGGGGAGAGCTCTGTTTTTGTCTTCCTTTGGGGATGAGACTCCCTTCAGTCACCCAGGAGAGACATGCACAGGCACTACCTTCTTCTGTCGTTTGTCTGCACATACGAGGTGTAAACAGGGAGGCCCAGCTAGGGAAACATGATATATTACTGAATCTAGGTAAATAGATGTGTCTAATTACTTTATTTCTTGTCATTTGCTATGCTTTTTTTGGAAAAGTAGTTTGAGCTGCAAACAATTAGCATGGGATATCTTTTCCCTGGAGGAGTGAAGTTGTAGGCAAAGACTGAAAAGGAGGTAAACATTCTGTAACTTCATGTAGCTTTATTAGTGTTCCAAAATCTGTGAATATTCAAGCTCAAATGATTGTAATGCATACTTAATGTTACATTAGAGAAATTTTTTTAAAATTATGTTACCCATAAGTTTACTACCTTGTTATGTTTGTATATTACCTCCCTATGTGTACATATTTTTATATAATGCTCATTTATTTTTAAAGTGTATTTGTTCTAAATATGTATCTTCATTTCAGGTTCATCGGTTTGCCCTTCCAGTGTTACATGGCTGTATCCTTACATGACATTACTCTTTAGTTTCTAGATGCCTTTATTTAAACTTTATTATAAGGCAGATTTAGAGATAGTCTCAAATACTCCATAAGGAGAGTATTTCAGAATTAATAGAACTTGCTGTTGATAAGAAAATCAAACTCATTGCCATTTTGGTTTTTTTTTTTAGAATGAACTTTTCAGACTATACGACTCTCTCTCTGTTCAAGAGTTCTGGGGCTGGTTGTTTAAAGAGAAGGAATATGTATACTGTATTTTGCCTTTATTTGATGTTATCTTTTATCAGTAAATTACACATAAGTAGTTTGGACCTGGCTGTTGAAAGCTTTCCTTAGTACATAATTTGAAAAGTTAGACTTAGGCCGGGCACGGTGGCTTGCACTTCCAGTCCCAGTTACTCAGGAGGCTGAGGTGGGAGGATGACTGGAGTCCAGGAGTTTGAGGCTGCAGTGAGCTATGATGGCACCACTGCACTCCAGCCTGGGTGACAGGGTCAAAAAAAGTGTGACTCCGACACTAGTGTGGGTAATAACTTGGAGAGGAGAATTACCATTAAAAATTTTATTTGTCATTTGAAATAGTGACAGATAAATGAAAATAGGTAGAGAGTACAAAGAATATTGCGTAGGAGAGAAATCAGAGTACAGATACAAAATGCGTATTGATTATCTAATGGTAGGTTCATTTTAAAAACAAATCTGTATCATAGACATCATAATAAAAATAAAGCAGCCAAGTGCACTGGCTCTTAAAGGATACATAAGCACAGTATATGCCGATGAGTGCCTATCCAGTTACGTGCCACATACTGACATTTCAGTCAGCGACAGACCACGTATGTGGTGGTGGTCCTACAAGATTATAATACCATATTTTTACTGTATCTTTTCTATGTTTAGATATGTTGAGATACACAAATACCATTGTGTTAACAATTGCCTACAGTATTTAGTACAGTAACATGCTATACAGGTTTGTAGCTAAGGAGCAATGGGCTATATACCATGTAGCCTAGGTGTGCGGTAGGCTGTGCCATCTAGATTTGTGTAAGTACCCTCTATAATGTATAGGATTGTCTGACGATACATTTCTCAGAATGTACCCCTATTAAGTGATGCATGACTGTAATCAGGATTGTGCTCTGCAGAAAATGGTGATGACATCTTTCTATCAAGCACATGTAAGAAGCTTATCAGTACAAGTCTATTATTTATTTATTCATTATGTTAATATAATTTCACTAAACTTACGCTTGTTATACTTAAAACCCAAAAAGTTATGGAGGAAACATGTTCCACAGTTACAGGGGAATAAAAATTAGAAAATTTTGGGATAAAAGCTCATTTATTTTTGCTTCCCCAAACCCCCACCCCGAGCTTTCCATGTTGTCCTAAGGACAAAATAAGAATAAATGTGTTTATTCGGCTGAACGCAGTGGCTCACGCCTGTAATCCCAGCTACTTGGGAGGCTGAGGCAGGAGTATCACTTGAACCCAGGAGGCAGAGGTTGCAGTGAGCCGAGATCTCACCACTGCACTCCAGCCTGGGCAACAGAGCAAGATTCTGTCTCAAAAAAAGTGTTCTTATTTAGTGCCTTAAATTATTTGGACCAAATAAATTATTTGCACCAAAAAACTATGGTGTTTTTTGTTTTTTGTTTTTTCAAAATGAGATTGTGAATGGACAAACAATATTAAGTGAGGTTATAAAACCTTTTTTTCTAGGCAATTTTAGAAACAGCTTACCCATTTACCTTTAAATTGAAAGCTTTAAATGAGCTTTTCTTTAGTGTGGCTTGTTGACTAGAAGTAAACTCATATGTTTCACATACATACAGAGACATTAATAAGTAAAATGACCCCAAGACAGGAACATGACTGGAATAGAGAATGGACAGAGAGAGGCGGGAGCTGTGTTCAGAGAATCAGCTCAGCCCAAATGACTCGGCCTTATAAGCCATGGGAAGAACTGTGGCTTTTACTTTAAATGTGATGGGGACAGGCATAGTGGCTCATGTCTGTAATCTCAGTGCCTTGGGAGGCTGAAGCAGGAGGATCCTTTGAGGCCAGGAATTCAAGACCAGCCTGGAGAACATATTGAGACCCTGTCTCTACAAAAAATTTTTTAAAATTAGGCATGGTGGCATGTGCCTGTAGTCCCACCTGCTCAGGGGGCTGATTCAGGAGGATCACTTGACCCCATTTTGAAGCTGCAGTGAGCTGTGATCACACCAGTGTACCCTAGCCTGGGTGACAGAGCAAGACCTCTACTCAAAAGATTTTTGAGAAGGGGAAAATTAGTGAAGGTGCATGCTAGAGTGATGTCCAAGAATGTGTGAGGTGGGTGGGGTCAGCGCACAGGTAGAGGGCCTGGTGTGGACTGCTCACCTCCCACTGTAGAAGGGAAGCAGATTGGATGTGGATGCTGGTGGTGTGTAAACATGATTGGGGCCTATGGAGGGCTTTTATTTTTACAGCGCCATATAAAGTGACATAATGGGCTGTGAGTGGGATGAGAGAAATGTTGCAGGTTGAGGGTAGTATGTGAAATAGCCATCCTGGAGAGAAGGCGTGGATGTCCCTGGGAGTAACTCACTGATGAAAGGCTAGAAGTAAATACATTCACATTTTAAAAGTTAATGCTGATGGGATTCAGTTTTTATTTTACTCTTTTTCCTTTCATGCTTTCTGAATTCTCTAAAGTGTATATGTTTTTGTCTTACAATCAGAGGAACATGATTCTTAAAGGAGTCAGTCATATTCTCTGCTAGATTTTAAGAGCAGGCTTATCTGCCCTGCTCGTCTTTGTGCCCTGGCTCAAAATAGATAATTTGGGTGAGTAAGGGAGCAAATACTACCTTGGAGTCTTCTCTAGTGCTGTGGGCTTCAAAGGAAAGTGAATTGGGAGCTCAAGAGGAGCCCTTATCAAGTCTAATGATACCAAGTAATAGAGATGAGTCATTAGCAACTCAACTCATTGCTGATGTTATTAGGTACCATTTTGAAAATCATTTGGTGTTCTTTTGTGAATTTGCCAGCACTTCTCCAGTGCCTACCCAATACATTCATACCAGGAGGTCTTTCCAGAATGTTCACAGTACCATGTTAGAGCAATACCATGAACATCACAAGGGCTTGAAGTTTATAAATAGTGTAGTTTCATTTTTACAAAAAAGCAAGCTGTGTGTTTCTAAGTCGTGGTTGCATGTGATGAAACTAAATAGGAGATTTAGATAGGAGAATGGTCTCCATAAAACAGAATAGTTACTTCTAGGTGGGAACACAATTGGATAGAATAGGGAAGGAGCAGATAAATAGATTCACGGTTTTGGTACTGTTTTGAAGTTGGATGGTAGGTTCACAAATACTTTATTATGCTGTTATGCTTTATAATGGATGCATCAAATTATATTAAGAAAAAGTATTACATATAGAAAATACCATAAACAAACCTCAACAAATGTGGAAGGAGAAAAAGTAAGGCCATTGAAACAATAAAACCTTTCTGTCATACCCCCTTGCTCCCCCAGCCACAGTGTGGCAAACATTAAAAAGCAGACAATAAATTAGCCAGACATGGTGGCATGTGCCTGTAGTCCCAGCTATCTGGGAGGCCAAGGTGGGAGGATGGTTTGGGCCCAGGAGTTTGAGGCTGCAGTGAGCCTTGATGGTGCCACTGCACTCCAGCCTGGGTAGCACAGCAAGAGCCTCTCTCTCAAGTAAATAAATGCATAAATAATTTTTTTTTTTTTTAAAAAGCAGACAATATCAAATGTTGGTAAAGGTGAGAAGCCAAAGTAGTTCTTGAAACAATATGGAATTTCCTAATAAGATCAGATGAGGAATATACTCTGTAACCCAGCAGTACTGCTCCTTAGAGCCACTTCTGCTTGTTCTGTACAGAGATGTTTATTGCAACACTGTATAAAACTGGAAACACCTGGCATGTCCATGGACAGTAGAATGGATAAGTAACTGTAATCTAGTCATGTAGTAGAATATTATACAGCCATAGCAGCAGCAAATGAACCTCCTGAATATAATGAGCAAATAAGGAGAACTGAAAGAATACATACAGGTTAATTCCTGTTATATTAAAAAAATAAAAATAAAAAAGCCAAAAGCTGTGCAGACTAAACAGGAAGTTGTTTAGTGGCAAGACTAGAAAGGCAAGGGAATGATGAGCTGAGTGGATAGTAGTTACTTCTTAGAGAGCAGTAAGAGAGCCACACAGAAAGGTGCTTCAAAGATGCTAGTGGGTACAAAGGGGTATGTGTATGTGTAATTTTAAAAATCATGATCAAATATATTTAATAAACAGTTTGCCTTTTTGATCATTTTTAGATGTGTAATTCAGTGAGTGGCATTAATTTCATTCACAGTGTTGTGCAACCAGCATCCTGTTTCCATCACTCCAGTAAGAAATTCTTACCCATTTAATATCAACTCCCCATACTAAATGGGTATTTAACTATTGTAAATAGTTGCATACATTATATTTTACTGTTTATTATATTTCATAATAAAAACATTGAATGTAAGAGGTATGCCAATTCCAAAGGCTTTTGCAACCCTTTACTCTGGGAACGAAGTGGAGAGATCAGCCTTTAGAATTTCTAGGTATATGACTGTTTATATTACTGAATGGTGTAGGAAGTGTCCTATAGCATATGCTATTATTAGTTAAGGGAAATAACTTTATATAAAGAAGGGGAAGATACAGTCTTTCATATTGAGGTTCACCTTTTCTATTTTGAGGATAAGGTACAGTCAGAATTTCCATTTCTAGGTAACTTTTGTTTAATTCACTTTAATCTGTGAAGCTTCATATGCTTACCAGCTGTTATGGCTAATTTATAATTATGTGTCATGCATTTCATTTTTTTTTTTTTCCTTAACTACAGTAGCCTAGACTTCCCTCCCCCGCTTTTTCGTTTCTTATTTGAAAGTTAATCTATTTTAAATTTATGTTTTCCATTCAGAGTAGATTTTTCAGTGATGTAGTTTATACTTAACTCTTTAGAAAGTAATTGAGGATATCAGGAAAAGGGAAGCATATCATTTAAATAAAAACACCGTAGTGAACTTCTTAAACATATTGCATTCATGTCATAGGGTTATTAACTTGACAGAGCTTCACAGTTGATTATAGTACTAAGGGCTTGTGAATATTCAGGAAGATTTGCATACTCTCATTTTTTCTCTTAAAGACCATTATTAGGGTAGATGCATTCAAACAATCTAGAAACAATGCTTATGATTTCTATTATATGTTGTATTTTTCTTAATGTAGCTAAGTTATTACCATGCATTCATGTTCTATTAATGGAAAATACTTTGATTGGATTCTCATCTCGAGGAGGAGCTGTTTCAGAGCTGGTGTGCGCTATTATGTAAGAGGTGAGATTAATTTTGTCAGCATGGATCATATCTGTAATTAATATTTTGTCTTACAGTAACAAGAATGTAACCTTTTGTATTTTATTTGTTTTCATTATCATTTGATAGCCTTGCTAAGTATTTATCTCCTACTTCATTATAATAATTAGGTAGGTCTTCCGTGTTTCAGCTACTGTAATTACATTGCAAATGTTAATGTTATACTTGTAGGCTGCTGCTGCTTACTGCTTGAAGAGGAGCTGATCATGTTGTTTGCTGGATATCTGAAAGCACAGCTGAACTCAGTGTAGTTTTCAGTAACCTAACCTAGAAAGTATTTTCTTGTATTGCCTTTAGGTTTTTTTGCATGCATGAAGCTAGTCATTTGCTTTATGCATTCAACTTTGTGAACATTTACATTTTGAGCATTTATTTTCCAGACTTTGTGCTAGCAACATGCTTATTTCGCTGAACTAAACTTTAAAAATCTGTATTAAAGCTTACTGTCATTATGAAAAGGAGTTTCTCCAATCTTTCTATTTTTTTTTAACCAGAATATATCAGCATATTTTATGGCTGTAAGCCATTAAATAAATTGTAGCTTGGGGCCAGAAAGTTGTAGAGATTATTTGCTTAATATCTCTTGTAGCAGAGGAAGAATAACATTGAGTGTGTGACCTGGCCAAGATCACAAACCAAATTAGAGTTAGCAACTCTCTTGTAACTAGATTTTCTTGGATGGAAACATAGTTTTTGATTAAATTTTTTGAACAGGTAGTGCATTTACATATTTCAAATATCAAAAAGTATTTTTTTAATGCGATAAAAAATATCTCCCATTTCTCACCTCATCTGCTGGGTTCTTACCCCCTTACCAGCTAATCAGATGTTAGTTTCTTGTTTATCCTTCCGGATAATTTTTATGCTAATACAGGTATGTGCCCTTCTCTTCCTCCTTTTTTTAGACAGTGATAATATTCTATACATATTTTTCTGTACCTTGGTTCCTTTTTTTCTTAATATGTCTGGCAAATCTTTTCATAAAGATCTTTCTTTCATACACAGAAACACACATACTATCTCTCACTCTGACTCTCACTTTTAAAAATAACTGGATGTTGTTCCTTAGTGGGAATTATGAAAGGAAGCAAGGATAGCCTGTGCCTCTGACAAGTAATCTCATAAAGTATTGAGGAGTCATGTCATTGCTGATTTGGCTCAATAATTTTGGCCCCTTCTGGTGATATGGTAACAAAAACAGTGATACTTCGCATATACCTCCAAATGTTATATGTGAGAAATATGTGAGATAGAAAGGATGTTAGGAAATATTTGGCACAGTTAAAAATCCATTGATTTCTTTCTGATAATTTGGTAATTTGGGTCAGGGACTAGCTTGAAAGTTGCATTTGCTTAGCAAGCTTTTCCTTGTAAAAATAGATTATGTAAACAAATTTTTAAAGGAATGCTTCAAATATTTGAAAGAACTAAACAGTATCAAGAATCCACTTTGCTTTTTGAACTAGGTTTTGTGAGCATATTTATGGAATTACAGAGGATCACATACAGTTTTTGTGTTTTCATTTTCATAATTAAAATCAGTATAAGCATCTGCTGGAGACCATTTGCACTGTTATAACAAAATATTTTAAAATGGCCTATATTCACCAGGTGTGG
Source organism: Piliocolobus tephrosceles (assembly GCF_002776525.5). Classification (NCBI taxonomy): domain Eukaryota; kingdom Metazoa; phylum Chordata; class Mammalia; order Primates; family Cercopithecidae; genus Piliocolobus; species Piliocolobus tephrosceles. The sequence goes on along the minus strand of NC_045435.1, from coordinate 90,908,277 downwards.
TGGCTCACGCCTGTAATTCCAGCACTTTGGGAGGGCGAGGTGGGCGGATCACCTGACGTTGGGAGTTCGAGACCAGCCTGACCAACATGTAGAAACCCCATCTCTACTAAAAATACAAAAATTAGTGGGGCGTGCTGGCGCATGCCTGTAATCCCAGCCACTTGAGAGGCTAAGGCAGGAGAATTGCTTGAACCTGGGAGGCAGAGGTTGTGGTGAGCTGAGATCACGCCATTGTACTCCAGCTTGGGCAACAAGAGTGAAATTCCGTCTCAAAAAATAAATAAATAAAAATAAAATGGCCTGTATTTACGTTGAGTATTGTGTTGTTACTAAGTATAATTACCTAAATTGATAGTGTTACCTTTCAAACTAGTATTTTTCAAATTAGGATCTATGGACATTTTCTCAGGGATCCTTGAGAATTTTTTTTTTTTTCTTTAAAAGATGTCTGAAGTTTGAGAAACACTATTTTAGAGGAATTTTGCGTGTAGGAACAATCAGTGTATTTAAGAGCAACCAACTTCATCTGTTTATTACTAGGTTTTTATACTCCTCTTTAAGCCTGTTTAAAGTGAGTGAGCTTCTGTTAGTTTTCTGATCATGTATAATGAGTTTGTTTGAATTGTATTTTCATAATGACTTTTCCACTAATTTGAACTGACTTAGTTCTCTCCAAGTTAACCTGAATTAGTGGGTTTCTGAAGTGTTTCTTTACGTAATCAGTATAGTTAATTCTTAATTTTTTTTCTACTTAGGAATTGATTCTGAAGGCCATGCAGCTAACTTTGTAGAAACAGAACAAATTGTGCACTACAATGGGAGCAAAGCTTCATTTGTACAGGCAAGTTGTTAGTCTCTTAGGCAGTCAGTGAGTTGGCCTTTTCTGCTTGGATTATAATTTTCTGTCATGTTGCAATTTCCCTCTTTTCCCTTCTCCTCTGTTCTTATATAATATTTTTATCTACAGTGCAGAAAAAGTTCACCCCAAGAAAGGAAAGTCCATTAATCTGGCACTAACCTACTGACATTTCCTGCCCTTAAATTAAATCCCTGGAGGAGAGGGTAGGCTAGGAGGTGCAAGGAGAGTTATGGAAATGGAGCCATCTGTCTGTTGAACCATTTACATGTATTCAGGGCAGTGATGATAGGACAAGCTGATGGCTTATGATTGACTTTACCTGCCACTGCGAGATGTCTCTTCTGTTGCCTTAGGGAGTTGTGGACCACTTGCTGCTCCAGAGCGTTAGTGTCCAAATGTATTCATATGTTGATAAACATATCCATTTGAAAATGAATAAAGCAATTTTCTAATTTTTTCATAATGCCAAATTATATAACAGATGTAACCTGTTAATTTTTACTCATAGATAAATGTAGAATTTCGGGGAAATAAAGAACTATCTACTACACAAATGCTGTGTATATAAAACTAGAAGGAGAAAAAGTTCTAAATGTTTTTTCATAAAATATGAACTTTAGGAGAGATACACATGGATTTTTAAAATAGTTGGTAGGTTGTATTACTTTTTTCCCTTGCATGTTCATTAATTTATATACCGCTGACAATAAGTAAGGTGAGAAAAACAAGTATGTTTGTGTTTCTTTTCACATTTCTCTCTTTTCTTTTAGACTCGAGGATCAATACCTGTTTTCTGGTCCCAAAGACCAAACCTCAAGTACAAACCACTGCCACAAATCAGCAAAGTAGCAAATCATGTGTGTATGCCTTTTTGTTGGCTAAAAATAGAAGCTTAATAGCATTATAATTTGCATGTAAAGAATGTGTTTACTCCCCTAAATCAGCATTCAACATCTTTGAGGCTCTTCTTGGTTCTAGCACATAGTAAACCCCTAAACCAAAAGTTGTGTAGGTGGCATGTTAGAAATATAGAAAAGCAAACTATGATTGAATGGCGTGGCAAGTAAGGATTTAAGAGATCTCAGTAAGATTTGTAAATTTATGCTTTTTAGAGTACTTAATATATTCCTCTGAGGTTGTACTCAGAATTAAAGTGGTAGTGTTGCAGCTCAGAGTAAAATATGACATTTAGAATATCTAGAAGACATAGTTCACATCCTGACATCATTCTTTTGAATATAGAAATAAGACATTTAAGGAGGTCCTTTTAAAATATTATAAATATTTAAATTGTATTTATAAATTACATAATGTACTCCAGTAAAATATGTAACTCTTTTCTCTCTAGATGGATGGTTTCCAAAGGCATTTTGATTCCCAAGTAATTATTTATGGAAAACAAGTTATAATCAATCTGGTATGTTTCTTACGTTTCTTGGGTTGGGGGCGGAGGAAACCTTAACTTTTTCTTGACAGAAAATTTACTATTTTAACCATTTTTAAGTATACAGTTCAGTGGCATTAAGTAGTTCGTAATGTACAACCATCATCACTGTGCATTTCCACAACATTTCATCATACCAGACAGAAACTCTATCCATTAAATAATTAACTTCCTGTTACCTCCCTCCCCACGGCCCCTGGTAATTCTGTTTTACTTTCTGTCGCTCTGAATTTGTCTATTCTGAGTACCCCTATGTAAGTGGAGTAATACAATATTTGTCTTTTTTAATGTTTTTAAGGTTCATCCATCTTGTAGCTTGTATAGAATTTCATTCTTTTTTTTAAGACTGAAGAATATTCCGTTGTGTGTGTGTGTGTGTGTGTGTATAAACATTGGTGGTGTACAAGGACCTGTTTGATCGAGTCCCTGTTTTCAGTTCTTTTAGGCTTTTACCTAGAAGTAGAATTTCTGGATCATATGGTGATTCTATGTTTGACTCTTTGAGGAACCACCGTACTGTTTGCCATAGCGGCTGCACCATTTTGTATTCCCACCAGCAATACACCAGTTCCAGTTTCTTCATATCCTTGCTGACAATTGTTGTTTTCTGTTTTGTGTGCGTGTGTGTGTGTGTGTATGAGTTTTTAATTATAGCCATCCTGATGAGTGTGGAGTGGTGTCTCGCGGTGTTGAGTTGATTTATGTTTCTCTGATGATTTGTGTGATTTTGAGCATCTTTTCATGTGCTGATTGGCCATTTATGTATCTTCTTTGGAGAAATGTCTACGTAAATCCTTTGGCTCTTTTTTAATCAGGTCGTTTTTGTTTCAGTTGTAGTCATTCTTAATGAAGTCTGGATATTTATCTCTTAGCAGACAAGTGCTTTACAAATATTTTCTCCCGCTCTTTAGGTTGATTTTTTACTGTCTTAACAATGTCCTTGGGATACAAATTGTTTAAGTCCAGCTTATCTAGTTTTTCTTTTGTTGCCTCTGCTCTTGGTGTCAAATTCAAGAAATTGTCACCAAATCCAGTAACATAAAGTTACCCCTGTATTTTCTTCTTAAGAGTCTTTATAGTTTTAGATCTTACAGGCCTTTGGTCTGTTTTGAGTTAATTTTTGTTTTGTCTATGTGTGTGTGTTACTTCTTATCATTGCACATGAGTTAATTTTTGTATATAGTGTAGGGGTAAGGGTCCAACTTCATTCTTTTGCATATGGATATCCAGTTTTCCCAGCACCATTTATAAAAGACTGTTCTTTTCCTTTGAATAGAGTCTGTCACCCTAATAAAAAAATCAGTTGAACACATATGTAAGGGCTTATCTTGAGGCTCTATTCTAGTCCATTGGTCTCTGTGTCTGTCCTTAGGACGAGATAACACTATTTTGGTTACTACAGCTTTGTGTAATAAGTTTTAAAATCAGGAAATGTGATAATTCCAACTTCCTTCTCCTTTTTCAAAATAATTTTGGCTACTTGAGATCCCTTGAGATTGCTTATGAATTTTAGGCTTGGTTTTTCTATTTCTTCAAACAATGGCATTGAGATTTTAGTAGCAATTACATTGAATTGACAGATTGATCACTTTGAATAGTACTGTTTTCTTGGTAATATTGTCTGTCAGTCCAGCAATGCAGATGTCTTCATTTATTTATGTTTTAAAAAATTTCTTTCAGCAATATTTTGCAGTTTTCAGTGTACATGCATTTCACGTCCTTGTTTAAATTTATTTTTGAGTATTTATGCCTGAATTGTGCTTTTGTTTGTTTGTTTTGCTATTGTAAATGAAATTGTTTTTGTAGTTTCCTTTTTGGATATTTCATTGTTAGTATATAGAAATGCAGCTGATTATTGTGTCTTGATTTTTGTATGCTGCAACTTTGTTGAATTTATAATCTCCAATAGCTATTTTCCAGAATTTTTAGGGTTTTCTGTATATAAAATCCTGTCACCTGTGAACAGAGATAATTTTATGCTTCCTTTCCAATTTGGATGCCTTTTTTTTTTTTTTTCTTTTCTCTTGCCTAATTGCTGTCACTAGAACTACTAATACTATGTTGAACAGAAATTGTGAAAGCAAGTATCCTTGCCTTATTCCTTTTCTTAGGAGAAAAGCTTTTGGTCTTTCATCGTTAAATATGATATTAGCTGTGGGTTTTTCACATAATGGCCTTTATGTTGAGGAACTTTCCTCCTTTTTCTAAGTTATCCAGTTGAATGTTTTTGTCAAGAAGGGGTGTTGAATTTTGTCAGATACTTTTCTGTATCCATCGAGATGCTTGTTTGTTTTTTTCCCTTCATTCTATGAATGTGGTGTATTATACTGATTGATTTTCATATATTGAACCAGCCTTACATTGTGGGAATAAATCCCTTTGGTCATGGTATATACTTTTTAAATATGCTGCAGAATTTGGTGTGCTAGTGTTTGGTTGGGGGATTTTTACATTAATACTCATAAAGGATATTGGCCTGTAGTTTTCTTTTCTTGTAATATCTTTGTCTAGTTTTGATATCAGGATAATCTTATCTTTACAGAATAAGTTAGAAAGTGTTCTCTCCATCTTTTTGTTAGAGTTTGAGGAAGACTGGTGTTAATTCTTTAAATTTTAGTAGAATTCACTGGTGAGTTCACTAGTAAAGCCATCTAGTCCAGGTTTTTCTTTGTTAGGAGACTTTTTTTTTTTCTGTTTGTTTTCATTACTGATACGATCTCCTTACTATGTATTGGTCTATTTAGGTTTTCTATTTTTTTCATGATTCAGTTTTGGCAGATTATGTGTCTAGGAATTTGCCAATCTGGGTTTTCCTACTTGTTGGCATACAGTTGTTCATAGTATTCTCTTAAATCCTTTTTATTTCTCAGAAATTGGTAGTAATGTTCACTGTCACTCCTGATTTTAGTAATTTGAGTCTTTTGTTTCGTTTTGGTCATTCTAGCTAAGAGTTTGTGAATTTTATTGATCTTTTCAAAGTTCAACTTTTAGTTTTATTGACTTTATTGTTTTTATATTTTCTATTTTATTTATCTCTAATTTTTATTATTTCCTCTGGTAGCTTTGGGTTTAGTTTGCTCTTCTTTTTCTTGTTCCTTAAAGTGTAAAATTAGGTTATTGCTTTGAGGTTTTCTTTTTTAATGTATGCATTTACAGCGAGAAATTTTCCTCAGCACTGCTTTTGCTTTATTTCATACATTTGGTGTATTGTATTTTTGTTTTCATTTGTCTCAGGTATTTTCTAATTTCTCTTTCTGGGATTTTGTCTTTGAACCAGTGGTTCAGTGTGTTGTTGGTTTTTCACGTTTGTGAAATTTCTAGTTTTCCTTCTATTCTTGATTTTTAGCTTTCTGTTGTGATCAGAATATATACTTAATGTGATTTGAATTTTTAAAAATGTGTTAAAACTTGTTTTGTGGCCTAGAGTATAGTTTGTCTTAGAGAATATTTCATGTGTACTTGTAAAAAATGTGTATTCTGCTGTTATTGGGTAGAGTAATATGTATGTGTCTGTTGGGTCTGATTGGCTTATGATGGTGTTTAAATTCTCTATTTTATTCTGTATTTGCTTATTCGTCTCTGTCTCATTGTTCTATTGTTGAAAGTAGGGTATTGAAGTTTCCTTTTTTTTTTGGAGACAGTCTCTGTCTGTTGCCCAGGCTAGAGTACAGTGGCGTGAACTCGGCTCACGGCAAGTTTCCACCTCCCGGGTTCATGCCATTCTCCTGCCTCAGCCTCCTGAGTAACTGGGACTACAGGCACCCACCACCACACCCAGCTAATTTTTTGTATTTTCAGTAGACACAGGGCCTCACTATTTAGCCAGGATGGTCTCAATCTCCTGACCTCGTGATCTACCCACCTCTGCCTCCCAGAGTGCTGGGATTACAGGCGTGAGCCACCGCACCCAGCCCCTACTATTGTTATATAATTTTCTGTTTCTCCCTTCAGTTCTGTCAGTGTGCTTAGTTATATCTTCAGGCTGTCATGGTTTGTTGCATATGTGTTTATAATTGTTGTATCTTCTTGGAAAATTGACCATTTAATCAGTAAACAATGTTCTTTTTTTGTCTTTTGTAACAGTATTTCACTTAGAGTGTATCTTGTCTGATACTAGTGTAGTTATTCCAGCTCTTTTTTGATTACTATTTGCATAAAATATGTTTTTTCATCCTTTCTCTTTCAACCTGTATATATCTTTAGGTCTAAAATGAATCTCTTAGAGACAGCATGTAGTTAGATCATATTTTTTTTCCATTTTGCCGGTCTATTTATTTTTATTGGAGAGTTAATCCATTTACATTTAAAGCAATTACTGATAAGAATTTACTTCTGCTCTTTTGTTATTTATTTTCTGTGTGTCTTTTAGCTTTTCGTTCCTCATTTCCTCCATTACTGTCTCTTACTATGCTTAGTTGATTTTTTTTGGTAGTGATATATTTTGATTACTTTCTCATTTTCATTTGTGTATATTCTATAGCTGTTTTCTTTGTGGTTACCATGAGGATTACATATAATATCCTAATGTTATAAGTATCTAATTTGAATTGATACCAGAAGCATATAAAGGCTGTACTCCTGTAAAGCCTTCTTGCTTCCTTTTTATGTTAACATTTCAAATTGCATCTTTATATATTGTGTTTCAGTAACATAATTATTTTTGTGCAACTGACTCGTATTTGTGTATGTATGTATTTATATTTTAGAGAAAAGGTCTTGCTCTGTTGCCTAGGCTTGCATGCAGTGGCATGATCATAGCTCTGTATAATCTTGAACTCCTGGGCTGAAGGAATCCTCACACTTCAGCTTCCTCTGCAGCTAGGACTACAGGTGCATACCACCATGCTTGGCTAATTTTTTTGTGTTTTTATAGAGATGGGGGTCTCACTCTATTGCCCAGGCTGGTCTTGAACTCCTGACCTCAAGCCATCCTCTTGCCTCAGCCTACCAAAGCGCTAGGATTACAGATGTGAGCCACCATTCTGGACTGCATTTGACTTTTAAATCCTGTAGAAATAAGAAGTGAAGTTACACACCAGGATTTCAATAATACTGGCTTTTATATTTGCCCTTGTCTTTACCTTTTTGGATTTTTTTTTTTTTTTTTGAGATGGAGTCTCATTCTGTCACCCAGGCTGGAGTACAGTGGCACAATCTTGTCTCACTGCAACCTCTGCCTCATGGGTTCAAGGGATTCTCCTGCCTCAGCCTCCCGAGTAGCTGGAATTACAGGTGTGTGCCACCACACCCAGCTAATTTTTTTTATTTTTGGTAGAGACGAGGTTTCACCATGTTGGCCAGGCTGGTCTCAAACTCCTGACCTCAAGTGATCTGCCCGCCTCAGCCTCCCAAAGTGCTGAGATTATAAGTGTGAGCTACTACGTCCAGCCTGTTGGAAATTTTTATATCTCTCTGTGGCTGCAAGTTACTGTGTAGCATACTTTCATTTCAACCTGAAGGACTCCCTTTAGCATTTCTTATAGATTGGGTTTAATGATAATAAACTACCTCAGGTTTTGTTTATCTATGAATGTCTTAATTTTTCCTTCATTTTTAAAGGAAGTTTTGCCAGATACAGAATTCTTGGTTGACAGTTTTTCTTCTTCCAGCATTTAAAATATATGATCCCACTGTCTTCCAGCCTCCAAGATTTCTGATGAGAAATTGGCGGATAATCCCGTTGAGAATCTCTCGTGTGTGATGAGTCTCTTCTCTCTTGTTGCTTTTCAGGATTCTGTTTTTGTCTTTCAACTATGTGATTATAATGTTTTTGGTGTGGGTCTCCTTAGAGTTCAGAGCTTTGGTTTGTAGATTCGTATGTTTCATCACATTTGGGAAGGTTTTGGCTATTTTTTTTCCTTTAAATCTCTCTCCTCCTTTCTCTCTCTCTTCCTGGAATTCCCATAGTACTAAATATTTTATTTCACTTTTTGTGCTTTTTTGCTGCAGAATTATTTTTTGGCTTCTTATAATAATTTTTCTATCTTTGTTGATATCCTCATTTTGTTTGTGTATTGTTTTCCTGATTTATTTTAGTTCTTTGTATTTCCCCTTAGCTCTTTGTTTTTAAGACAGTTGCTTTAAAGTATTTGTCTAATAAGTCTAGTCTAATAAGTCTAGTCTTTGTCTAATAAGCCAAGTCCTGTCTTGGCTTCCACAGGAACAATTTCTGTCAATTTCTTATGTTCCATTGAGTGAGCCATTGTTTACTGTTTATTTGTGTACCTGTGATTTTTTTTTTTTTAATTGTATGTTTGATTATTATGATATCATAACTCTGGAAGTCAGAATCTCCTTTTCCCCTAGGGTTTGCTGGGGGTTTTTTGTTTTATTTGATTGTCAAAGACTCTACTAATCCTTTTTTTTTTTTTTTTTTTTTGAGACTTTTCGGAACTATTTTTGCCAAAACTGTTTCTTATTGTGTATGTTCACTGAGGTCTGTTCCTTTTGCTTATATTCAGCAGTTTTGACAAGTTTCATTGAATTCCAGGAACTGAAATAGACAGACAAAAAAGGAAAGCAAAAATGAGAGAACAACCCTGTCCCCCATTCTTTGCAGACTTGTTGTATGCTGGGACAGTCCTTTACTGATTAGCCAGGCTTGCTGTGAGCCTAGGGATCAGTCTGTGGTGAAGGTTTAAGGTCTTCTCAGGACTCTTCTGAGCATGCATCTTGCCTGGTTATGTGGGTGGCCTTCAAAACTCCTTCATGTACATGGCTGCTTTTGAAAGTCCTAATTTCCCAAAGAATATCACCCAGCTTCTTCTCCAGTCTTTAAATGGTCTATTGTATGTTTCTATACAGGATATTTTGCCTCAGGCACCCATTGATTTATATTCCTCTTGTAGCTTTTACAAGCAGTGGTCACCATTTTTACTGCCGGTGTTCAGAGATATGTGGGACAGAGACGAGTTAGTCCTTCATGTTAGAACAGATATCCACAATTATTTGCAGATAAGGTCTGGTCTGCCTTCTCTAGTTTGATGAGGGGAACTAAGAACCAGGTTATTCCCGTATAAGACTAAGATTGTCACCACTCTGGGGAGGGGCTGGGTCAAGGACAAGTTAAATGCCACAAAACTTTCCCACCATTTTGAAAGTGACTTTTTCTTTATTGAGTGCTTGGGTGGGTTACTATAAAACCTTTGATCTTTTTTTAGAGCTCCTACAAAGTTGGCTCAGACAGCTTTGGGATTTTTTTATGTTTCTGTGGGAGAATGAGAGCTTAGAGCTTCCTAGTTTGTCCTTTTTCTGATGTCACTGTCTCCTTTGAAATTAACTGAAAACTATGGTGTTTGAAATTTTTTACAGATTAACCAGAAGGGCTCAGAGAAGCCACTTGAGCAGACATTTGCAACAATGGTGTCTTCTTTGGGAAGTGGAATGATGAGGTACCTCACTAGAAATCTGTTGCAGGTCTTTTCAGATCAGATGGGCACTTACATATGTGCATGATTACATAGAGCTCACTAGACATGTATTTCAGCTTGCATTTTTTTCAATAGTAGATTGGAGCATGATATTTTGTTGGCTTGAAATTTCTGTAGCATAATTTATGTTGCAGAATAACTTCTTTTCAGTCGAGTTTTGAGTTTAGTCTCTGATTCAAATTCCCTCATTGAGGCTTTGTGCCCCAGAGAGTTTCCATAGGTCATACTTTACCACTAGAGTTGTCTTGAGGAATTTGGACTAGGCCTCTTTGCAGGGCATACCTGATTGCTGTACTTGAGCTTACTTCACTAAGCATTTGTTGTGTTTCTCCACTCCTTGCTGAGGGCCCCCAGAAGAACATGTGAGGATAGACATATGCATGTATTTTTGTATTTTCATGTTACATATATATCAATCTGCTCATATCATATATATATATTTTCCTCTGATAGGTGTGAGCATGAGAAGGGGTGTGTGTGTGCATGTAGTGTATGTATAGTGATAAACCCAGAGTGAAGGAGGTTCTAGTGTTCCCAAGAAATATGTATGCACTGATATAAAGGGGAAAATCAGCTTATGAAGGTATTATTAATAGAAGGAAAATGAATGATCTCTGGTCGGTTTCTGAATATCTTTTCTTTTGGTAGATACATTGCCTTTGACTTCCATAAGGAATGTAAAAATATGAGATGGGATCGACTAAGTATTTTATTGGATCAGGTAGCAGAAATGCAAGATGAATTAAGGTAAGCTATATTATTTCCTTAAGGAGGCACAGAGAAGAGGTATATATATCAGTCATGTTTTATTATGCATCATCCAGCAGACTTATAAATATAGTTCACTGGATTGTCATTGCTTATCTATACTGTTTTATTATTTTTAATTTCTTTACTGGAAAGATGAGACTTGGTGACTTCAAATATTTTTAAATTCTTAAAACTGACCCAAGGCCAGGTGTCTTCATATATTTGTAAATTATCTACCACACATTTACAAATTTTTATATAATTGAACTTGGTTTACTAATATCTTATATTGTTGTTTCCACTAGACATTCTATCACAAGTATTTTGTTGTTAACCTGTACAGTGTCTGAAATGATAGTGTTTAATGGCTTTTCTGTATTGTTTTGTCATAACGTAGTTCTAAAGAAGTGCTTTTCTTCACCCTGAGCACCTGGTTTATTTCCTTTCCTCTTTCTATCATGAAAGATTGTAGCGCCATGAATCTTTACACATATTTTACATCTGTTAAATTTTTTTATTTCTTTAAAAAATTCTTCGGAGTAGGATTAACGAATCGAAAGTCCGAATGTCTTTGCAGTACTATATTATCATATTGGTTCAGGTTTACCATACTTGGTGCGTGTCAGTCTTTACTGATTTTAAAGCCAGAAGAAGGAATCTGTAAACCATACTATCATTTTCTTCTGCCTGTGTGTGATAGTTGTAAACCTGGCAACCCAAATGCAATTTTTAATTTGTTACACAATAATATAGTAAAACCTCTTTGATAGATATTTGCTTGGTTTTCAAAAATGTCTTTTTATATACATTAGGTAATCAACTACAGTTATTTAAATCTGCTTTTTTTGTGAGGTTTTGTCACGAACACAGAAGGGAAATTGACCTACTGTTGTTGGGCCATTAGAGAAAACATTGGCTGGGCCCGGCATGTTGTTGGAGGAGGTAGTTCCTTGGGTTCACCCATTAACTGCTGCCATGCAAGAGTGTAAGAAAGAAGGAGGGTTGAGTCCAGAGTTTGTGTTCGTTGCCGTTCACCGTGGTCCACAGGGAGAGCAGAGCTTTCACTGGTGACTTTCAGATGATCTCTTGAGACTTTTTTCTAGGGGTTTTTGGGGTAGTGGAAAGAATCTGGGCTTTGGGGTCCAACACACCTTGATTTGAATTTAAGTTTTTCTCTTAGTAGTAATATGACCCAGGGCCACTTAGTTATCTTCAGACTTCGGTTTCTTCATTTGTAGAGATGATAACTTATTGTATAGTTTAAGCAATAATATTTATAACATATCTGGGATTTTATAAGTATTAATGGGGTACAAACACGCACACACCCTTGCACACATATGTATGTACACCAACTCTAAATGAACCTTACCAATTCTGCATGATCCATATGTAGATTTTTCATCCTAACACATTCTTCCAGGCTCTTGTTCCTGAGGTCATGATTTGTATTTAGCCCTTGATGAATCTGTTGCGTTTTCTTCCTCCTCTTGGATTTTGGAAAATAATTTCAGTAGTTAATATTATCCAGTATTCATTGTATGCTGTGTTCCATACACTGTGCTAAGTACTTTATGTGCATTATGTGTTATCTCATTCAAACCTTAGAGAAGCCTAATGGTGGTGCTGCTGTTACCTCCATTTTGTGGATGAATAAGCTTACTGTTTAAAGTTCTACAATTAGTAAGTTGCATATGATGCTAAGGCTAGCAAACAGATTGTTTGCTTCCTGAATCCATATTCTTAACCAGCACACTATGTGTTGTCAGATTTTTGAATTCATAGAATTATCAAGGAGCCTGTTAAAGAAAACATGGGAACTGGTAACTGTGGTTGGTTGCAGTACAGAGATTTGGGTGTTTAAGGGGAGAAAGGGAAACTGATTTTTCAAATAATACCCAATTATACTTTATAAATCTTGTACTATTTGCATGTATCACCCATTTAAGAATTTTTTTTTTTTTTTGGCTGGGGGCTGTGACTCTCGCCTGTAATCCCAGCACTTTGGGAACCCGAGGCAGATGGATCACCTGAGGTCAGGAGTTCAAGACCAGCCTGGCCAACATGGTGAAACCCCATCTGTACTAAAAATATAAAAATTAGCCGGGCATGGTGGTGGGTGCCTGTAATCACATCTACTCAGGAGGCTGAGGCAGGAGAATCACTTGAACCTGGAAGGCAGAGGTTGGAGTGAGCTGAGATCACGCCACTGTGTTCCAGTCTGGGCAACGGAGGGAGATTCCATCTCAAAAAAAAATAGAATTTTTGAAAGTGTTAAAAAAAATTTTTTTTTTTTTAAATTTAGATACAGAATATCACTCTGTCACCCAGGCTGGAGTGCAGTGGTGTGATCCTGGTTCACTGTAGCCTTTAACCCTTGGGCTCAAGTGATCCTCCCACTTTAGCCTTCTGACTGTATAAAGGTATGCACCACCATGCCTGGCTAAGTTTTTGTTTTTTTAGCGGCAGGGACTCGTCATGTTGGCCAGGCTGGTCTTGAACTCCTAAGCTCAAGTAATCCTTCCACCTCAGCCTCCCAAGTAGCTGGGATTACAGGCATGCGCCACCATGCCCAGCTAAAAGTATTTTTAATGCAAAATATTCAATCCTTGCCTCAGAGATTCTGATTCAGTTGATCTCAAGGCCAGGAATCTTTTTTCACAAGCAACCCAGAGGATTCTAAAGATAGTATATGAATCATAAAACCCTGATATCCAGGGATATAGTTGGAATAATTATGTTAGAGGAAACCATCATCTGGCTTTGGGAAACATGATCAGTTTGCACAACCACCTTTTTAATACTCTTAACTCTACCTTTTCACATCTTTGGGGTGAGATAATCTCTAATCTTCAGCCATTTTTTGGATGGGGGACTGTTTTGCCTCAGCCATTTAGACTTCTTTTTGGTCTAGGATAATCACATATGCCTGACCACACATTCCTATCTGACCTTTTAATTTACAGTTTTCAGTAACATCACTGAAATGAGACCCATGTTGTAAGAGTTAAGTCCTTAGTAAATCTGACCTACTTTGGTATGAGAGTGTTTATACAAATATGTTTTAGTTATTTTCTAGTGGACTCTGCTGGCCAGGTGGTGGCAAACCAGGAAGGCGTGTTCCGAAGCAATTGCATGGATTGTCTAGATAGAACCAATGTGATCCAGAGTTTGTTAGCTCGTCGTTCGCTTCAGGCCCAACTTCAGGTGCGAATGCTTTTTTTTTTTTTTTTTAATTGAAAAACAACACAGCAGAAAATTAAACATCTTCTTTAAAACCCAGTAACATAAAATATTCACATTGCCCCCACCCTAACTCAGCTCTTTTTATTTTTGTGTCTTGCCCATGGATGTCACATTTTCCATAACTGTGGTCAGTCTATATATGCACAGTTTTCACTTTTGCCATTTTCCCTTAGCATTTATGTAATCACAGTTTCTGATGGTTGTATTGTTGTGCTGTAATTTACTAAGCCATTCAGATTGCTACATTTTTAGTTTATAAATAACACTGTAGAGAATGCGTCTGTATATGTTGTTATTAACTTGAATTATTTCCTTCATGTTAATTCCTAGAAGTAGAATTACTGGGTTAAAGAGAATACATATATTATTTTCCAAGAGGGTCATTCCAGTTTACACTGACACCAACAATGAATAAGTAAATCCATTTCATTGAACTCTTTCCAGCATTTGATATTTTAATTTTTTTTTTTTTGTTTTTCCTTGAGACAGGGTCTGGCTCTGTTGCCCAGGCTAAAGTGCAGTGGTGCAATCTCGGCTTGCTGCAACCTCTGCCTCCTGGGTTCAAACCATCCTACCAACTCAGCCTCCCACAAAGCTGGGGCTATAGGCGTGTGTCACCACGCTTGGCTAATTTTTGTATTTTTTGTAGAGACAAAGTTTCACCATGTTGCCTTAGTTGGTCTCAAACCCCTGGGCTCAAGCCCTCTGCCTGCCTCAGCTCCCAAAGTGCTGGGGTTATAGGCTTAAGCCACTGTGTCTAGCCTCTTTTTTTTCTATTTCATTAGTACAAAAGTAGCACCTCAAGATTGTTTCTATTTATCTCTCTCTCATTACTAGCAAGGAATATTGACTCCAAAGTAAAAAGTTTCTGACACAGCTTTGCTTTATCACTAGACTATGCTGATGAGAAAAATAGTTTTTTTCTTCTGTGTATATTTGGAATGAAAAAGACGTAGAGCCCCAATTTCTAAATCACATTGGCATTTGTTGTGAGGGGCAGACAAAATGCATACCACATGGTTTCCTGTTCAGGGAATTAGTAAGCATTCAACTTTAGTTCTGACAATTGTATGATACCGAGAAAGAAATTATGGAGGTAAAATACCTCCTTCAGAATGAATGGTTCTTGAATCTTGAAGTCGCACCTGCCAGAGGAGTGCTGTCCCTGTTGGAATAGTCTGCAGTTTGTATTGTGCTATGTCCTTGTCCGTTGGAAGGTCTTCTGAGTGTAGTTTTTAATAGAAACAACATTAGGAATGGTTTGGTTCCATGGCTGATTAACCAAAACTTACTTGACTAGGTTCTGCAATCCATATTTTACAATTTTACATGCTATATATAGTATTATGAAACTTAACCAACCTTCAGAGAGTGGGGGCAGGAGCCTCTCCAGCAGCTTTGCCTGCTAGTGTAGGGCTGTCTACTTGTGCCTCTCCACGCCCGCCAGTGAAGGCAGAGTTCTTACCCAGCTAAAGGCCACCAAGGTGGCTCCTGTGCTGTGTCTGAGGGTGGGAATAACTCCTGAGGTGGAGATGAGGTGTCATCTGAGGTAAGCAATGAAGATGGTGGTTCTGAGAGGTGATGGTCTGAGACAAGGTAGGGACCCTTCATCTGTGGTCCGTGGTCTCCAAAGGGAGTCCATAGAAGGGATTCAGGGGGCCCAGCAACCCCGGGATATTCTTTGTGAAGATCTGTGTGTGTGTGTGAGTGTGTCTCTGTGTGTTTTTGGGGTGGTAGATTAGGTGGCATTCATCAGATTCTCAAAGGTCCCTGGGACAGAGGGTAAGGTTGGGGTGACTCAGGGGTGAAGAAGTTGAAGGATGATGCATATGAGGGGATCTCAAGGGGTGGAGGCAGTGGAAGATTGGGGGTGAGAGGGAGGAAGTAGCGGCTGGAATCCTACAGCCGCTTTCACTCTCCCTCCTGACACTCTCAATCCTACAGCCTTTCTCACTCTCCCTCATGACACTCTCTCTGAATATGGTCCTGCTGCTGTCCCTCAAGGGAGTGCGGGGACTGCAAGGCAAAGGTGCCCTCAGGAGAGGCTTTGCAGTCTGCCCTGGGCAGGAGAGGGCTGCTGCAAGCTGGGGCTCCCTGTAGACAACAGACACTTCTGGCCTGCATCCAGCAACCAGGAACCATGAGATACAATTTGGGGACTGCTTTTTCTTTCTAAATCATGTCTGCTAAAATCTATTACACATAAATCTGGGTGTGGTTTTTATTCCAGAGACTAGGAGTTTTGCATGTGGGACAAAAGCTTGAAGAACAAGATGAATTTGAGAAGATTTACAAAAATGGTAGGTCATTTCTTTAATATAGACAAAGTTGCTCAAATTTTGAAATAAATTAATATTCTGGATTTAGAACTTTGTCATCTTAATCATTATCAGCTGTTTTCACTTTTTTCTACAGCCTGGGCTGACAACGCAAATGCCTGTGCCAAGCAATATGCAGGAACTGGTGCCTTGAAGACTGACTTTACCAGGCAAGCCGTGCTTTTAAAATAGCATTCCACATCAGTAGTTCACAGTCCCGGTGCTTTTAAAAATCACCTGGGCAGCTCTCAAACAACAGCAGCAACAGCAGCAAATCTCCAGCATCCGGGCTTCACTTGAGACCTGTGGAGTCAGGATTTCTGGGAGATGAGGCCCAGGTTCTGGTGTGTTCTTAGCCACCCTGGGAGATTCTGATGCTTGGGGAGGGGTGAGAGCCACCGCTCCACAGTGCTTCTCAGACCTTACTGTGTACCTGAAGCACCAGTCTTGAGATGTGCCTCTAAAAAGCACCCAGGTGATGCTGATGCTGCTTTCAAAGACCACACTGAGTAATGAGGAATTAGAACATTTTGAATGTATTATGCATGCGGTGGCTCTTTTTCTGCTGTGTGGATTCCCTGGGAGCAGAATAAGATTTCTAGTCTCTTTGCTTTGCTGTGTCCTACCACTTAACCTGGGCTATGTATTTCTCTTCATATTTCTTGTCTTTGCAGCTGGAATTAGTGTGTTTCTTTGTGCCTCCTTTGGTAATATTTTAGAAAGAAAATAGGTATTTCTTGGACCTACAAGTGATTTCTTTTGTGAAGTATCTATATCTTCAGCGATAGTTTTTTAAATCTGTCACTTATTTCTATACCTTATGCTTATTGGCCATAAAACAGTGTGAGAATTCAGTGTACAAACTTGTAACTTAAAATTTAACCTCTTTAACCAGAACTGGAAAGAGAACTCATTTGGGACTTATAATGGATGGCTGGAACTCAATGATACGATATTATAAGAACAACTTTTCCGATGGATTTAGACAAGTAAGTTTGTATTTGATGCTTTCCTGGCATTAGTCGGTTGTATCTTTGCATCGTTCACTAATGTTATCTCACACTGAGTTTGGTGAGTTACTAATTTCTTCCTTTCTGTTCTAGGATTCCATAGACTTATTTCTTGGAAACTATTCAGTGGATGAATTAGAATCTCATAGTCCTTTAAGTGTTCCAAGGGATTGGAAATTCCTGGCTGTAAGAAACCATTTTGTATTTTTCAAGTTTTTAAAAGCATTGTGTCTGAAGGTATAGATGGTTTCAGTCTCCTTAATTTAAAACGTTATATGTTGTTTATATTTCATTACATGAAATATAAATACTTAAGTTTTCCAAAGAGGTCAGGCTGAGGAGTACAGTAACTGTGGAGCATTTGTTTTCTTTTCCTCAGAGTGTCTCACACATCCTTTTCGTGTGATGTCACATAAGCAAAGGGAAAGTGGAAGGTTTCTCATTTCAGGAAAACTTCAGTTCTTTTACATTGAGGGAATTGCCAGAGACAAACTTGTTACATGGGAGGCAAAGTTTATTTTTGATGCTTCTCTCCTTTTTGACTTCTCTGTTCACCAGACTCTGCAAGAGCCTCTCTGGATTTTCTTTCCAGTGGGTCAAGTGCCCTGGAATGGAAGGGAGACCTAGTGTTCTAGGTCCTCATCTGGGCATCCTCCTTCTGTTTAGCACTCTTTGGCTTGGAGCAAAAGCATGCTTCTTCCGATCTTACCACTTTCCCCATCTAAAGTCTAGGGCAGTTGTGATTGAACCCATAAATAATAATGTGTTGTTGACAAAAGATACTGTGTGTATTAGTTGACAGATGAGTTTTTTTCTTTTCCCAAGCAGTGCATGCACAACTGATTTTGCAGCCATTGATTAGCATTCTTAAATGATTATCTCTTTCTGTTGTCTTTTCCAGTTGCCTATTATCATGGTTGTTGCCTTTTCAATGTGCATTATCTGTTTGCTGATGGCTGGTAAGTCAGCTCCACACATTCTTCCATTTGTTTCTTAGAATGTTGACCTTTCTTTTACAACATCTTAAGTTTTTGAGTTCACTGAACACTTGATGTTTCCCTATTAAATTTAATGGGTAAAGTGGAGTAGATGAAATTAGTCATTAGATGTGACAGGAAGAAAAATAACATACCTAGTAGTTTGATGGTTTTTTTTAAACCTCAGATTTTAAAAACATGTTTTTCTTATTACTGTGAACCAGTAAGTGTCTGAGACAGGTCTCAGTCAGTTCAGAGGCTTAATTTGCCAAGGTTGAGAACCTGCCTAGGAAAAAGAGACACAAGCTACGGTAGGATCAGTATCTTGTGCTTTTTCCAAAGAGGGTTTTGAGGACTTCAGTATTAAATGGTGAAACGGTGTACAGGAGGGGAAGGAGGAATGGAAACAAAGGGAGGGTAGGTAGTGAGATAAGTGGTCATATTCTTGTGAGGCTTTGATTAGCACTCACTGAATCCACATTACATGTGAAAGGAGGGGGTAGAGGAACAGTCAATTATGCATTCATCTCCCGCTCAGTAAATCTGCATTTTATGTAAGACAAAGTAAACGTAGAGTAGAGGGAGAAGTCAAATCTACATTTGTTTTGGGGTGGGTGGAGGGATGATTTTCTAGTCTTTGTCCCTTACCTGTGAAAATAAACTGTTAATTTACAATGTCAGGGTGAGGGAGATTTGACCGGACTGTCTTTTAGGGTAAAGATTTTGGGGCCCACATGGAATTTGCTTGTGACAGTTTGTGAGGGTGGCCATCTGGAAAGATATGTGGCCCACTATCTTCGCAGCTGTCTGCTTAGGAACAAAAGGAGGGTAGTTTTGTGAGACTCAGTTCCCAAGTTTAACTTTTCTCTTTGGCATAGTAAATTTGGAGTCCTGAGATTTTATTTTCCTTTCACATTATCAAAGTAATACATAGTAATTATAGAAAACACATGTAGGCAGAAAAGGAGAAAATATTATTTATCATCATACCTTTGAGAGAGAAGCTCACCACTCTTAACATTTTGATGTTTTAATATTTATAAGTGTCTGATTTTTTTCAAAAGTGAGATACGTATTTTCATTATCTGCTTTTTTTCACTAAGCAGTATGTTTTCCCATGTTCTTAATTGCTAATGGCTGCAAAGTATTCCATTTATAGAATGTATAGTCTAACCAACTCAAATAAATGTTAATGGATTAAGGTATTACTTATCCTTAAATTTTAATAGGTTGAGAGTAAAATTGCCTGAGAACCTGAGTGGACAAGGTCTTTACTGGTTTTCTTTTTTCTCCTAATATTTTGCTATGTTACTGAGTTAATAAAGCATTTAAGATTAAAGTGAGAAGAATGTATTCTTTATTCTCCTTTGAGTAATATCCTGTATTTTCGAGGTTTAAGTCTGGGACTTGGTGTATTGTACCTTGGAGGTGCAATCCGAGTCACTCTGAAAGAAAAGGCACCTTCCAGCCTTCATCCTCTATCCTGAATTCATTGAGCCAACCTCTTCTTGCTTGTCTGAATTCCACCATCCTCAGGGCACCATTCATATGCTCCCCTCTGACAGAGTGTCTCTCCCACATGGAGTCTTCACCTTCTATCTGAATTTCCACAGCACTCCTGGTCCTCTCTCCCAGCACTTTCCTCTTTTAACCTCATTAATACATAGGGAGTTATTTTTCAGAGGTAGTATACCTCTTTGGTGTACCTGACATACCCAGTGTGTATTTGTTTTTGGATGGTAATGATTTGCATACTTGTTTGTCTTTTTCACTGGATCAGCAACTTTTTGAGAGTCTGTGTCTTACTCATTGCTTTATCTCCTTTGTCCAGGATATAGTAAACCCTCAGTAAATGTTTGCTGAATTAAGGACTCCTACTCCACCACCACCACTAATTCTGTCGCCTTTTTGATAGGGAGGCTCCGTTCTCGGTATTCCCCTCAGTGCTCAGCCCTGTAGACAGTTGTGATGTAGTTTTGACTAAATGCTGAAATGTTGAGTAGGGGGAAAGAGCCATCTTACTATTATTATAGTTAGCAAAATTTTTCTGTAAAGAGCAGGTAGTAAATATTTTTGTCCTTATGGATGGTGTGTGGTCTCTGCTGCACATTCTTTGTTTTTGTGTTTATAACCATTTAAAAATGTAAAAACCATTCTTACCCTACAATACAAAAACAGGTTGAGACACAGGCATTGCCTGGGACGTGACTGTGGGTTTTGGGGCAGGAAGGAAGAGGCAGCATGTGCAAGTTCCTCAGCGGCCATCCGTGCTCTCATTTCCTCTCTAGATCCTCTGCCTTCTTTCCTGAAAACACTGCCCAGTGGATGCCATTTTTGGGGAGCCACTGTACTGTTAAATTAGTTAATTTTGTTGTTCTGACTATACCCACATTTACCTAAGAACCTCTGGAGAGGCAGGAAAGTCAAGACCAAGGGCTCTGCCTGAATAAAACGGATGATTCCAGCAGAGTGGCCAATAAGGAACTGCCCTTCTTTTTTTGTCCAAGAAGAAATTTAAAACTCAGAGCCATGAAAATTAGCAATTATGCAAATTTGAGTATATTTTGCATAAAAAGAGATTGGATGCTGTGGATGGTAACATCTCATGTCAGTTAATTGTTATAAGGAACTTTGTGACATTTGGGTGTGGTGATACCTGATTTCTAACTCCTGCTGTGGTTTTCAAAGAGAATAGAAAACACATGTAGCATGATCTCTGAGGGCTTGTTAGGAAAGAGTCTGGAGACTGGTTTCTTCACTGATGTGCTCTCTCACTGGCTGTTATTCCCTGTATGTGTTTCTCCGTCTGCAGATGAGGCCAGTACTGTTGCAGAGAGAGAAGCTATTCTCTAGGTTCAGCTATTCAAGGAGTAAAACAAAGTAGATCTTTGCCCGTTGGCCTGCTGCTAACCTTTATGAACTTCAGACTTTGGAAAATGCATATCAGCAGAGTTGGGCTAAATATGTCATTCAAATATGTTATTGGCTGGGTGCTGTGGTGTGTGCCTATGGTCCCAGCTACTCAGGAGGCTGAAACGGGAGGATCAGTTGAGCCCAGGAGTTCTGGTCTGTAGTGTGCTATGCTCATCGGATGTCCACACTAAGTTCAGCATCAATATGGTGACCTCTTTGAGCAGGAGATCACCAGGTTGCCTAAGGAATGGTGAACCAGTACAGGTCGGAAACAGCAGGACAAAACTTTTGTGCTGATCAGTAGTGGAATCATGCTTGTGAATAGGCACTGCACTGTAGCCCGGGCAACATAGCAAGACCCCGTCTCTAAAGCAAATGTTACTGACTTTTGTTTTATATATTTATGTATGTGTAACTTCAGAAAAGTTTTGGATAACTTATGTTTGATATTCATAACTTATGAATATGCTATTAAAATTTTTTGTGCAGGTATTTTGATAATAGCTCATATCTGTTACAGAACTATGAATTAAACAATAGTTTTTTGTATTATTAAAATATGCTAAAAGTGATTATTATTTGTATAATATATGAAATCGTTTAGTCCAGTGGTTCTCAAAGTGTAGCCTCTTGATTGGTAGCATCAGCATCACCTGGGAACTAGGAACTTGCTCGAATGCAGATTCTTGGGGCCCAACAGTTGATGCTTTGTCAAGCCCTGCAGAAGATTCTGGTACTAGCCAGGGTTTGAGAACCACCGGTTTAAACCTTAATTAAGAGGTTCTTATGTTTTTGCTGTGAATGTGCTAGTAAACTTTAATGTTGCCAAAATGTGCTAAACAGCTGAAAACTGGGTCTGATATCAACAAATGACTTATTTAGCTTTTTGTTTCTTAATATCAACAGGTGACACTTGGACAGAAACACTGGCCTATGTGCTCTTCTGGGGAGTTGCAAGCATTGGAACATTTTTTATCATTCTTTACAATGGCAAAGATTTTGTTGATGCTCCCAGACTGGTCCAGAAAGAAAAGATAGACTGAATTTGTATTTGTGGAAAGCGGCTTGGCTTGGAAGATTCCATTGTGCAGAACTGGAGTCTTTACTGACCCGCTTTCCACATCAGCCCAAGGTCTTTTTAATGCCTTTATCCAAAAGCACATCTTGTGCTCCGTGCAGGATGATGACAGAATTGATCTGATGTTACTGCCTTGATGGTCTCTTTGCTATTGGGACAGTTAGATTTGTAATTTGAAGCTATTCTGTAATTAAAATATAACCTGAATTCAGCTTGCAGAATGGAAGCTGAATCTGTTCATTGGATTCTATTGATTGTCAGTTTAATCAGCTGTTGCAGAATGAGTAATATATTTTAAAAACCTAGCTCCTTTCATTATTTAAAACAGTAAAATTATTTTTGTAGCTCAGTTTCATTATTGTCCTTGTAGAAGCAGTCACTGTTAGCAAGCATACTTTTCCACACATCTTTGGACTTTGCTTAAAAGTTCAGTAATAAGCTAACTGTGTTTATAAAATGTAAGTCTCTTACAGACATCAAGTAGTTTGATGAGACAGTCTGTGACTTCATGATAGAAAAGAGGAGGGGATGTGGTCTGGGGTTCTGTTAAAGTCTCTGGTGGGCTGCCTCATGACTTTAATCAGCTTGGGCTGCCAGTGCACCAGCAGTTTAGATGTGATGAGAGAATTCAGATATACTTTATCTTTTTAAAAAAGTGTAAATAAAATCAAAGAATGTAAAGTCTATCTCTTATGCTAGAGGTCCAAAGCTGCCTCTGTTTTAAAGATTGCCGCAGTGTGGAAGATGCCCATGACTGGTCAGCTGCTTCCTCCTGTGCATTTTGGTTTCTTTGAGGGTCAGTCATTGAGACATGCAGGCCTCTGAGAGGGTCTTGTTCTAGATTTCATATTGCACTTGGGGGGCACCAGCTGCTTTTCCACGCATGGTACTCTTGATGCTTTTCACTCTGTCAAGGATTTTGTTGGCTGTCAATAAATGTGTCTGAAACTTAGTGCTTCCAGGTAGTTATAGTTCTCCAAATCAAGGACCAACTTAAACATTAATTTATGTGTGCAAAAACAAACCTGGAAAATATGCTTCGGAAACTGTGCATAGTTCTAATTGTAAGTCAGATTGTATATTCAAATTGTAATTAAGAGATTTAAATATTAGAACAGTATGTAAGGTAGTATAATTACCACTATTTTAAAACAATTCAATTAAACACTGCTACAATATTTCAGTATTGTGCTTAGAAATATGTACAGTTTTTTTCCAATATTAATACCTTATGTTGTCCTTAAATATTTCTAAAAGCGCCTTTATTTCAGCATTACCTTTTTTTCATCATTATCTTTTGTAAAACATTGATACAAGTTGTTACTTTTAGAAACTCTAAAGGATAGCTGGAAAACCCTTTGTAGCTTAAAATCAGTCATTAAACTCACAATAGGGTAAGTAAATATAGCCACCTGTTAACATGTAAATAAGCATAATGTGTTCCAAAGATGGAATATTGAAACTTAGTTCATGTCTGCTGTAAAATATTATTTAAATGCTGCTGGGCATTTCACTTAAAGAACTTAATGTCAACAACTACAACAAAGACCAAATCTAAGCTGCTAATGTGGCTGCTTTGTAGGGAATGGACTAATATCAGTGTGTTAGATCTTAAGGTATCAGTATTTCAGAATCCTGCGATGATTTTATTTCTAAATTCATGTACTGTATGTCCATAAGTGAAAATAAAATGTCATATTCTTTTCTAACTACTGTTGGTATCATTCATGTATTTTGAAAGTGATGTTTTTCTTTTTGATCTTAGAATATTAAAAATCATGCAGAGTGATACGGTTTGGCTCTGTGTCCCCACCCACCCACATCTCATCTCAAATTGTACCTGGTGGGAAGTAGTTGGATCATGGGGGATGGTTTCCCCCATGCCATTCTCATCAGTTCTCACGAGGTCTGACGGTTTACAAGTGTTTGGCATTTACCCCCTCGCTCGCTCTCCTGCCACCATGTAAGACATGCTTTGCTTCCCCTTCACCTTCTGCCATGATGGTAAGTTTTATGAGGCCTCCCCAGCCATGCAGAACTGTGAGTCAAACCTCTTTTCTTTATATGTTACCCAGTCTCAGGTAGTTCTTTACAGCAGTGTGAAAACAAACTAATACACAAAGCAATGCATGATCATCATAGAAAAATTAGAGTAAGCAAGAAAAATCAGTAGCTTCTGCAATCTTGCTTTCCAGTTATGATCACTTAAGAAATTTTGTATCTCCTTATAGTTATTTTTTTTAGTTACAGAGAAACCCAGGGAAATACTTAGTAAAGTGTAATGTCTATAAAAAGGTGTCCCCCACCTTCAAATTATAATTTGTTTTTCAAAATGCTATGATCCTAGCTGATGTGGGAAAATTTTGCTTATTAGAAAATGACACCTCCACAGGAAGGTGTCAGCATGAGGGAAATAGTGATGTGAACACATTGGTACCTAGTGATGGCAGCAGTGGGCTGTCTGGAGTGGCTGCTGCCATTGTGCCGGCCTTGGCAGGGAGATGTGAGTGGTGACGGCAGGAGCGGCTGCAGGGGCAGCAGTAGTGATGGTGAGACCCCTGTGCCCTGTGTCCCTGCAGCAGCCAACTGCGCCGCCCCCACCCCTGTATGGCTGAGTGGGTCCTGCCTCCAGGCCCGGAGCCACCCCTGCTCTGGACCCTGATCCACGTTACCACCACTGTTGCTTGCTGTTGCCGGGATGGCGTGGGGAGGAGGTAGACAGTCCCCGGAGCCTGCCTCAGGGATCCCCCTAGAACCTGTCCACCTAGGGGCTGCCGCAGTGGGGCCAGGCTGAGTTGCCTGCTGATGGGGGAGCAGCGTAATTGTGCATGGAGGAGCAGGCAGAGAGGGGTCACAGGCGGAGCTGGGCCTGGGGTGGTGCCACGCTTACACATGAGGCACGGGGACCAGGCCTGGGGCACGGAGCTGGGGCTGTCCTTCGGGGGCCTGGAATGGGAAGTGGGAGCGGTGCTCACTTTGGGGACCCAGCCAGTGGCATGGCCACTGCACCCTCCCTGCTGACTGCTGCTGGATTCCTGCGCCCTGGGAGGAGGCTCTGCGCAGGGCTTCCCAGGGCCGGATCCCCAGGGTCTGCCCCACAGTGGGGTGACCTCCGAGCCTGATGCTCCCTAGGACCAGGCCCAGGGCCTGCAGGCTGCTCCTGGAGGCACCCCTGCTGGGCAGGGCTGTGAGCCAGGCAAGGGGGAGCACCAGGCCACCTCTGAGCACTGGGACCACGGGAAGAACTTGTGGTGACGTCACTCCTGCTTCAGATGCCAGCATGGGCCCAGCAAGGAACCGGAACCCCCACCCCAGTCTGCAAGGAGGCGTGGCCAGAGCTGCCTGCACGTTCCATGGAGCAGGTGGGAGACTCGCCTTCCCAGGCACAGGACCTGGGGGTGTCTGCACTCTGCATCCTCAGGAGCCAGATCTCAGAGTGGGGTTGGGGCTGAAGCCGGGCATTGTCACAGCTCAGCAGGGTGTGTGCACACTTGGAGCAACACTGAAACGCCAGCCCCTGCCACGTCGACCCCTCTGGACTTTGGGCACCAACAAGCACTGGTGGAGGGAAGGGGAAACCGAAGGGGAGGCTAAGGGTGTCTTGGTGCTGACCTGCAGGTGCCCCTTGGTGCAAGCAATCTGGGCACCATGGATGGCTGCAGGAGGCAGGCAGGCTCCTGGGCAGAAGGGGGCGGGTCCCTGGTGAGGCCCCACCTTCAGGCCAAGGACAGCCTGGAGGCTGGGGACTGGGCTGCCAGTTCCGTGGACCTGACTGGAATGGGCACTTGTGCCTTTTCTGGCCCCACGTATGGCTGCCCATGGGACAGTTGGCATGCAATTTCTCCCTTCTGAGGCCGACAAAGGCCCTGGGCTCAGCCAAAACAAAGCAGAGACAATGGGACAACCAGCTGCAGAGAAGACCTACCCTCTCTGCTGATAGCTGAACACTTGTTGGGATGACCTGCCTGGAGAGAGGAGCTACCCTCTCTGCTAGGAGCTGAACACTCATCGGAACACCCTGGCTGCAGAAAGGAGCTACTCCCTGCAGGTCTCCTCTGAGCTGTTCTATCACTTGATGAAGCTCCTCTTTGTCTTGCTCATCCACACTTGTGCACATACTTCATTCTTCCTGGCCACAGGACAAGAACTCAGGACCTGCCAAATGGTGAGGCTAAAAGAGCTATAACATGGCCCAGCGCAGTGGCTCATGCCTGTAATCCCAGCACTTTGGGAGGCCGAGGCAGGCAGATCACAAGGTCAGGAGATCTAGACCATTCTGACTAACATGGTGAAACCCCATCTCTACGAAAAATACAAAAAATTAGCGGGGCGTGGTGGCAGGCGCCTGCAGTCCCAGCTACTCAGGAGGCTGAGGCAGGAGAACAGCGTGAACCCGGGAGGCGGAGCTTGCAGTGAGCAGAGACCATGCCACTGCACTCCAGTCTGGGCGACAGAGTGAGACTCCGTCGCATTAAAAAAAAAAAGCTGTAACACAAACAGGGCTAAGACGCCCCTTGCTCACCACATTGCACGCAAAGAGAAGGAGAGAAGATCTGCAGCCCTTCGAGGAATCCAGACCTGGGAGTTCAGTGAGTCAGGGCTGTGACTACCTCTTTGGGGCCCTGCAGTTCCTAGCATCTCCAGACTTCTGGGCACCACTGTCTTGGGCACTGGCAGTCGTGGAAGCTGTTTGCAGTGCATGTGAAAGGGCATAAAAGTGTGTGCCCACCCTATTGCTAAACCTTTGTTCTGCTCTCACAAACATTTTGTAAAGATTTTGTAAGTTCCTGTTTTTCTCTCTGTGGCACGGCAAGGTCACAAGACGCGTTTAAGTAAGGTACATTCATGTTGCAAAACCTGTTGTGAAACCTGTCACAATATGATTAACTGCCTTTGTTCTGCTTCTGTAGGACTGCTTTCCCGCCTCGGGGTTTGCAAAAACAAGCCCTGCCCCTGCCCTGCAAGCCCCTGATAAACGTCATCAGAATTTCAAAATTAACTGAAATACTAGAAATGGCGGGAACCAATCATAGTTAGCCAAATTGCCTTGTTCAAACACTAGCCAATCATACATCTGATTTGTATAATGATTCTATGCCTACTTTTCTTAGACTTTATAACACTGTTCGGAGCCCAGTGGGGGAGCTCTCCTGCCCGGCTCATTTCACGAGTGAGTGAGAGCTCCAGGTTCGAACCTGTAATAAAGATCCTTGCTGCTTGGCTTTGACTCTGGACTCTGGTGGTCTTCTTTGGGGAATAAGCGGTCTGGGCATAACATCTGGGGGCTCGTCCGGGATTTGCCCCAAGCCCACCAGATCCCCAAGTCAACGGATCTTAATCTGTAAGTAAGCGGCTTTGTCTTCGTCTCCATTTCTGTCTCTGTCTGTCTTCCTGAAATTTCGCGAAATCTGTGATCTGTATCGGTCTGTACTGTAGGTGGCACGGTCTTGGTGGACGCACTAAAAGACAGCCACTCGGGACTGGTGGGAGACATCCCCTGGTGCCCAACCTGGTGCCATCCACACTTGGTTGCCCCATCTGACTCAGGTCGGAAGTTAAGTCCGACACACGCTCGTGAATGCTCATCGTTTACCACTGTCTGTCTGTTATTGTTAAGTCCAAAAAGAAATATAGAACCCCTTTTTCTCTTCCAGGACTGGACCTGTTGAATTTCGCCTGTCGGGTACACCCCCCTGCTTAACACACATTTTCGTCTTTCCTTCTCCTTGTAGGAGCAGTCCAAAGATGGGCAACACCCAGAGCACGCCGCTCTCCCTCCTTGTTAATAATTTCAAAGATGTGAAGGCTTGGGGGCATGATTTAAGTGTAGAACTAAAAAAAGGGAAGCTAATTACTCTCTGCCATTCGGAGTGGCCCACCTTTGGTGTAGGGTGGCCCTCCGAAGGAACTTTCTATCTCTCCATTATTACTAAGGTAAAAGCTAAGGTTTTTCTGCCAGGGGGGTCAGGACACCCTGACCAAATTCCTTATATCCTAGTGTGGCAGAACCTTGCAGAAAACCCACCACCCTTGGTGATTCCATTCATCCCTGAGCCCTGCAAGGTCCTGGTAACGCGACCTACAAGACAAAGGGCTCCCCCTTCTCCCTCGGCCCCTGTGCTGCCAGATAGCCAGGACCCCCTAACGTTAGAACCCACACTTCCCCCACCATATCCACACCCTATCCCACAGGCCCCAGTCCCCCAGGATGCTTCCGTGGAAGATGACTGAGAAGCGGAGGCAACCGAGAGCGAAAGTAATCAGGGGGGGCCGGCCGGCCAAACACGAGGCCGCATGCAGCAGAACCAAGCCTCCCGACTCCCTGACTCTACCGTAGCCCTGCCCCTCAGAGAAATAGGATCGTCCGACGATACCGGGCTCTCCCGCCTCATGTATTGGCCTTTTTCCACTAGTGATTTGTACAATTGGAAGTCCCAAAATGCTCGGTTCTCAGATAATCCCAAAGATCTAACCTCGTTGTTAGACAGTGTCATGTTTACTCACCAGCCGACCTGGGATGACTGTCAACACCTCCTCCGAATCCTGTTCACAACGGAGAAGCGGGAAAGAATCCAAGTCGAGGCCAGAAAGCTGGTCCCAGGAGATGATGGCCAGCCAACTGCAAATCCTGATCTCATTAACGTGGCTTTCCCTTTGACCTGACCCAGATGGGATTACAACACGGCAGAAGGTAGGGGACGACTGCTCATTTATCGCCAGACTCTAATGGCAGGTCTCCGGGCAGCAGCTCGCAAGCCCACCAATTTAGCGAAAGTATACTCTGTGCTACAAGGTAAGACAGAAAGCCCCGTGGTATATTTAGAGAGACTAATGGAAGCTTTCAGACAGTTTACCCCTACGGACCCGGAAGCACCAGAGAATCAGGCAGCTGTGGTAATGTCCTTTGTGAACCAGGCAGCACCAGATATTAAGAGAAAACTCCAGAAATTAGAGGGCTTAGAAGGGAAGCAAATTCAGGATCTCCTCCAGATGGCCCAGCGAGTTTATAACAATAGGGATACTCCAGAAGAAAAGCAATTTAAGGCAACTAAGGAGATGACCAAAGTTTTGGTAGCAGCTTTCCCCCAGGCAGGGAATAACCAAAGCAGGAAGCAGACAAAGCCAGGCTCCAAACAAAGATTAGAAAGGGATCAGTGTGCTTATTGCAAGGAACGTGGCCACTGGATTAAGGACTGCCCAAAGAAAAAGAAACCAGCCAATCAGACAGATCAGACCTCCATCCTCGTTACCCAGGACTCTGAATAGGGGGGACGGGGTTCAGGACCCCTCCCCGAACCCAGGGTAACTTTACAAGTGGAGGGGACCCCGGTTCACTTTCTGGTCGATACCGGGGCAGAACGCTCAGTCCTAACAAAACCACTTGGGAAAATGTCCAAGAACTCATCTTGGGTGCACGGGGCCACAGGCATAAAAAAATACCCCTAGACAACTCAGAGGACTGTGGACTTAGGAACGGGAAGAGTATCCCATTCCTTCCTAGTCATCCCAGAAAGCCCCTGCCCCCTATTAGGAAGAGACTTATTAACAAAAATGGGGGCCCAAATCCACTTTGAACCAGAAGGGCCCAAGATAACTGACTCCCAAAACAAGCCCATATCTATCCTGACTGTTACTTTAGAAGATGAGTACAGACTCCATCAGGAGCAAAAGCCCCCTGATCAGGAAATTGACTCATGGCTCCAGCGCTTCCCTGAAGCGTGGGCAGAAACCGGGGGCTTAGGATTAGCAAAGCATCGGCCTGCCATTTTTGTTGAAGTTAAGCCGGGGACGGATCCGGTTCGGGTTCGGCAATATCCTATGTCCCTAGAGGTGAGAGAAGGAATCACGCCTCACATCCGCCGGCTTCTAGACCAGGGAGTCCTGCGGGCTTGCCACTCGCCATGGAACACTCCGCTGTTACCCGTTCGTAAACCCAACAGTATGGATTATAGGCCAGTGCAGGACTTAAGAGAAGTTAACAAAAAGGTCATGGACATACATCCTACTGTGCCCAATCCATGTACCCTTCTAAGTGCCTTACATCCTGAAAAACAGTGGTATACCGTTCTTGATCTAAAAGATGCTTTCTTCAGTCTTCCTCTGGCTCCCAAAAGTCAAGAACTGTTTGCATTTGAATGGACTGATCCTGAGAGAGGCATCAACGGTCAGCTGACATGGACCAGACTGCCACAGGGATTCAAGAACTTGCCAACTCTGTTCGATGAAGCCCTTCATGAAGATCTGGGTGAGTACCGGCGGCAGCACCCTGAAATAACTCTTTTGCGTATGTTGATGATCTCTTAATAGCGGCCAGATCCCCAGAAGCTTGTGTACAAGGGACTGAAAACCTCCTAAAGACTCTGGGGGAGCTAGGCTACCGAGCCTCAGCAACAAAGGCCCAGATCTGCAAGTCGGAGGTAACCTACCTGGGATACCTATTAAAAGGGGGGCAACGCTGGTTAACCAGAGCCCGGAAGGAAACAGTCCTGCGTATCCCTAGAACCCAGTCGACATGGCAAGTGAGAGAATTCCTGGGGTCGGCGGGGTTCTGTAGGTTATGGATACCCGGGTTTGCAGAGTTAGCCAAGCCCCTATACCAGGCAACAAAAGAACGGCAGCCCTTCAATTGGACGGAAGAGGCTGAGCTGGCCTTCCAACAGATCAAAACTGCTTTGTTATCAGCTCCCGCGCTAGGGCTCCCTGATGTCTCCAAGCCATTCCACTTATACCTGGATGAAAGTAAGGGCGTTGCAAAAGCTGTGTTAACACAGTACCTAGGCCCCTGGCAGAGGCCAGTCGCCTATCTATCAAAAAATTAGATTCGGTGGCTGCTGGCTGGCCACCCTGCCTCCTGATAATCGCGGCGACCGCCCTAATGGTCCGGGATGCTGATAAACTTATCATGGGGCAAGAGTTGCGCATTACAACCCAGCATGCCATTGAGGGCGTCCTCCGGCAGCAGCCGCCGGACCGATGGATAAGTAACGCCCGGCTCATCCACTATCAAGGACTGCTGTTAAACCCTCCCAGAATAACTTTTCTGCCCCCAACGACCTTAAACCCTGCCTCACTACTACCAAATCCAGACCTAGATGCCCCACTCCATGAGTGCACTGAGATATTGGCTCAGGTGCATGGAGTGCGGGAAGACCTGCAAGACTGCCCGCTCCCTGACGCAGAGCTCATTTGGTTCACGGATGGCAGCAGCTTCGTTCATCAAGGCCAGAGGTATGCAGGGGCAGCTGTGACGTCAGAGACTGAGGTAATCTGGGCGGAACCCTTGCCCCCAGGGACATCGGCCCAAAGAGCCGAACTGGTAGCACTCACCCAAGCCCTCACCCTAGGAGCGGAGAAAAAACTAACAGTATACACGGATAGCCACTATGCTTTTGCTACTGCGCATATACATGGGGCCATCTACAGAGAAAGAGGACTATTGACAGCTGAAGGAAGAGAGATAAAAAACAAACAAGAAATCCTAGCCCTGCTAACCACCTTATGGAAGCCAAAGAAATTGGCTATTGTACATTGCCCTGGGCATCAGAAACCAACCACGCCAATTGCTCGAGGCAACTTCTTAGCCGATCAAACCGCACGGAGCATAGCAAAGGCTTCCAGTCAGCTCCTTGCGCTCCAGCTCCCTGATTCTGGCCGGCGAGACTTGCCATGTTTTCCTGACTATTCCAAACAGGATCGCGAGTGGATGGACACGCTTCCCCTAAAACAGGTTCAGAATGGGTGGTGGACTGATATCAATAACCAAACCATCCTGCCAGAAGAATTAGGATGGCAGGTATTGGAACACATCCACTGGACAACCCACCTGGTGGCCCGGCGAATGATAGACTTAATCAGGCACGCCAAGTTCAGAATCAGGCGCATAGCTGAACTGGCCAGCAATATTACAACAAATTGCAAAGTCTGCCAACTAAACAATGCTTACCCCCAAACCCAAGCCACTGCAGGGACTAGGTTTAGAGGAACTAGGCCCGGCGTCTATTGGGAGATAGATTTCACTGAGGTAAAACCCGGGAAATATGGGTATCAGTACTTACTTGTTTTTGTAGATACTTTTTCAGGATGGACGGAAGCGTTCCCAACTAAGAGAGAAACTGCTCAGGTTGTAGCAAAGAAAATCTTGGAAGAAATCCTCCCCAGGTATGGCTTTCCCGTCCAGATAGGGTCAGACAATGGACCAGCCTTCGTAGCTAAGGTAAGTCAGGATTTGGCTTCCATTCTTGGGGCAAATTGGAAATTACATTGTGCTTATAGGCCCCAAAGCTCAGGACAGGTAGAAAGGATGAATCGGACCCTAAAGGAGACCTTAACTAAATTGACCATGGAGACTGGCACTAATTGGGTAGTACTTCTCCCCTACGCTCTGTTCCGGGCCCGGAATACCCCTTACAGACTGGGCCTTACCCCATATGAGATCATGTATGGCAGACCCCCACCCCTGGTTCCCAGTCTAAAAGATGACCTACTCAAATCTGAAACCGAAAATGTCTCTGAGCTCTTGTTCTCCCTACAAGCCTTGCAGAAAATTCACCAGGAAATTTGGCCCAAGCTACGAGAGCTGTACGAAACGGGACCTCCGCCAACACCAAATTTGTTCCAGCCAGGAGACTGGGTCTCAGTCAAGCGCCACCGACAAGAGACTCTCCAACCCAGGTGGAAAGGACCACTGCAAGTACTCCTGACTACTCCCACTGCTCTCAAAGTAGAAGGCATCGCTTCGTGGATCCACTACACACACGTCAAACCAGTGGACCCAACATCCGACCTTCTTGGGCCGCCGTCTGGAGCACCGGATACATGGACTATAGACAAAGCTAAGAACAATCCCTTAAAGCTAACCCTGCGCCGTCATCCCCATAGCCGTAACCATGTCTAGCTTACCTGTGCTCTTATGCCTTATGCATCTGACTCTCCTCACTGCTGCGCCGTCTGATCCCTATGTCTGGAGGTTCTGGCTCTATGAGAACAAAACTCACCCCAGGGAAACCCCCCAGGCAGGTAAACTGCTGGCTAGTGCAGACTGCCCCTCCTCTGGGTGCAGTACTCCAATTTACCTCAATTTCACTAACTTCCAGATTGCCCAACCAGGAATACCCATGATCTGTTTTGAATATGATCAGACTGAATATAATTGTAAACATTATTGGTGGCATCAGAATGCAGGCTGCCCATACAACTATTGTAAGATGCACCCAGCCAGAGCATGGGACGAGCCACGGAAAGGGTCTACACTCCTCAGGACCCGCTATCCGACAGGGACTCCCAACATATACACTTGGATAGTAACAGATCCAGGGCACTCCCGATGGACATCACCCCAACATGGGGCGGTCTACTCTGATTCCAGTAGTAGTTGGCCCAGTAGTCACCTGTACCTATGGCGGAGTCTAGTCCAGACTCAGCCTCTAATCCATACACAAATCCATAGACAAGAAACCAAGCTATCACAAGACTTAAAGCCCTTCTCCTGGCTGACCCTATTACAGGAAGGGCTAGCATTCGCCATCCTCACCGGTTTAGGCGATCTGTCCTCTTGCTTTATGTGTGCAACCCTAGGGAGGCCACCATTAACTGCCGTCCCCCTATCCTCCCCTCCCACCAACTATACGACAGATTTCAATTCATCCACAGTCACAATACCCGATGTAGCCCTGTACAGTGACCCATACCAGGAAAAATATCCCTACTGCTATTCGGCATATAGCAACAGCCTCTGCAACCAATCGGTTACATATCCTAGCAGCCCCCTATATGCTCCTCCTGGTATATTCTTCTGGTGTAATATGACTCTGTTAAAAATTCTATCCAACAGCACTTCTGACGGACAGTTGTGCATCCCTGTTACCCTAGTCCCCCGACTGACCCTACTGACCCCGTCAGAATTCATAGGCTGGGCAGGGGCTGCCCCGACTCAAACTGCACGACATAGGCGAAAAGTATTTCTACCACTAGTTGCCGGAATATCCTTAACCACTTACGTCGTCGCAGCGGGGTTGGCCGGGGGAGCCCTACAGCGCTCCACAATAGAAAACGAGAAGCTGTTACAACAATTCTCTGTTGCTATGGAGGACTCCGCCTATTCCCTAGCCTCCCTTCAGCGGCAGCTCACCTCCCTAGCACAGGTCACCCTCCAAAACCGCAGGGCCTTAGACTTACTCACAACTGAGAAAGGAGGTACCTGTATGTTCCTCAGCTGCAGCCTTGCAGAGAGCCCAAACCCATGCCAGCACTTGGAGCTGCCCGCTCCTCTCCAGCAGCTGGTGTGTCTAACTGGCAGTGGTTGGGCCCCACGCTTACACACCCCTTGCTGCTCCATACCTGACTTGCCTTTGGCAGGCATGGGATCCAGGCCGGTAGTGTGAGCTGAGCTCAGCCAGGCAGGCTGAGTGTGTGGAATGAGCCCAGCAGGCTTGAACAAAACTCGGGCAAAGGCACCACTGACCACAGAGGTTTCCAGCCAGAAAACCAACACCCCAAAGATCCTGTAACATTAGGAGGACCCTCACTCATGTGGGAAGTGAGATGAAATTCCTTGGAAATGGCTTGCCCTTATGCCCATGTGCTCACTCTCATTCTCTCTCTCTCCAGGTGAAATTTGGAGCACTTTTGGAGTAATGTGGGTTCTCTGTATTAACAGTTGTTTTCTGACAGTGGATCAGAAAATATATATATTTATATATGTATATATATCTTGAGGATAAATTATATATATATATATATATATATCAGGATACATTAAATATTTAAAATATTATCTTCCCATAATTCATTTTTCCAGTTTCCTAGTGAAATAATTTCAAAATTTGGTCATTAATTTGAGAATTAATGAGGTGTCCTTGTGCTCCCAACCAGGGACTGCAAGGGAAGTGAGATACGTTCCAGCTCTGAATGACCTCAGTGCATCTATCACTGCATAACAAATTACTCCAAAACTTACTGGCTTAAAGCAACCCATATTTATTCATATTTATCATCTCACAGTTCCTGTAGGTCAGGAATTTGGGCATGATTTAGCTCTGTGTCCCATTTCAGGGTCTCCCACAGGCGCCAGTCAAGGTTCAGCTGGAGCAGGATCCACTTTAAAGATCACTCTCCTTATTGGCAGGTATATTAGTTCGTTTTCATGCTGCTGATAAAGACATACACAAGACTGAGGAATTTACAAAAGAAAGAAGCTTAATTGGACTTACAGTTCCAAGTGGCTGGGGAAGCCTCACAATCATGGCAGAAGGCAAGGAAGAGCAAGTCACATCTTACGTGGATGGTGGCAGGCAAAAAAATGAGAGAATGAGGAAGACTCAAAAATGGAAACCTCAGATAAAACCATCAGATCTCGAGAGACTTATTCACTACCACTAGAACAGTATGTGGGAAACCACTCCCATGATTAAATTCTCTCCCACTGGGTCCCACCCACAACAGGGGATTCAGGATGAGATTTGGGTGAGGACACAGCCAAATCATATCAGCAAGATTCAGTTCCTTGTGGGCTGCTAGACTGGTCCACTTGCTGGCTGTTAGCTGAAAACCTCAATTCCTTGCCACGTGGGCCTGTTCAACATGGCAACTTGGTTCATCAAGTCAGCAAGAGAGAATCTGCTAGCAAGGAGGAAGTCACAGTGTCTTTTTTCTTCTTTCTTTCTTTCTTTTTTTTTTTTTTTTTTTTTTTTTGAGACGAAGTCTCGCTCTGTTGCCCAGGCTGGAGTACAATGACGTGATCTCGGCTCACTGCAACCTCCTCCTCCCAGCTTCAAGCGATTCTCCTGCCTCAGCCTCCTGAGTAGCTGCCGCCTGCCACCATGCCTGGCTAATTTTTGTATTTTTAGGAGAGACGGGGTTTCACCATGTTGGCCAGGCTGGTCTCGAACTCCTGACCTCAGGTGATCCACCCACCTCGGCCTCCCAAAGTGCTGGGATTACAGGCGTGAGCCACCACACCTGGCCAACAGTGTCTTTTATAACTTAATCTGGAAATTGTTATCCCATTACTTTTACTGTATTCTATGCACTAGAAGTCACTAGGTCCAGGTCATTCAAGAGGAGGGGAATAACACAAGCGCATGAATACCAGGTGGCAATCTTTGGGGGCCATCTTAGAAGTCTGCTGACCATAGTCAGTAAGGAGAGAATACAAAGGTGAAATGCAGAGCTATTGCTGGAGGGAGTCAGGTGGCTTCCCGGAGGAGGTGGGGCTTATGCTAGGACCTAGGTGTTCTGGTTATCTAATGCTGTGTAGCAAATTAGCCCCAGAAAGAAAGAGCAGGAGGGAAGAATGGAGGAGGGAAGAATGGAGGAGGGAGAGGAGGGACACAGACACAGCAGGTATACCATGAACACCCTATCCAGGGCAGCTAGTTGAGTTCCCCAGAGCCAGGGCACAACTCTGCTATTGTCCTTAACTCCTGGCTATGTTTCCTTCTTTGGAAGAAGTGTTGGGAAAGGCACCTAGCTTGTAAGAATTCAATATTCCACCTCAATCTAAAGCTTTACTGTTTTCCTCTGTATGCTTTGGGGCATCTGGAGCATGTCTGGGGAGAACAGAACTTGCACCTTGGAAACCCGTGCTCTCCTTCCCACTGCCATCCCTACATCTTCCCAGAGATGACCACTAGCCTTGCATTTCTTCCTAGTTTAGCACATAGTATGTATCACTAGATACGTAATATCTATATAATGTATATGTAATATCTGTATTGTTTAGTTTTGCTTGTTTTTGAAGTGTCTAGAAATGACATCATTCCATATGCATGATACAGCTGGCCTTTGAATTCGGCATTGTTGTAAGATTCATCTACACTGATGGTTATAGCTTGAGTCCAACCTGTTGTCATCTGCCTTGTTTATTTGTTTATTTGTTTGTTTGTTTATTTGAGACAGGATCTCTCTCTGTCACCCAGGCTAGAGTGCAGTGGTGCAATAGCTCACTGTAACTTCTGCCTCCCAGATTCAAGCAATTCTCCTGCCCCGGCCTCCCAAGTAGCTGGGATTATAGGCATGCGACACCATGCCCAGCTAATTTTTGTATTTAAGTGATTCACCTGCCTCAGCCTCCCAAAGTGCTGGGATTACAGGCGTGAGCCACTCTGCCTGGTCAACTGTTGTTTACTTTGAATGACTATATTACAATATATATATTCATTTGGATCTATTTATGATGGTCATAAATCATCTTTTGTCTAGTCTAATATTGATGAATATTCTGGTTGTTTTTGGTTGTTTGTTTTTGTACTAAGTACTGCTGTGAGCATTGTATATGTCTCCAGCTCACACCGGAAATTATTTCTCTATGCTCCATGCCCAGTGGTAGAATTATAAGCCTGAAATATATAAGGTAACATGAAATTTTCTTCTAAATTGCTTGTGCCATTCATATTGCTCCCAGTTCCACATTATCATCAATGCTTGGCACTGTCAGACTTCCTAACTTTCTAATCCAGTAGGTATAAAAATCGTTATCTCAATTTTGGCATTTCTCAGATCACTAATGAGATTGAGCATCTTTTCATAGTTTTGACATTCTTTATATTGTAGAAAATAATTATTTGTTAGTTATATATACTATAAATATCTTCTCTGTTTTTAACTTGTCTTTTCATTTTCTTATGACTTTTGATGAATGAAGTGCAAAAATGGTGTTGAATTGACCAGTGTTTTCCTAGCACATTTTGTGCTTATGTAAGACAATATGATGTCATCTGACAGAGTCCAGCGTTCTTTTTCCTCTAGAGTTAGCCAGTTGCTGAGAATGTTGTTGAATCTTGTCCCTCCTGGTCTGCAGTGCCACCCCTATCGTCTCTCAAGTCCACTCTACTTGTGGGTGTTGGGGCCTTCTATTCTCATCTATTTGCCGGTATGTTTTCACTGCTGAGAACGCATCTTGCATGATGGTTCTGTCGCTGCCGTGAGCTCTGGGTTCCTCAGTCTGTTAGGCAGAGAGCTTGATGTCATGCATTTTCCTGACCTGCAGTACAGTTTTGGAGTAATGTGGGTTCTCTGTGTTAACACTTGTTTTCTGACAGTGGATCTGTGGTGAGAACTGTTTGCAAACCCTGGATTACACAGAGTTATCTAACCTGCAGGACGTGTCAAAGGTTTGAAAAGTGACTTTCCTGGAGGAGGTATCTACCGTGCAGTAGCACCCAAACTTTGTAGCCTGTGGAATCTTTTGTTTCTAGAGCATCTCATAGGACCAGCCTTCATGGGATTCATTTTGTGAAAGGCCAGCATGGAGGTGACTACTCTGGCCTTGAAGCTGAAAAACATGGGCTATAGTCTATTTGGACCTCACTTGAGTATTGAATCTGATGGCACCTTGATGATAAATTTTAAAATTCTTATCCAGGTGGCAGTTCCCTAAGATCCATGCACACACACATGCATATCTGCACTCACCTGCTGAGAGATCCGGGTGAGTCTACGAGTGGGGAGTCTTCCTTGATGTCCAGCTCTCATCCTTTCCTGCCTCTGGCCTTGTTCCTCCGGGCTGGACATCCATGTAGAGGCTGCATGATGTGATCTCACTGGGGGGACCAATTAGTAAGGGGCTGTGACATGTTTAAGTGAATTCCCTGGTCCCAGGTGAAGGAGTAAGATGGTCTGTTTGTTCCTACCACCTGCCTTGATAGATTATTCTGAGCATGAATTTGCTTTTTGTTTTTGTTTAGCCAAAAGTCGAGGGGTTCATCTTTCTCCACTCACCATTTACAGTGATGCATGCCTATTGCCCTTTATTCTAGTTGTACAAACCTAAAGTATCATTCACTAAAATACTGTGTTAACATTTTATGTCCTAAATCAAGCTCCTGTTAGAGTTGGGTTCAAATATAGACTGACATTAGGAAAAGTAGAAAGTGTAAGTGGTAAGTCATGTTTAGCAGAATTTAGGATATTCTCTCTGAGCTTCTGGGACCACATTCTCCTGGGTTTTGTTTTTGTTTTTTGTTTTGAGACAGGGTCTTGCTCTGTCACCCAGGCTGGAGCGCAGTGGTACAACCTCTGCTTCCCAGGCTCAAGTGACTCTCTCACCTCAGCCTCCCGAATAGCTGGGACTCCAGGCATGCATCACCAGGCTTGGCTAATTTTTGTATTTTTTGTAGAGACAAGGTTTTGCCATGTTGCCCAGGCTGGTCTCGAATTCCTGGGCTCAAGCAATCCGCTGGCCTGGGCCTCCCAGTGTTGGGATGACAGGCGTGAGCCACCACACCTGGCTGCTCCATTCCCTGTTGATCCTTCCTCTCTACTTTACAATGCTGTGAGTCAGGAATTCAGCCATGGCTTGGCTGGGTGAGTCTTCTGTTCCAGATGGCACTGATGGAGGTCACTCAGTGGCATTCATTTGACAGATGGGCTGGTCTGTCTGGCCCAAGCTAGTCTGGTGCCCAGGCGTGGCTGGAAGGTGGACTGAGCTGGTCCTGTGAGCTGGAGTACAGCAGTGTCAGGGTGGTTGGCCTTCATTCATGGCAACTTGGGGCTCCCCAAGTGAATGTTCCAGCAAACCAGGTCGAAACTGCATGGCCACATGATCTAGCCTTTAATGTCAAATGGTGTCCCTTCTATCATATTCTTTTGGTTGAAGCAGTCACAAGCCCACCTAAATACACGGACCCTATCCCTCCATGGGAGAGGTGGAAAAGCACATGTGGCCATGTCTGAAAACACGTTGGAGTTCCTGTAGGCCTTGGTCGCAGGACCTCTTAATGTGTACTCACCCTGGATGACCTCATTTAGACCTGTGACTTTAAATAACATCTCTCCACTGTGACTCCCGAATTTATATCTCTAGCCCAGACATAACCCAACCTCCAGATTCTTAAATTCAACAGGTTACTGGATATTTCCACCTGATTCACAGACATCTCAAACCTCACATGGTCAAACCACTCCTGAGTTTTACTCTGTAGGCCAGCTCTGTTCCCCACTTTCCTCATCTCCGGAAATGGCACCAGTATCCACCCAGCAGGTAAAGCTCTTTAGCCCCCTTTCCCTTAGCTGGGCATCCAACCCAGCAGCAAGACTTGGCAACTTTCCCTCCAAAGTATAGCTCAAGCTTGCCTATTTTTCTCCATATCCATTCCCACGTCCATGCTGCCATCATCTTCCATGGGTTTACTACAGTAGCTTCTGGAGTGATTTTCCAGCTTCCCCTTATGCCCCGCTCCCATCCATCCTCCGTGGCAACAGTGATCTTTCAAATATAAATCAGATCTTGCCAGACCCCACAGTGAACCTTCAGTGGCATTCTGTTTCTCTTCAAGGAAAATGAAGCTCCTTGCTGTGGCCTGCAAGGCCTTACGTGATCTGGCCCCTGCTCACTCCTCCAAGCTCACTTCCCATCACTCACTTTCCCATTCCAACCACAGGCCTCCTCTCTGCTCTTTCCCTCCTCAGGGCCTTTGCACCTGCTGTCACCTCTCCTGGATAGACCTTCTAGGAATTTTAATGACTCATTCATTCTTCAAATTTCAGTTCACAAAGCTCCTCAACCGCTTAAAGTACTGTCCTGTTAACGCCACCACATCGGGCCATTTATTTGCTTCTTAGACATGATCACAGTCTATAATCATATCATCTATTTGTTATGTATCATTGTCTCTCTCCTTTTCCAGAATGTAAGTGCCATAAAGGCCAGCGACTGTGTCTATCCTGTTCACCATTGCCCCGGCGCATACCAAGGGACTGGTTTGTAATATACTAGTTGGGTGATCTCAAAAAAGCCTGATCCACCCACTCTGCAGGAGGGTGAATAATAGAAAAGTGATCCACATGTAAGAGACTGGTCAGGAAATTCAGGTTAAGAATTTCCTATTTGTAGATGCACTTTTTGCCTTGCAAAGGGATGTGTAAATCTGTTATTTTTTTCTTCCCCTGACTGATATAGGGCAGAAAATTGGCTTATTTCATTCTTTTTTTTTTGAGACGGAGTCTCGCTCTGCCACCCAGGCTGGAGTGCAGTGGCCGGATCTCAGCTCACTGTAAGCTCCGCCTCCCGGGTTCACACCATTCTCCTGCCTCAGCCTCCCAAGTAGTTGGGACTACAGGCGCTGCCACCTCGCCCGGCTAGTTTTTTTTTTTTTTTTTTGTATTTTTAATAGAGACGGGGTTTCACCGTGTTAGCCAGGATGGTCTCGATCTCCTGACCTCATGATCTGCCCGTCTTGGCCTCCCAAAGTGCTGGGATTACAGGCTTGAGCCACCGCGCCCGGCCTTATTTCATTCTTTACCCCAGCTTTTCTACCAATAAAGTGGCATAAGTTAATTTTTCCATGCAAAGTAACTCATACAAAAATCAAATACAATAGTTTACACACTCCTCCCCCTCAGGCGAGGCTCTGAGGTCACATTCAAACCTAATGTGGTTCTGTACGGCCCTGGCCAAAAAGAGACGCTGAGATGGGCAAGACTACCCGGGATACTCTCAAAAGGAGTGGCAAGATTCTGC
The DNA here is from genome assembly GCF_002776525.5 of Piliocolobus tephrosceles. Taxonomy (NCBI): domain Eukaryota; kingdom Metazoa; phylum Chordata; class Mammalia; order Primates; family Cercopithecidae; genus Piliocolobus; species Piliocolobus tephrosceles. The sequence continues at coordinate 90,866,796 of NC_045435.1, read as the reverse complement.
AGCAATTCCAAGGGGCTCACATTCTGTTTTAAATCTGGCCAATTAGAAAATTTTTTCTAACTTTTCTTGTGGACTCTCTCATCTTCCCATGATAGACTTCATCCATTGCATTGGTGCGGTCTCATGGGTTACATGAGGAGGTTACGTGGAAAAGCGTGGTGGAAAAAAAATTTGGATGGATTTTCCCCTTCTTATTTTCCACTTTTTCAAAATTAGCTTGTGTTTCTACATGAGGAAAATCTTGTGTTGAGAGAGGTCTTAAACTGTATCCAGTAAGTGACAAAAGCAAACCCAAAACCAAAAAACTGTAGATACACTTGCTTAGAGTTTTATTCACTATGACAATTGCTAAAAAACAAATATTTCCCTACTCAATTTCTTGGAGCTAAATCAAGGTTTACTATGTTTCCAGTAAAAACAGAAAACTTTCCAGAGTCCATGATCTGGCCATTGCGCCATGGCGACTACTAAGGGCACAGGGATGGAATGTCCTTTTTTCTCTCCAGCTTATTGGAGGGTGGATGGACAAATGTCGACATGGCCACTTTTGTGCAGTACCTAGGAAATGGCGAAGAACACTTTTTGAGACAGGATTGATTACTGGCTCAAGAGGATTCTTGAGAAATGTTCTGCTCTTCATGAAATTCACAGAAACGAGACATTTTCATCTGGAGCACATTATTCTGTAACAGTGGTGCTTCATCTGTTTGAGTTCCATGAGCAGAAACTATTCTGTAGAAGTAGCTCTTCCATATAATTGGAAATGCTCAAAAATGCTTTTTTAAAATTTTTTTTTTTATTTTTTGAGATGGAGTCTAGCTCTGTCGCCCAGGCTGGAGTGCGGTGGCGCGATCTTGGCTCACTGCAAGCTCCACCTCCTGGGTTCATGCCATTCTCCTGCCTCAGCCTCCCGAGTAGCTGGGACTACAGGCGCGCACCACCACGCCCGGCTAATTTTTTGTATTTTTACTACAGACTTCTGTATTTTTACTAACAAGGTTTCACCATGTTAGCCAGGATAGTCTGGATCTCCTCACCTCGTGATCTGCCCGCCTTGGCCTCCCAAAGTGCTGGGATTACAGGCATGAGCCACTGCGTCCAGCCCAAAAATGCTTTCAAATTTTTAAGTCATTTTATAAAACGAAAATATTCCTCAATGTACCACCCATATTCTTTATTTTTTAAAGGGGTTCTCTCGATTTGGCTGCACATTGCAATCACCTAGGGAGTTCTGGGGGCTATGGAGGCCCAAGTCTTGCTTCCAGAAGGTCTGATGGGTGGCCCCAGGGTGTGGTGTGGGCATCTGGAGTTTTAAATGCTCCAGTGGTTGGAATGGGCTGCAAGGTGGGGACACTGAGTAAGGTTGTGATATAGGACATTCATCTTTTCATTCCTGAGGCTACCTGGTGTTCAAGGCTTACACACCCCGACTGATGGCTGATCCCAGGTGGCCCCGAGTTGTAAGACAGTGACCGTGAGTGGGGGTCGAGAGGAGGGCCAGACCCTCCAGGATTCAGAGCAGACTCGGTGCTGTGTTTGCCATTGGGTGTGCGCACTCTTCAAGCCTTGACAGCAGGTTTTTTTTTGACATAAAAGAACCACCTGATAAGAAGATTGAATCCATGGGGTACGTGCTGGCTCATACATTTGAAAGTCAAGTGATCTTTTGATAACTGGACAATCAGGTGAAGCTAGCAGTATTGATGAGACGGTTGCTGAAGACAGTAGAAGACCTTCCTAAAGCCTATTTTTGCTATAAGAGAATTTTACAGCATAAAAATAAAAAGACGTCTCTGGCCAATGTCCCAGGTGAGTGTTTGTTTGTGTCTTCAAAGATATCTGTGCAAATATATCCACAGAGACGCTCCAGAATTCCATAATCTCAAGGAAGTGCTGGACGTTAGAGCAGGAAGGGACCCGCTCACTTTAGGGGTTACCTTGACCTACTTTATTGCAGTTAAAAAAAGAAATTCTCAGGGTGGACTTGAAGGGGGCCAGCCCCTCCACACCTGTGGGTATTTCTCATCAGGTGGGACGAGAGACTAAGAAATAAGACACAGAGACAAAGCATAGAGAAAGAACAGTGGGCCCAGGGGACCGAAGCTCAGCATACAGAGGACCCGCAATAGCGCCGGCCTCTGAGTTCCCTCAGTATTTATTGATCATTATTTTTACTATCTTCGTGAGAGGAGTGTAGCAGGGCAACAGGTGGGGAAATGGTCAGCAGGGAAATATGTGAGCAAAGGAATCTGTATCATGAGTAAGTCCAAGGGAAGGTACTGTGCCCGGATGTGCACATAGGCTAGATTTATGTTTCTCTCTACCCAAACATCTCAGTGTAGCAAAGAGTAACAGAGCAGGATTGCCGCCAGCATAGCTCGCCTCCAGCCACAGGGTGGTTTTCTCCTGTCTCAGAATAGAACGAATGGAAATGGTCAGCTTCACACCGAGACATTCCATTCCCAGGGACGAGCAGGACAGAAGCCTTCCTCTTATCTCAACCGCGAAGAGCCTCCCTCTTTCGCTACTCCTCCTCAGCACAGACCCCTTACGCGTGTCAGGCTGGGGAATGGTCAGGTCTTTCCCTTCCCATGAGGCCATATCTCAGGCTGTCTCAGTGGGGGAAACCTTGGACAACACCCAGGCTTTCTTGGGCAGAGGTCCCTGCGGCTTTCCGCAGTGCACTGTGTCCCTGGCTAATCGAGAATGGCGATGAGTTTTACCAAACATACTGCCTGTGAACATATTGCTAACAAGGCACATCCTGCACAGCCCTAAATCCATTAAACTTTGATTCCATACAGCACATATTTCTGCGAGCACAGGGTTGGGGCTAAAGTTACAGGTTAACAGCATCTCAAAGCAGAAACAATTTTTCTTAGTACAGATCAAAATGGAGTTTCTTATGTCCTCCTTTTCTAGATAGACACAGTAACAGTCTGATCTCTCTCTCTTTTCCCCACAGGGACTAATGTGATATCATAGATACGGTGTATCTTCAGCTACAAGATGCTGTTTGAATTATATACATTTCAGAAAACTTACGTACAGATGAATCATTTAAAATGAATTGTAAGTGGTATTGTGGTCTTGCTAGAGTTGGCCACGATGTCCAAATGTAATATTAAGCCTATGGGAAGGTCAGATCCACTTCTTTTTTTTGAGTCAGAGTCTTGCTCTGTCACCCAGACTAGAGTGCAGTGGCATGATCTCAGCTCACTGCAACTGCCACCTCCTAGGTTCAAATGATTCTCTTGCCTCAGCAGCTGGAGTAGCTGGGATTACAGGCCTGTACCACCACTCCCAGCTAATTTTTTTTTGTATTTTTAGTAGAAACGGGGTTTTGCCATGTTGGCCAGGCTGGCCTCGAACTCCTGACCTCAAGTGATCCACCTGCCTTGACTCCCAAGGTGCTGGGATTACAGGCGTGAGCCACCATGCCCAGCTGAGATCCACTTTCATCCTCACAGTGGCTCCTGACTCCTTTTCCAATGCACCAAGACACCACGGAGGGATGTCTGCGCAGACTTCGAATGTGGTTTGGGGTTGCAAACTGTCGTTGGGGCAATTTTTTGTAGAAAGGTCTGGTCCTGGACCCACTGCCAGAGAACTTAGAGAAAGGTTCCCTTTGGGATCCCAAACAGAGATCTTCTTTCTTTATAACCTGTCATCCTAAGATTTAAAGGGTGGAAGGGGAACACAGAAATTGCATATTCACTACAACTCAAAAAAGAAGATAATTAATTTTGCACCAGTGACAAATATGTCATCTTAGGCACTTCGAAACTCCTTAAATGGATCTAAAAATATTTATCCTCTAATATTTTGGTGTCTCTTCAGCCAAAAACAAAAATTGCTTAAATTTGGTCCCATAAGAATTATAGTGATATTTCAGTTCGCAATGTGCCCTAATTCTAGGACTTTCCTGGAATGAAGGACCACCGTTATCTTTGAGACTGGCTTTCATAGCCCGCCCCCTTCGATGATGAGGAGGCAGGTGACGGGGAGGAAGGGCGGTCTCCGGAGGGTGTGTATTCTCCTAAGGGAGTCTTCTTCCTGCACACCTTCCTCATCTTGTTTAGACACTCAGGAAGTTGACGGGCTGAGCACTTTTGGCTTAAGCATTTGAAAAAGCAGCAGAGGAGTTTCCGCCTGTAAATAGTATCTGTAAAACTGTGAGCGGCTGGGAAGCCCACATCTCAGGCCACGGAGGCCGCGTCTCCCCTCTTGAGGTGATGCAGAACAAAAGTCCCCAGGGCCACCAGGGGGATGCACATGGTGGAGGAGGCCACAAGCAGCCCGATGACAGCCAGTGCATAGGCCGGGTAATCTTTGGTCACAAGCTGGCCCTGAAAGGAGAGACTGAGTGTCAGCAGAGAGCACCTGCTGAGAGCACTGCCCCTGGGCCTCAGGGCCGCCACCCGTGATGGGGAGGCAGTGTGACGTGGGCAGAGAGCATGTGGGGCCGGTATCCTTACTCCTGGGGCCACCAGCTCTGCAATTCACTAGCACATGTGCCAGGAGCCTAACCGCCCTCACCTTTTTCTTCCATAAACTAGGAATAATAGTAACTACTTGAACCAGTGGGTGTAGAGCTATTGTTTGGAGCTACCCATAATGAGTAACCATGGTAATAATCAAGCACCTTACGTCTAAGGCAACATTCAGGGCACCTAAAATGTAGGGGACCACTCTTAGCCCGGAACGGAACTTTCCATGAAGGTAGCAATGTTCTCTATGAGCGCTGTCTGCTGTGGTGGGCACGGAGGGCGGCGCTGCTCAGGAGGCAGGAGCTGGCACCTTTGCAGCGGGAGCTTTTCTCAGCGTCCAGGGGACAGGTCGACGGGGAAGCTCTGGAGCAGTGCCTTCCTCTCACTCCACTGAAGCATATACCTAAAAACTCAAAGCCCAGCTCCTCTGTCCTGGGCTATTTCTAAAATGCCTCAGTGATATTTCCATGTCGTGACAAATAACCTACCCACACTATGGAAATAGCTCCCTGGTTTTAGGAAATGAATGGCCCATGCTTTTGGGTGACCATGGGGGCCCAGCGCCAGCCCTACAGAGACAGCAGATACCTGGGAGGCATCCCAGGCTTGGTACTTCAGGGTCCCCGTGAGGATGTAGTCACTCAGGTAGAAGACAAAGAGGCTGACAATCAGTAGTGGGCTTACGCCAGCCCACATCACCTTCCAGTACCAGCTCACAGCTCGGCCGGTCATGGCCTTAAGGTCACTTTCAAATCTATTTGGAAAACAGGGAGAGAAAGTCTGGATTATCCAGGCTGCAGAGGTGAGGGTCTCCAGCTTACCCATCCCTATTCACAAAGGAACACTCTGTTCTAGGTGGTAACTGATGTCTGAGTTTGGCCACTGGACTCCTCTATGACACCTTCTTGAGAGAGCAGTGCTGTGGTGGGGAGGGGAGAAGGGCTGAGACTGCCCAGGAAGGGTGGCGGAGCAAGCACCCTGTGGATAGTGGACATCAGAAGATGCCTTCCTAGTGCCAGCCTTCAGATGAAGGTTGCTGGCATAGCCCAGAGGGCAGCTTCCAGGAATGGTGAGCACAGGCAGCAGGGGAGGGACAAGTGTTGGGCTGGTCATCAACGACAGGGGCTTCTTGGGCAGCTTTGCCCACCCCCTAACCCAGCCCGCTGCTGTCAGTCAGTGACTCCCTTTCCCAGTAGAAACACCACGGAGCAGAATCACTTGGTCCTCTGAAACCAGAGCAGGTTTTCTGGGACAGAAGAAGAGCCAACCTCGGACTGAAGGCCTTCCTGTAGCCCTGGCCTGTTGGAACTGGTCTAGAGCGGCCAGGGCAGTGACGCCCAAAGGCGTTGCCCACAGCCACCATCACCATCTCCATCATGCCTGTGGGTCTCTCTTTTCCCTCTTCTTTACTTTTAAATCTACATTTAGCAGCAACACAACAGCAGCCAGTTTCTCACAGACTTGACAGGCTAAGGACACGTATTTTTGAGTACACATACACGGTATAAAATGTATCTTTGGCACTTTGGGAGATGTTGGCCCAACGAAACTCCCCATTTCACACAGGACGAACCAAGGCCCAGGGTTGCGATGCCATCTGCCTTAGGGCTTGGTAAAGACCAGGCCCAGAACCTGGGTTGGTCTCCTGCCTCCGGCCCAGAGCCTTTAAACCTGCTCCTTACAGCGGGAGAGGCAGCCTTGGCGGGAGGGGCTGGGGTGGTGTGGGTGTGACGTCACCGGCTGCAGCCACAGCCCCTCCCTCCCTGGGACCTGCTGCATGTCCTGGGTGTCCATGCAAGGCTGTGCGGAGACCACCACCTGCCCTTTGCTGCTGCTGACATAGTGGGACTCTAGGCTGTAGGCCATGAAGGCTCATGTATGTGACGTGGAAATCTGGGGCTTTCAAAAATCGGACAGGTGAAAAAGTGTTGGGGGGTCCTCTTGTCCCTTCACACCCCCATTACCGCCCGCTTTCCTGGATGGAGAAAGTTGGGAAGAGCTGGCTGCAGAAAAGCCCCAGGACACTGTCGCTGGGTGGTCACTAGATGGCGGTGTCCCCTGAGCGAGCCAAAGCACTCCCCACCTACCACTTACAGTCAGTCCACCTACAACATCTCCAAGGCACGCTTGTTTCCGCCTCTGACTCCCTTCGCCAGCCCCTTTTTGATGGACTTGTGCCCCTCACCCATCTAGTGACCTCCAGTGGGCCCTAGGTTCTGTTCCTCTCTCCCAACCTTCTCTTTTTATCCTGAAACACTCACCCTCTCAGTGACCAATCTCTTTCTCCCTCCAGACTGGCATTTCCTAGGTGACCAGGGATTTTCCCAGTGTTAGCACTGAAAGTTCCACGTCCCAGAAAACCCCTCAATCCTGGGGAAACAGGGAGAGTTGGTCCCCCTAACGCTAGTGTCCTCGAAATGTGAGTAGCTAAGGGTGGGAGTGGGGTGAGAGGAGGGTGAAAAGGCATTCCTTGACCAAGTAAGTCTGGAAGTGCTGCAATTCTAACCCTCTCTTTGGGATCCATACCTGTCTTTAAGACTCTGAGAAGTCCTACGGGAAAGACATCGATTTGGCTTTGTTTAACTTATGTCCTGAAACAAATGGACCATGGGAGTTTCCTCAGCATGGCACAGGACCCTGGCCTTTGCAGGGACATAGCAGGGAATGCTGCTTCAGGGATGCCTGCGTCCCAGAGTGTTGCCAGTGTCTCCCTCCCCACCCCGAACCAGCATGGAGGATCAAAAAGACTGGGGAAGAGGGCAGAAAACAACGTGGCACAGCCTCCTCGCCCAAACCGGTGCCCACTCGAGCAGCGCTGCCCAAACTGTGATGTGCCACAGGCCCCCTGGACATAGCGCGAAGAGGTAGGATCTGATTCAGCAGGACGGGGTGGGTCCCAGCTTCTGCAGTCCCAACGAGTGCCTTGTCGCTGCTGCTCCCGCTCTACGGACCACACTTGGGGTAGCAAAGCTCTCTAGGCCAGTGATTCGCAAAGTGTGGGTGCCAGACTCATCTGGGAACCTGCTAGAAATGTGAATTCTTGGCCCTCCTCAGGCCTGCCTGATCAGAACCTTGGGTGTGAGTCCCGCAGCTGCGTTTGACCAGCCCAAGGGACTCTGAGGCACACTCGAGTTTGAAGGCTGCTCTAGACCGGTGGCTCTTGCCTCAGCTGCACATTCCATCACCTGGGGAGAATTAAAACATTCCAGTCCTGTGCTGTGCACTGGGATTGAGAACCTCACTGACTAAATTTCCAATCTGCCAAATTTTCTAAGGTCTAAGTTATGAACTGCACTTTGGTCAGGGTTCTGGGAAAATACTGATGTTGGCCGATGATCAGAGCATCCAGTGCCAGGAGGCACAATTCCCTGCCCCAGTAAGCTGTGGGGGTCCAGCAGGGTCAACCCTAAAACATCCTGTGATACAAAGCAAAAGTACAGGGAACAGAGAAAAAGATATTCACTGAAGCAAACTGAGCGTGGAATAGGGGCAGAGCATTAGCTGAGATCTGCGGACAAAGAACAAACATTGAGTAACGATGCCAAGCTTAAGGAAGAGGTGAAGATGTGTATCAAGAAACAGCTGTTTTCCTTGAGGGGTGTGGCCTCTGGCTGTGTTTTCCCTGTGCAACTAGGGGTCCTGGGCCTCCTCACCTCCTCAACCCGTACACGTAGCACACGGCAATCGTCTCCACCAGCACGATGAGCAGCAGGGACAGTGTGGCCGCGTAGTCGTTGAATATATCAAACCAGTAGTTCCCAGCCTCCATGGTGAACACCATGCCGATGGCACAGTTGACAAGGCACACCAGACCTGGGGGCCACAAGACCAGCTGCTCACCTGCCCGAAACCCCCGACTACTGCTCACCAGTTCTCTAAGGGACAGCAGGGCCACTGGTTCATCCACATGGGTTGAAAGAGCTGTTGTGGGTTGGACTCTCTGAAGGTGTGTGCCATGTGTGTGGGGCAGGGGGCACAATGGTGTCCCAAAGTGTGTCAGCAGGAGTCACTGATGTTGACTCACTGAGCTACCCGGCAGGGGAGGCAGAGCTTCAAGCTCAATGAACAAGCAGACGTGGTGGGCACTGCCATTCCCGGATAACCCTCTCTGTTTATCCCAACAACTCAGCCCTGGAGCTTATGAGAAAAGAATCAGGGAAGAATCAGGGAAGGAGGCTTGAACACAGGGTGGCCCCATAAGGACTTCCTAGAGAGGACTTGCATCCACCAAGAAGGGGGTGGGGTGGGGAAGAGACACATGTCCACCAAGATCCTCCCGCGTGCCAGGCACTTGCAATGCGTTGGACCCTTGGGCCTCTGAGGCAGATGTCTGGAGCCCCCTTTCACTGATGGGAAGGCAAGGCTCAGAGATGTCCAAGGCTCCCCCGACGTCCCATAGCATGTCAGTGGCAGAGTGAGGATTCAGACCCAGGCCCTTTAGCCTCCAGAACCTGGGCCTTCATCCCAGGCTCCTCCAGTTGCCTCCCCTGGGGACCCCATGCGTGTCTGAGTCTAGAGCCCACACCTGCCCTTTCCACTACCACACCGTACGCTGCTAGCTGCTGAGCCCTCCTGCCATCCTGACGGGGACACACAAGGAGAAAGGGACCATGTGCTGGCCGAGGGCTACAGGCACACCTAGCGTTGGCTACAGAGACCAGGTCCGAGGAGGGGGGCTAAGTGCTGCTGGACTCTGAAGAGGTGGGAGCAACTCCAACTGGAGTGGTCGGGGCTTGAAGGAGATGGCCTGGGAGCTGGGTTTGATTCGTCCTGCATGTGGAGGAATGGGGTCTTCAGAGGCAGAGGTGTAGGCCACAGGGTCCTCGAGGCACTCTGGTTGCAGATGGGGAATGAAACCATGAGAGATGTAATTGGAAAAGCCAGCTCATTTCCTAAGAACTGAAATGTCCATCAACAGCAGAATGGATAAAGAAACTGGTATGTGATCTTACAATGGATTATTATATAGGCAGACAAAGGGGCAGATGATCACTGCTCGAAACATGAGTGGATCTCACAGGTAGATTCTGAGTGAAGAAAATAGGTGCAGAGTATGTACAACAGGACTTCGTTCATATGAAATTCAAGAACAGGAAGGCCAGGCACAATGACTCATGCCTGTAATCCCAGTACTTTGGGAGGCCGAGGCAGGTAGATCACTTGAGGTCAGGAGTTTGAGACCAGCCTGGCCAACACGGTGAAACCCTGTCTCTACTAAAAATACAAAAATTAGCCAGGCATCACGGTGTGCACCTGTAATCCCAGCTACTCAGGAGGCTGAGGCACGAGAACAGCTTGAGCCTGGGAGGCGGAGGTTGCAGTGAGCCAAGATCGCACCATTGCACTCCAGCCTGGGTGACAGAGTGAGACTGTCTTTTTTTAAAAACAAAGAAAGGAAAAAAGACCCCTAAAATGTGTCAGAATAGAGGTGAACTCCAGGGGTGCACACTTCCTGGGAAGGGGTGTGAAGGAGCTGTCTAGGGTGTGGAAAATGTTCTGTATCTTGACCTAGGTGGTGGTTCCTTGAGTGGATACATATGTAAAATCCACTGAGTTTGTACTTAACAACTGTACACTTTATAATGGTCATACTTCAGGCTGGGTGTGGTGGCTTACGCCTGTAACCCCAGCACTTTGAGAGGCTGAGATGGGCGAATCACCTGAGGTCAGGAGTTCAAGACCAGCTTGGCCAACATGGTGAAACCCCGTCTCTACTAAAAACACAAAAATTAGCCAGGCGTCATGGCGGGCACCTGTAATCCCAGCTACTCAGGAGGGTGAGGCAGGAGAATCACTTGAACCCGGGAAATGGAGGCTGCAGTGAGCCAAAATCACGCCACTGCACTCTAGTCTGGGTGACAGAGTGAGACTCTGTCTGAAATATATATAATATACTTCAATAAAAACAAACAAAAACAACAGCAAGTTCTCTCCTAGCCTGGAGAACTTCGAATGTCAGGCTGGGGAGTTGGGTCGGGGTGGCCACTTCACTTCCCTGTGATGTGGAGAATGGAACGCACAGGATGAATCATGTGGCCCAGCTCCTGGGTTGTGAGAAGACATGGCAGGACCATGGTGAGGTGGCTGCAGCCCCCTGCAGCCCCCTGCAGCCACCTGAACCAGCCCACGACCCCTGAGGGAACTCTCCCCTGCTCACCCCCATGCCCTGGCCCTCCTGATCCCCGCCCCCTCCGCTGGCTGGCCTGCTGACCTGAGATGGCCTCCTTGGGCAGGTGGCTGGAGATGATCTTGCTGTCTGTCAGAGGGGTGAGGATGGCCGCTGTGTTTCCCAGCATGCTCCCAATGCCCAGCATCAGCAGCATGAAGAAGTAGAGCACCGACCACAGCTGGGACACCTCCATGTTTTTAATGGCCTCCGTGTAGACGATGAATGCCAGGCCAGTGCCCTGGACGGCCTGCCCAGGGTGAGAAGACACCAGTTACATGCATGAGGGACTTACAGTCTTATTCAAGCATTCAGTGCTAAGCAACGTGGGGGACCTTGGAAGTGGCCATGAGAAGCCACATTGTGAGGCTGGAGCTTCCATCTGCAGACCATTCCCTTACACTCAGCTGGGCCGAAAAGAAATGGGAGCTGCTGGGAGCTCATATATGCAAAGCATGTGAGAACTTGCAGCCAGCCTGCAACACCGAGTTCCCCTTTCCTGCCCCAACTTATGTAAATTCTGGATGAAAAATAATAAAACAATGCATAATTTCTGCTTCTAATGTGATGACTGACTAGGTGTCCTGAAACTTCTGTGGCTGGGACCTGAGGAGGGAGGGTGGGGCCAGGGCAGCAGGAAGCAGAATTGTGGAGAGCCAGCTTGGTCAGCAGGCAACCAGGAGGGCCAAGTGCTCAGCGGTCAGGGCCCTGTGTTGGTAATGCTGTTGCGGAGATGTCAAACTATGGAAATTGAGGCTGGAACTCCTACTTAAAGACAATCCCCCAAGGGCTCAAAAGGGATAATAAGTTGTGCGTACTCCCTGGCTACCCACAGAATAAGCAAAAACAAGCCCTCCCTGGGTAGAAGCCCCCCGATTTAGACACACAGGTTTCCCAGAGATTAAGCAAAGTGCTCATAAACAGGGATTTACAAACCCACAAGGAGAGAAGTCACTGTGAGTGAAGAACTAGCAAGAATAAGAAATAAGATTTAGAACAACCCTCCCCGAGGGTGGCAGATGTTGGATTGTCAGATTCAGAATTGCTATGGACTGAACCGTGTCCACCTGAGATTTGTATGCTGAAACCCTAGCTCCCAATGTGACTGTATCTGGAGATAGGGTCTTCAGGAGGTAATTAAGGTTAAACGGAGTTATAATATTGGAGCCCTAATCTGACCAGACTGTGGTCTTATAGCAAGAGGAAGAGACAGAGAGAACTCTCTATTGTGTGAGGACACAGTGAGAAGATTAGTATTCATGAACCAGGAAACAGGCCTTCATTCAGAAACCAAACCCTGCTGGACCTTGATCTTGGACTTCTCAGCCTCCAGGACTGTGAGACATAAATTCCTGTTGCTTGCTGGGCACAGTGGCTCATGCCTATAATCCTAGCACTTCGGGAGGCTTAGGTGGGAGGATCACTTGAGCTCAGGAGTTTGAGATCAGCTTGGGCAACATAGCAAGACCTTGTCTCTACTAAAAGTAAATAAAAGAAAATAAATTTATGTCATTTAAGCCACCCAGACTATGATACTTTGTTATGGCAGGCTGCATTGACTAATACAAGAACACAGGTCAATTCTATAGCATACCAGCTGCTCAGGGGCATACTGAAAATAGGTGGCTTTATGTGCTAACAACAAGGGAGTGACCACTTGTAGAGGATTTAAAAACAATAGTAAAAATCTACAAAAAGTTGATATACTTTTTATTATTATCATGAGCCAGCAATTCTAAACAGTGTTAAAATACTGCTCTCCTTCTCCTGCCTATGGCCACCACTGAAACAGTTATGTATGAAATGTTTAAAGAAACAAAGAATAACATTACAAAGATAAACATGTATCAAGAAACTATTGGGATGGACAAATAAATTGGAAAAAAATAGCATCTATATAAAAAATATAGTTATTAAATTAAAAGGTTCAGTTGACAATTAAATACCAGATTAGATGCAGCTGAAAAGAGTGTTACTGAACTGAAAGATATATCCAGGAATGACTCAATAAAACATAAAAGGATAAGAAGATGGGAAAAATAAAAGAAAGGTTAAGAAACCTGTAGGACAGGATGAAAAAGTCACATCTAATGAAGTTCCAAAAGGAGAAAAATGAGAGAATCAGAGACAATGGTTATGAGATAATAGGTATGAATTTTCCAAAACTGATAAGAAACATGGACCCATAGATTCAGGAAGCCCAACCTCACCTAGGCCTAGAGTGGATAAATAAAAATATATTCATGCCATGTCTAGATTGCAGAGGCCAAAGACAAAGAGACGATCATGAGAAAGAGAAAAAACTGCTTGCTTACAAAGAATGAAAGAAAATTTCAACAGCAACAATGGAAGCCTGAATCACATAGCAAACATCTTCAAAGTGTTGAGAGAAAATAACTTTTAACCTGGAATTTTCTACTCTGAGGAAAAATGTCTTTAAAAGATAGATGCCAATTACAGAATAAAATTTAAGAAAACTGCTCTAAATGAAAGTATTTTAAGGAAAAACCTTTGGAGACACTGGGATGCAAGAAAGAATGGTGAACAAATAAAATGGCAAACATGTAGGTAAATACAAGAGCTGTATAAAATAATAATAATGTCATGGTCCAATGTATGGGGTTAAAGAGACAGAACTAGAAAACAATCATTTAAAATGGGAGCGATAAAATGAAAGTATTCTAAAGTCCTTTTGAATTTTGGGAAGGAGGTCAAGATGCTGTTTAACTTTAGACTTTATTAAGTTAAATATGAAAGGAAAATTTCAGGAAGAAATCAAGCAGCCAAATTCCAAACAGCAGGGAATAAAGTGGAATGAGGAAAGAAAAGAAAGAAAGAAAAAAAAAAAGAACAAAGCAACAGGAAAAACGAAGTCTAGATAAATCAATAACCAACCATGTAATTCTTGGCTGTACAGCCAAGCTCAAAAGTAGTGAGGAAAACTCCCAGGTGCCAAAACCATAAAGGAAAGTTGAAGTGAAAGCACTGAACAGGTGCTGAAGCCGAAGGACCTCATGGGTCACCTGAACAGGACCTAGGCCTTGAAGGCTGGGGTTTGGGGGCTGGGGTCTGATGCCTGCCCAGGGAAGCAGGCTCATGCCACAGGCCAGTGCAAGCATGGAGCTAGGGCTGAACAAGCAGGAGAAAAAAGCGTTGCCTAACCCATGAAATGACCTACAGTGGTTGTACCCGTGAAACAAAGTGCCAAACAAACCCAACCCAATCAACCAACCACCCCCAAAATACCAACCTCCAAAGTAGCTTACTGGCAACCAGAGCCACAGGCCCTCCCTACTCCCTACCCTTGAAAAGCATTACCTAGGAACACTGTCTAGAAATAATCTCTAGAAGTGTTTACTTTAAATATAAGAATTAGACAAATAGGCCTACTATCATTTCTTCTACTCCCATGTGCTAGAAATCCTAGTGAATACAAGAACAAGGGAATGAGATATAAGCATTGAAAAGAAAAATGCAAAATTCAGTCTGCAGGCGATAGGACAGTTTAACATAGAAAACTGAAGCAAGTCTATAGCTAAATGTGAGAATTAATAAGAGAATTCATCAAGATTGCTGGATACAAGGCCAACATACAAAATTTTTAGCTTCCTTTTGCAACAAAAATAAACTGATAGAATGAGGGGAAGAGACACCATTCACAATACAACAAAACAGTAAGGTAATAGAAATCTAATGAAAGATGTGCCAAGATGTTCACAGAGAAAGTTAGCTGAAGAATATTTTAAAAGACCTGAGTGAATGAGAGAAAGTATGTTCCTGAGTCAAATGTCACAATTCAGAAGATATTAATTCTCCCCAAATTACACTATAAAATCAATGCAAGTCTAGTAAAAATTCCCTAGAAGATTTTTTTCCAATGAAACTTATCAAACTGATCCTCAAACTAATGTGAAAAAATAAAGCTCCCAGCACAGCAGAGATAATTCTGAAAAATATAAAGATGACTTTCAGTAGCAAAAATTTAAAAAAAAAACCCTCCAAATGTCTATTATACTGCAATGGATAAATAAATTGCAGTATACTTGTGTGATGGAATAAAATGCAGCATTTAACTGAACAATGAGGTTCCGCATGTATTATTATGGACAGATCTCAAAATTAAAATGCTGAATGAGAGAAGTATCTTTCCAGACCATTTATGCCCATTTAAAAACTGCCGACATAGGAGTGCAAAAGGCTTGTTGAAAAAAGAAAAAATAAAACAAAAACTGTCAACAAAACAATGATATTATTTAAGAATACATAGATGGGTATAAAAATGTAAAATATAAAATATAAAAATGAAGGTTCTTGCCTCTGGTGAGTAGGGAAAACAAAGGGGACTTTTTAACTTCATCTTTGAAACGTTCTTTCCCTTTATATTAAAAAAATCTGAACTCAAAATGACAAAATGTTTATAATGGATCTTTCTGAGTGGTATGTATATGGGTGTTTGTTATATTATTCTCTCTACTTTCCTGTATTTTAAAAGCTTAGAAACACAAAAGAAAAAGAACGGACAGAGAGGTCCCTCAGGAAGTTTACTGTAACTAGCATTCTCGAGCAGCCCTCAGGAGAGTGGTGGTAAAGCCTCTTCTCCTTGGAGTTGCAGGAAAAGTTATTCGGGATCTTTCTTCATTTTTATGGACCTCACCTAGCTCCCAAGTCAGCAGCTCACCAAGGTCCCCATGAGTGTGTGGAGAGAAGACAGTCCCCAACCTTGCCTGGGCACGTTACCGTGTCTAGCTCCGACTCCAAGCTGCAGTTTTTGATCTGTGGGAACACCTCGCTGTATTTGGTTGGGTAGGCAGATGCGAGGTAGCCCTTCACCTGCTCCAGGTTGCTGGCCGTTAAAAAGCCATCTTCAAGGTCAAAAGTGTTGGTCAGCAGCAGACTCACCCTGCAGAGCAGACCATCGGATCGACCTTCACTGATCAGAAAGGCAGCTGTCACCAAAGCCTCCCGTCAGCCTCTTCTTTTCTGATTAGGTGAGGAAAGGGAACCTGTTGCTTGGTGATCTTTTAAAGGGCGGGGTAATTTTGAATGGCACTGAAGAAGCCTCAGATATGAACAATGATGACAACAGGCACCAAACTCACACAGCTAGGCTATTTTAACCTCTGGACCAACATAGTCCAGCAGAAGTTTCCATGCTGATGAAAATGTTCTCTGTCTGGGCTGTCCAATTTGGCACTCACTGGCCACATATGGCAACTGAGTACTTGATGGTGGACACTGAGCAACTGATTGAAAGTAACATGGGAATATGAATTAAGTTGCATTGATTTAAATGTAAATTCGTAAACAGCCACTTGTGGCTGGTAATTACCCAACTGGACAGCATACCTCCTGGATGATGTCCTTGTATTTTGGGCAAGGGGCCACAGAAAGTGTATCCTGCAATCTCTGTGGCTTAGCTAGAGGCTTCTTGGTTACTTTTGAGGTGGGGGAGATGGGGTAGAAGAAACAAAGTTTGATTGTCGTATGTCCTATTACACTAAGTGCTCGCAACACATTAA
The DNA here is from genome assembly GCF_002776525.5 of Piliocolobus tephrosceles. Classification (NCBI taxonomy): domain Eukaryota; kingdom Metazoa; phylum Chordata; class Mammalia; order Primates; family Cercopithecidae; genus Piliocolobus; species Piliocolobus tephrosceles. Next base: position 90,850,621 of record NC_045435.1, on the reverse strand, counting down.
GGTGCCCTCATCCCTGTCAGGCAGATGTTGCCGTGCCCCAGGCCCCCCAGCAACTGGTGGTGGTGTAAGGAGTCCAAATGTGAGCCCTGGATTGAGGACTCCAAAACTGGTGCACTTTGCCCCAGCCCTTGCCTAGGCGACCCTTCAGCTTAGAGCTCAGGGAGGCCTGGGACTCAGTGGGACAGCCCGAGCTTACTTCTTCAAGCAGTTTTCATAATTGAAGGTGGCCTTGAAGCCATAGATGGAGAAGGTGACGATGCTGGCAAATATGGAGGTGAAGCTGTTGATGAGGGACACGATGATGGCGTGCTTCTGGCAGTTGCTGGACGGCTCATTGTAGCTGGCGAAGGCGATCAGGCTGCCAAAGCCCAGGCCGAGTGAGAAGAAGATCTGGGTGGCTGCGTTGATCCAGGCCTTGGGGTTGGCCAGCTGTTCCATCTGGAAGGCCAACAGGGACAGGGCTGATGAGCCCTGGGTGGGATTCCAAACACTTAGACCCTCAACAGGAGAGTGGCCAAGAGAGGGAAAGGAGCTCGCCTACAGCACGCAGCCATCAGGGGCACCCCTGGGACTGGAGACCAGCTCTTCTGGCCCCATCCACTCCCTGGCAGATGAAACACACAGCTCAAGCTGCACACCTCCCATGGCTAAGGTGCTGTGGAGAATACAGGTGCTATGTGGAGGATATAAGGTGCTACGTATCTTCTACAGCACTTCAGTCATAGGAGGTGTGTAACCAGAAGCAGCTATGCTCACCACTATACATCAGCGCAGAGGTGTGCAATGGAATACTGCGGGGTAAAATAATTAAAACACACATGGAGCCCTGATTCACAGGCAGATACCGCACAGGTCTGGGCACTCAGAGATGGAGGTGGTGTGGCCTGGCAGGGGAGGTCTAGGTGTGGGTTGACTCTCGGCACTGACATCAGGGGGCGTTTGGAATGGGGAAGGAGGAGGATGACACAGTCATTTTATTTCCAGGGGCTAGATTTGCTAAATGAAGAACTTGCCCCATCCCAAAGGCAAGAGGGCACCCTCCATGGATGAACCCTGGGTGTGGGGTGCATGAAGAGTGGGTGGGTTGGGAAGGGATAGTAGGAAACCCTGTAAGGAAACGGGTGCGGGGAACCATATGAGCCCACAAACAAGATGACCAGAGCAGTGCTCATGGTAAAAAGCTTGGTCCACAGTCTGAAAGGGGCTTGAGGGGAGGCGGTGGTGGGGGTGCAGGAGTTGGGGGGACAGTGAGGATGAAAAGGAGAGGCTGAAAGACTTAATGCTCCAGAATTAACAGGGAGTGGGGACGACCTGGCTGAGGAGGTGATCCAGCAACTGCAGGTACTCCACACTCCCACCACACCCTGGTGGGCTCACATCAGCTTCCCTGGGTACAGTGTTGGCCCACTCTCCATCTTTCCCTCTTCCCACCCGTCCTGGAAGGTGGCAGGATGAGTGAGGGGCGCCCTTAGGGCCCTCCCGCTTCCGCCCGTACCTTGGGAGTGAACATGTACATGAGGCCGTTGGTGGCTCCATGGAGCGTGAGGCCCCTGATGAGGTAGATGATGAGCACGCAGTAGGGCAGTGACGCCGTGAAATACACCACCTGCGGGCATCAGAGGGCAGAGTCGGCCTCCCGGAGCGGTGGGGTCCACAGGACAGTCCCACGCCCCACGGAACACCGCCACATCTGGGGTATTCAGGCTGTACTGCCCAGCTGCTGACAGCCGGAAAAGGCATGGAGATTCTTGGTCACACACAGGCTGTGGGTTAGGGCTGGAGAAATGGGCTGGTGGGATGTGGTCGCTCACAGTTGTGACCAGCAGGACATTTCTTATTCAGTAGAGAAGAGGCAAACAGGTACCGAGCCTCTGCCTTCCACCCTCCCTTCAACCTGACCTTATTCCGGAAAGGATTTGAGGTTACCCACAAAAACACATCAGTCACATTAACATTTCAAAATTGCTAGATAAAGAAATCAGCCTGAAAAAAATATATGGGCAATCCAGTAATGAGCCCACAGGAAAAAGCAACCCATAGAATCTGTGCATGAGTCTCTACCCAGTTTCTGAGCCAGATTCAGCTCCGAGCATCTCCAGCTTGGAGAAGGACAGATTTCCCCAGGATTGGGGCCTAAGAGCAGATTGGTCATGAGTGCTCATGCAGGAAAGCAGCGATGTGTAGAGTAGAGGACAATGTCTCCATAATAAACACAATAGGAAATTCAGATCTGATTTTTATGGCAACCCTCCAAAAAGGGTTTACTTCCTTAGGCTTTAACACTACACCTGAATGGACACTTTTGTCAGCCAGATCTTCTTTCTCCACCAACACGCATGGTAAGTTCAATGATGTTTTGTTAATATATTCGGTGTTCATGGCAGCATTAGTAGTCACCTGTCATGCTCTGGGTGATTCTAACTGTTACAAAGCCATAGAATACAGACCTTCAAGTGCACGTGTGCCTATCCAGGAATGGAATTTTTTCTGTAAATCAACTCACATGTGTACCAGAGCCTCATTTGTAAAGCAAACAAATATTTTGCTAGATTGTCTTTTGTGTAAGAGTTCCCTTAAAGTTTGAGTCTCTCTGTGAGAAATATGGCTGGTGGCTCATGTTCAGGTGGACGTGAATTACACTTGACCCTCCCTTCCCACTGAGGTGTGGTGTCTTCTTATCCATTTCCAAGGCCACCAGAGTGGCACTCTGTGCCCTGTCACCCAGAGGACAGCAGGTGGAATGCGGGGTGTGTCTTTTATCACTGCTTCTTAGCTGAGGTTGTTGCAACTTGAGAAGACTAATAAATCCACCCAAGATTATAAGAAAATAAACCAGATAAGAGATAGAGATGAAAAGACAGAGCACTCACTCGTGACCAACATCCATCACAATGGTCACTAAGCAGGCCCTTAGGGCCAGCCCTGGGAATTTCCCTCCTTCTCCCGAGGTGAGCAAGTTTCCCGGAGGCTCATGGAGTCCCTACCAAGGTGGCTCACTTCTCCCCAAGTGGGCAGAATTGCTGGACATGTGATCCAGCTTAACCTATTGGAAGAAACTAATTCTGACCACTCTGCAGAGATTCTGGCAGGAAACAAAGGTAATTCCAACAGAGGATGCCAGGAAATGGCACATGGTCTGTGACAAGATTAGTTCCCTTTACACAGAGCTGTTGGGGTACTTTGCCATGGAGAAGGGTATGGCTGAAGCAGAGGAAATAGACGATAAGAATAAATAAGTTTTTATGGCATGACAGGTCTCATGTAACATTTCTAAGTGATCAGGAAAAGTAATGGTCTCTCATCTCTATATCTGCAGATGTTACCCTCTGATCTTTTGGATCATGATGATAATAACCTGGCAAAGATAAATTACAAGAACATTTTTTATGAGCATGGCAGTACGGCCAGGCTTTACGATGGGACTGAGTGAGCTGCTGCAGGTTCTAAGCTCTCTCGGAGGAAGAGCACCTGTGCTCACTCGTCCCTCTCCTCAGCCATGGCACAGGGGGCTCTGGGGGCTAAGAGGCTGGCCATCAGGGGGTCTTAGAAACCAAAATAAATTGTCTTGCCAGGCATGATACTGGAGTTGTCCCATGGGCCCTGGAATACCATGGGTAGCTCTGGTCTAATGCCTCAAGAAATACATGGGGGTGGGGTGTGGCTGGAGAAGGCAACTCAGGTAGTCAGAGGGTGAGGACAGGTGGGCTCTTAGGACTCTCAGCAGGTGACAGTTGGAGTTGATGACATCATTAAGGCATAGAAAGAGCTATGTGGCTACCAAACCAAAGCAATGGGAAGTCTTGGGGTGAGGCTGGGCTTTGCCCTCACTAGCTGTGCCCCTGGGCAAGTCAATTTACCTCTCTAAGCCTCAGGTGAGTGGCATCATGAAATCTACCTTGAGGGGCTGTTGCCAGAATGAGACAATGTGGGTGCCCAAGCCATGTTGGGTCTACGGTGAGAAGTGACAGTGAATGAAACAGGGCGTGCTAGGCTCTGGGACATCTGCTGAAACTTCAGACAGGTGGCGGGTGATGGGAACACTGAAAGCAGGTCTTCCACATGGAGCAGACTAGAGCTGAAGAACATGTCAGCCCTAGGGAAGGTGTGAGCCTTGGGATACACCATGAAAGGACTATGGAGATCAAGCCTGATTGCTATGGAGGGTGATTGGAAGCAGCTTAGAACAAAGGGTTGGTCTCAAACTCAGCTGAACACTAAAATCACTTGGCAAGCTTCTAAAATCCCCCCACCCACTCCATTGCTCAGGGCACATCCCAAACTGGTTAGTTCAGAACTTTGGGGGCAGGGCTAAGGCATGAGATTTTTGAAAGCGCTCCAGAAAATATCAATGTGTAGCTGAGTTGGAGAGCCAGTGGCTAGGGTGTCTTGAGGACACATACAGTCTTAAAGAAAAGCAAACTCACTGTCTGGTTGCCTGGGTGGTATGGATTTTGGGCTGACTGGTACAGAAAAACTTCCTTTTTTTGTAAGAAAGTCCTTGTTTTGAGATTTAGGGTTGCAACTTTAACCACCTCTGGCTGTCTCTATAGTCATCTAGTAGGTGACTTGTCCCAGCAACACCATCTGTGCCCTCTGCCCTAACATAGCTGCTGCCTGTCCACTGCAGAGGGCACTCCCTTGGCATTGCTCAGGGTTGGAGACAGACGCAGCTGCCCCTCGGCGCACCCTCCCACCCGCCAGGAGCACCGGGCCTCTGTGCCTCACTGTCCCACCTTGCCAGTGGACTCGGTGCCACGCAGGATGCACAGGTACACCACCAGCCAGGCCAGGAGGAGGCACAGCGCCGGCTCCCACTGCACACCCCCGTTCTCCTGGAGGGACGGCGAGATATTGAGGGTTTTCCTGTACCAGAAGTACTGTGTGGAGGACGCCTTCTCGCACTCCTCGTCGTAGCCTGTGTGGTTACCATTCAGTGGGCAGACAGACCACGGCAGGGGATCCTGTGGGACCAAAGTGAGTGTTATCCAGAGAGGTGAAGGCTGAGGACAAGGGCTGTGGCAGGGGTGAGGGAGGTGACCCTGAGCGGAGACTCTTGAAATAGAAGGGTGCTGGTCCCAGAAGGGCAGGTGGCTGGAGTCCCTGAAGGCAGACCGGGAGTTGGAGAGTTTGTCAGGGGGCATGGGTGAGGCAGGAAGGGGTTGGAGGAGGGGGCTCTGTTCTCGTTGCAATTCTTCAGGTGCTCCCTGAGGACTGCTGAACTCCGTGGTGGGTCCCAGAGACTGAATAGTGAATGGACCACGGCCAGGCCAGCTATGATGATGGGACTCCGACCCATGGCCTGTGCACAGTCAGCTCAGGCACTCAAACCACACCCTCTGCAGCACTGGCCCAGATTGCTTAAGACTTGGTCAATGACTGAGAGAGTCCCTATTTTTTGACCAACTCAGAACCAACTAGATAAAGTGACAGAGAGCCCAGTTCAGAGTAGCTTAAGCAGATGACAGTCTTACTGGCTCCACCCTGCAAAGTCCGGGAGTCTAACTGCTTCAGGTATACCTTGACTCTAGCTCAAAGCAGTCACTAGCACCAGGTTCTCTCAGGCTCAGACAGGCAAGACAGCTGCGGGGCCTGAACCTCATCTCCTGCTAGCTTCCAAACCCAGTGTACATTGCAGGAAATGCCATTCACCACCAGCACTTAGTGAGCACGGAACCTGAGACTTATGTATCTCAGGACTTGCTAGGGACTTGCGGAAATCAACAAAGACCACCCAAGTGAGAACAAGCAGAGGCTCTTTCCTTAGGGCTTGCTACAGCAAGGGAGGTAGCAGCATCGCTTGCATTTGGCAGGGACTCCAAGGCAGGCAGGGATTGGGAAAGCTTGTTAGTAATGAAAGAGAAGGCTCCAGGTGTGCCCCCATAGGAGGCTGTGGGCATGTCACTTAGGAACAAAGGAGCCTCAATGGTGCATGCATCGTGACCATGACCCAAGGCCAAGTGGTAAACGGTGGTGCTGAGATGGGAGGGAGGGGAGGAAAAATGACTTCTGACTTGCGGGGTAGGAGATCCCAGCCCTGCTCTTTGAGGACCAGCCCCACATTGATCAGTTTTGCACATATCTGGGTTCTGCAAGTCCCGATTTAATTAGACAAAATGCATCATTAATGGAAGCAAGTCTGACCACCCCACTGGGCTCAATCCCGTATTTCACAGGAAAAGAACCAAGGCCCAGGGGTATCACCTGACGGGTCATGGCTACTGTGCCAGTAGGCAGCTGGAGCCCAGGTCTGCATACCCAGACGGTGCTCGAGACTGTGCTGGTGAGGACCTCCATGCCCACCCCTGCCATACCTCCCCAGGGCCACCCTAGCCTATTGGAATGTGTGAGCTGGTTTCTTGCTTTGACCTATATCGTGTTCAAAGCTGGCCACCAACATCCTTCCCCTCCCCATGTGCACATTTCTCCCATCCAGAAGTGGTGTCTCTTGCCTCACCCTGTGAGCCTGGGCTGGCCTCCGATGCACGCTGACCAACTGAATATGGTGAAGAGATGCTGTGTGAGTGACTTCCCAGCCCAGGCCTTCAGAGCCCTGTAGCTAGCCTCTCACCCTCTTGGAGACCAGCTGTGGGACATTCAGGCTAGCTTCCTGAATGATGCGGATGCAACGAGAGGGAGGCACGTGGAGGGAACTGAGGTGCCTGGTGGCAGCCAGCACCAAGTCCCAGGCAGGTGAGAGGGGTCCTCGTAGACCTGAAGCCCAGTCGAGCTGCCCTGGCTGACATCCCCTTGGGCCATTTATAGCCTGTGTGGGACTGACCTGAGTCTGTACACTGGACCACCTGCTGATGCCAGCCCAGGCCTGCTTCCCAGGCTTGGCTACACAACTAAGTCACCCAGGGGTGATACCCAGGCTGCACCCTCAGTGACTCTGATTTCATCTGTTTAGGGTAGGTCCTGGTCATTGGATTTTTCACACCTCCCCACCCTGCACCCAGCAACTTCATCTCCCCAGTGTGCAGCCAGGGTGAAGAAGGTTTAGAGTATAGGAGAACTTGTTAAATGGGCCAGTTCCCAGTCTGACCTCCCTCACCCACCTCTGAACTAGCAGGTGAGGACAAGGATCCCCGCATTTGCATGCATAACAGCCCAGGTGCTCCTGCTGAGAAGGGCTGGACCCAAGGCTGGAAAGCCTGGCCAGGGAGTGAGTAGACAGGAGCACCGACTCTGGGACCAGGTGCCTGAGTCCAACCCTACCAGCTATGAGCTACTCGGCTCCCCTGTGCTTGGGTGCTCAGTGCGCTCAGCCTTGCGGGGTGGCTGTGATGATTACATGAGTGAACACTTCTCAAGTGCTGGGACCTGTGTCTGACCCAGAGCACATGTAAGTGAATGTCTGCAGCTACTATTCCTCTCTTTATTACAGGACCATGGAGGAGGGCTTCAAAGTAGAGGGACTAAGGGATAAGTTCACAGACCTATGAAGGATGCAATGAACGAATACTTAAGTGATTTTCAGGAATTGCTGGCCCTCATTCTTCTGACTATTAGAAAAAGGTGCCCCTTTCTTGAGGCACTTTAGTTTTGCTTTCGGGGGATGAGTAAATTATTCTGATTTTGTTAGGACAAGACACATTGCTTCTGCTTTTGGAAACCTGTCTTAATAAGTACACAAATCTAACATGTTTACAATGTGTATGGCAAGCCCTTAGTTGGGGGTACCATTGTGCAGTGCACAACCTGCCCAACCATACATGGCAGCCCTGCAGAGAGGATAGGAAACAGTCACCAGGCAATAGAGTGAGAAGAGTTGCTCTGTTTCTACCGAGAAGGCTGGGGAGAGGCAGTGTTGTGGCCAGTGTTCATGAAACTCTAGGTTGAACCAGGGAAAGAAGGAGGAACTACAACTAAGCTCAGGGCACATCTTTCTTGCCAGACATATGTGCAATGGGGCAAGCTTGGTGGAGCTCATTGGGAAGCCAGAGTGGGGTATGCCAAATCAGGATTATTAAAGTCATTCACCCAAGCATTCCTCACGCCCCCACAGAGTCAAGGCTGTGCCCAAGCATCCCAGAGGCAAACCCAGTTCAGTCCATAGTCCATGCCAGCCCTGTCTTGCTTGTGGACCTAGGGGACAGGCATGTCCCATGAAGGCCTGGCTCAGGGGCAAAGGGTAAGGCATTGGCCTGATTAGCTCCTGCCTCCTCCTCTGTTCCCATCTGGGAAGAAGCCAAGGTGAAGATGGTTCCTGGGAGCAGGTGGAGGCAGTGGAGGATGGAGTTCCTGAGAGTAGAGCGGCAGGAGCCAGGTAACAGAAATGAGCATGAGCAGTGGAGAGGAAAATTCCTCTTGTCCTGGATGTAATACCAGCTGTCTGTGTGGAATTGGAGTTCTCGCTTCTCTACAATTTCCAGCCCCTTCCACGTTTTCTACGGAGTGTCAGCTGCAGTTATCATCAGAAATGTGTGGTTTAAAATGGCCCTACTGTGTTACAGGGTGACAATGGTCCTTCTAGGAGAACTTGGAGGTCTGCAGGGAAAAGGAGAGGCTCAGGCTGGAGTCAGAAACCTGGAAGCACAAGTGACCCCGTGGAAAGTGGGAGAAGGGCAAGGGGAGGAGGACAGACACTGCTGTCTTGCTGGATTGAGGGAATCCCTCCCCATCAGTCCTCTCCGCAGATTTCCTCCTAGGCACACTGTGCAGTAGTTATTAATTGTTGTTGGGGGGCGGCCACATCCATCAGAGAGAATCCACTGAAGGCCATGGACCTGCTCTCTGAGAACACGCACACTCACACCGGTGGACTCTTGCTTACAGCGTAAGGGGCCCGTGGAGCCCGGATTCAGAAGCCCTCCATGTGGTCTGGGGTGCATGGCTTCCCCTCCACCTCACACCACCCACTGGCTCCCCGCCCCGAGGCTGCTCACCTTGCCCCACACCCCCTCCCCTGAGTGGGTAGCCCTGCTTTTCTCTCCCTTTCTCGCTCCCACTCCTGTTCTGGCACGGGCCGTGGCTCACCTGGAAGGAGTGGAAGAGGTACCAGAAGGCCCAGGCGTTGATAACGTTGTAGTACATGGAGAGGAAGAAGGAGACCACCACGCTGGCGACCCCTGCAAGGAAGCAGAGGGCTGCGCTGAGGACTGAGGATGGCCCTTCCCCCTCTGCCAGGCCCAGCGTGTGCTCCCAGGATGTGCCTGTGGCGAGGCCTCCCTCCACCAGGTTTGTGTGATAAGCATTAAGCGAGACCAGGCACCTGTAAGCACTTCATAAGGGTGATTTCTTTTTCTCCAACCTCCCTCCTCACCTTCTGGGACAGGAGGCTGATGACATGTTTTTGAGATCTAACTGCTAGGCACTGTGTTAGGTAAGTACTTTACGTGCCTTTGGTCCTTACGACGGTATTATCTTCATATCACAGAGGAGAAAACTGAGGCCTGGAGCCTGCCCAAGACTACCCAGCTGGTAAGTGGCAGAACTGGGTTCACAACGTCATGCTGTGAGAAGCACTGTCGCTGTGAAGTGCCACCTTGTGCCAGATGTACGGTTACGCTCCCTCCTTGGCTCACCAGTGGTTGAGTCACCTGGTGGCCAGGAGAGGAGGGATGGGGAGGGGGCTGCCCGTAATTCGGTCAAGTCTGCACAAAACCCAGGGTGGGTCCTGAGAGCAGAGAGAAGGGTGGCAGCCAGCAGGGCTCTGGGGCTGGCCCACACCGACCCTTGAGAACCAGAATTCCCTCCTCTCCCCAAGCCCAAGTGCTGGAACACTCAGTAGTGGAAACTGGCCATGGTGCACATATTTACCCCCACAGGCAATGGCATATGCTATAAACCAGGGCTTCCCCTCCCCACTCCCACTCCACTCTGAGAGCTGGTTGTTAAATATTCACCGGCATCCCCTGGTTGGCACAAATATCTGGTATCTTTCTTATGATGCAGAAGATGCCTCTGAGAAGTCCTCTGTGATTGCTTATTCAGGCAGATTGTAAAACCACACACTTCTGTGTTAAAAATTAATAGCCTAGCGAAACCCTGTCTCTACTAAAAATACAAAAAATTAGCCGGGCGTGGTGGCAGGCACCTGTAATGCCAGCTACTCAGGAGGTTGAGGCAGGAGAATTGCTTGAACCCGGGAGGTGGAGGTTGCAGTGAGCCGAGATTGTGCCATTGCAATCCAGCCTGGGCAATAAGAGTGAAACCCCGCCTCAAAAAAAAAAAAAAAAAAAATTAATAGCCATTCAAGACAAGGAGGCAGTCTGGAGTTGGAGATGATTTGTGAGAACACTGGGCACATTTCTTCCGCATCTGCGACCAGGTCATGTATACGCTTCCATTCTCTTTGCTCCTGAAATGTCACTCTGCTTTCCTGCCTGCCTTCCTTTCTGGGGCAGGAGGGGTGAGCATCACATGCCATGGCCACTTCTGGTCAGGGTTCCTTCTGCATGCAGAGGCAGCCCTGGGTCATAAGCGATGTGCAGGGCAGGTGGAGGTTGTCCTGGAAGTACCTGGGACTCTGGCTCAAGGTCACTCAGGAGAGGCATGAGATGAAACAGCCCCCTCCTGCTGTCCGTGTGGGCCTCTGCCTCCCCACCCCAGAGACATTAATGGCACTCCGCAACACCTCAGCGGTGTAAAGAAGGTTAAATGAACTCATGCACATATATCCTATAGGCTGGCTCCCAGCAAGTAGTAGGTGCTTACTAAAAGAGAAAGCTGTTATTTAACAGGGAGCAGTTGGGTGAGTTTCCAGAATGATTGTTAGCTAGGACTGGGAGTTACAGCTGTTTCCCTTTTACAGGTGACCAAGCTGAGGTCCAGAGAAGAGAAGCAGGGTGGCATCTGTTCCCCAAGGGGCATGCATCCTCCCTGTTTCACTACCCTGTGGGTAGGAAACCAGCTCCTCTCAGCTCACATTCTATGACATCCCCGCCAGGCCATTTGTTCACTCCAGGCAAGGGCTCTCTCTTGGGCCTTGTGCTCACCCTTTGATCCAACAGCTTTGCTGATGGGATCCCACCCACACTCCCATGCTGCCCAGGTCTCTGGGTGGGAGAGGACGGGAGGGGCCCCACGTACCGACACCGCTGAGGTACGGGCTGATGGTCCTCCAGGCACCGATGCTGCCCTGCCGCATGCGCTGCCCCACAGCTAGTTCCAGGTACAAGAGTGGCATTCCCTCCACGATAAGCATGATGATGTAGGGGACCAGGAAACTACCTGTAGATGTCCAGAGCTGAGAGCCAGGCCACCACCAAAGGGCTTTTCTCCACCACCACTCAATCTCTGTGCAAACATCCTTCCATCCTCCTGTCTTTCCACTTGTCCATGCATTCTCCTACCTTTTCGTCATCCATCCTCCTCTTTCTACTCATCCTGCATCCTTCTTTCATTCTACATTTTCATCAATCCTTCTTGCTGCCATTCCTCTCACCTATCTGTCTACCATTAATTCATCAACTTGCCATCCATCCTTCCATCCATCCTTCCATCCAACCATCCATTCATCCATCCATCCTTCCATCTATCTTTCCATCCTTCCATCTATCCACCCTACATCCATCCATCCTTTCTTCCTTCCATCCATCTATATTTCCATCCTTCCATTCATCCATCTGTATTTCCATCTTTCCATCCATCCATCTATCCATCCATCCATCCATCCATCTATTCATCTATCCATCCTTCCATCCATTCATCTGTCCATCCTTCCATGCATCCTTCCATCCTTCCATCCATCCTTTCATCTTTTTATCTTCCTCCTCAGCCACCTGTCTGTTCATCCATCCACCCGTGGATGGCATGCAGCCATGTCAGTTATTAAACTCTTTAAATTCATTCTCCCTAGGAGGCAAACTGCCACTGTCCCAAGCTGCTTGAGTGCCTTTCTCAATGCCTCCCCTGTCCCAGCCCTTCTGCCAAACCCCACATTCCATCTTCCATTTCAGCAACTAATAGTCGATCAGAGCCAAGACAATTGTGTTGTTAAATATGTCAAACATCACGCCTGGGTCCATGCATTCAGCTGTCCACCTCTATGCACTTCCTTTGGGCTTTGTGCACAGCCCTGACGCTGCTCCACATGAGGTAGTGTATGAAACAGACACTTACTAAGCACTTACTTTGGACCAGGCCCTGGCTGGTGTGGAATGGGAGAGTAGCAACCATGCTCCCTGCCCTTAAAGTTCCCTGATGTTGGTGATGGTGAGGAGCCAGGGAGTGTGAATTTTGGCAGGGTGAGCTTAACAAAATGTCCAGTGGGAAAAGAGGGCAGGATTTCTGATCAAATAAAACCCAGACACTACAACTGCAAAGATTAAGGGCTGATTACAAAGCGAACTGGATCCTCAGTTGTTAAGGTAAACAACAAAATAACTATGCTTACATGAACATCTAATATTTACCAAAAAGTCTCCATTGTATACATGTACCGTCCTGCAGCCCACTCTTCTCACCCTATGGCATTCCCCATCACTCTCCCAATCACAGACCTTTGCATCACCCCTTAAAGAGCTGCATGATATTCTGCTCTGAAAATAAGCCCAGACCGCATTTAATCAATTGTTAGACACTCGGGCTGTTTCCAGCTTTCTGCCGTACTAAACAAAGCTGTGAAACAAAGCCTGGTCCACTTGTTTGTGTATTTCCTTGGGATACAAATCCCAGAAGTGGAATGGCTGGGGCAAAGACCAGGCAGAGCCCCCATGGCCACACCACAGAAAGAAAGGCACGAGCCACCTGCACGGGTGAATGAGCGCTCACACCACCAGGCTTGGAGTTCCCAGCTTCGTTCCGCTTATGTGGGGGCCTAGAACAAATCCTGTCCTCTCATGTCCAGACACTGCTATAACTCCTCTAGGCCAGGCTCCCTTCCTTCCCTTCAGAACCTTGTTTCAGCACCTTGTGAGTTTCCTCTCAATATCAAAGGAGTCCAAGAGGTCATTAGCTCTCAATCATGAAATATCTGACAATAAAGATTGGGCTCACACACTGAGGCTTTGAAGCCACATTCAAACCCTCAGTGGTTATAAGATAATCCTGTTTTCACGCAGGGTGTTAAACAGTAACTACGTAAGGCCTGACAAGGTCCGGGGACAACTGTCTGTTTGACAGGGTCTGACTGCCCAGGGCCCATGGGTAGGGTGGAAATCTAAAACCTGATGCCAAGTGGGAACATGAGGGCTGTTTGGCCCTAGGCATCAATCATTTCTATCACTCCTGCCCCAGCCATTCAAATAAACACATAATCCAGGTGAATTTGCTCTGCAATAAATTTTTCAAGAAATGATGCTAGAACAACCAAACATCCATATGCAGAAAAATGAAACTCAACCTGTATCTAAAATTTTATACCAAACAAATCTCAGAATGGATTACAGAACTATATGTACAACTAAAAGCTATATAACTTCTAAAAGAATACAGGAGAACATCTTTATGAGCTTCAGTTAAGCAAAGATTTCTTAAATACAGTGTTAAAAGCACTGTCTATGGAAGAAAAGATTGATAAATTGAATTTCACTACTTCTTTGTGAAAGACACTATTAAGAGAATAAAAACACAAACTATAGACTGGAAGAAAATACTTGCATCTTGAGAAAAACTTTGTATCGAGAGTATATAAAGGATTCTCAAAACTCAATAAGAAAAAGAACCCTTTCAAAAAATGTAAAAAAAAAAGTGTGAATAGGCATTTCACCAAAGAATATCTGTCTTAGTCTGTGCTGCTATAACAGAATACCAGAGACTGGATAATTTATAAAGAACAGAAATTTATTGGCTCATGGTTCTGGAGGCTGGGAAGTTCAAGAGCACGGTGCTAGCATCCGGGCAGGGCCTTTTTACTGCATCATCCCATGGCAGTAGGCGGGAGGGCAAGAGGGAGCAAAAGGGAGCAAGAGGGGGCTGAACTCTCTTTTATAACAAACCCACTCTCTCAATAATGAAAGCACCCCTGAGATAATGATATCAATCCATTCACGAGGCCAGAGTCCTCATGACCTAATCACCTCTTAACGGTTCCACCTCTCAACCCTGTTGCATTGGAGATTGAGTTTTCAACACATAAGCTTTGGAGGACGTATTCAAACCATAGTAGGATGATTCCATTTATATGACATTCTGGAAAAGGCAAAACTACAGGGACAGAAAACAGGTCTGTGGTGGACAGGAATAGGGGAGTAGGAAGGGGCATGATTTTGGTGGTAGTTGTGATGGCTAATACTGAGTGTCAAATTGACTGGATTGAGGGATGCAAAGTATTGATCCTGGGTGTGTCTGTGAGGGTGTTGCCAAAGGACATTAACATTTGAGTCAGTGAGCTGGGGAAGGTGGACCCACCCTTAATCTGGTGGACACAATCTAATCAGCTGACAGTGAATGTAAAGCAGGCAGAAAAAAGTGAAAAGGTGAGCCTGGCCTAGCCTCCCAGCCTACATCTTTCTCCCGTGCTGGATGCTTCCTGCTGTTGAACATCAGACTCCAAGTTCTTCAGTTTTGAGACTTAGATGGGTTCTCCTTGCTCCTCAGCTTGTAGACAGCCTATTGCGGGACCTTGTGATCATGTAAGTTAATACTTAATAAACTCCCCTTTATCTCTCTCTCTCTCTTTCCTCCTCCCCCACGTCTCTCTTTCCCCCCTATTAGTTCTGTCCCTCTAGTGGACCCTAATACAGTAGTAATACAACTACATGCCTTAAAGGCATGTGTGGAGATTAAATAGAGCCACACATTCTTCAGTGCTCCTCCCCTGAAGAGGTGGAGTCTATTCCCCACCCTGTGAGGCTGGGCTGGCCTTCGGGCTTGCTTTGTCCAATAGAATGTGATATCCATGTGGGTACCAGAGCCCAGGCCTCAGGATGTCTTGCAGCTTCACCTTCCTCCTCTTGGAGTGTGCCTGAGACAGCCACATAAAGATGCTGGTCCAGGCTCCAGAGGACGAGAGGCCATGAGGAGAAGAACTGAGGGAGCCCAGCCAGCTCAGCACCCACTACCAGGTGTGTGAGGGACCTTCTGGCTGCATGAGCAAGGCCAGACAGAAACAGTAAAGGAAGAGATCAGGCACCCACAGAACTGTGAGAAATGATTAATTATTGTTGCTTTAAGTCGCTAATTTTTTTTTTCTTTTTACCTCTCAATATTTTCAATAGGTATTTCCAAAAGCAAGAACATTCTCTTATATAATCCCAATGCAATGAGTAAAATTAGGGAATTAACACCAACATCAAATTATTATTTTATCTGCAGCCTTTTTGCAATTTTCCTGACCGTCCCACTGATGTTCTCCAGGCATCCAGGCTCCAGGTCACGAGCACACAAGGCCTCTAGTTCTCAGGTTTCTTTAGTCTCCTTTAATCTGGGACAGCTCCTTAGACATTTTTTGCCTTTCTTTGTCTTTCGTGACCTTTCACGATGCTTTAGAGGAGCACTGGCCAGTTGCTTTGTGGAATGTCCCTCATTTGGAGTTTTGGCAGAAACACTAAAGTGATCCTGTGTCCTTGTCCAGAGGCACAAGATGTCAATGTGTTCCATTCACGGTGATGTAGACTTTGCTCGCTTGGTTGAGGTGGTGTCTGTTGGATCTCTCTGCTGAGAGTTACTATTCTCCCCTTAGAAATGATAATCTTCTTGAATATATTCTGAGCCTCAGTAACTATCCTATTTCTCATACTTTTGCCCAGTAGTTTTGGCATCCAGTGAAGATTCTTGCCCAAAACAATTACTGCTGCATTGGTTGCCAGATGGTAATTTCCTAATTCCATCATTCCTTCTAAGTCCTGGAGTTTTTGAGTGGTTTGTTATGAATAAATAGGTAACTGAGGCACACACTGAGCCCTGTGGTAATGTCTCTGCCACTGTGAGTCCACAATACCCCAGATGAGTGGGATGCTTACAGTCACAGAATTATTGGAAGACGTAGACTCAGCTCAGCCTGGGGAATCCTTACTCATCACCACCTCCCTGGCACCCACTGTCACATCTCCACTGCACCGCCCTCCAGGCAGGTCTTTGTGATTTCACCCTCCAGTCCCCTCCCTGCAGTTTGTTCTCAGATTGTGACACACCTGCTCCTTCCATCCCTAACCTCTCACCCAGTCAAACCTTCCTTGGTTCCTTCTTCCACCTGGAATCAAACCCACACTCCCTCCCTTGATCTCTGAGGCTAGGGGAACAGGGCTCCCACCTTCCCCTCCGTGCCACTGGCCTCTCTCCATCCACTGCAGTTACACTGGCCCTCCTGCTGGTCTGGCCTCAGCACCTTGGTTCTTGCTGTTCCTCCTGCCCAGGATGCTTTCTCTCTTCTTTCAGTGCTCCACCCAGACTTGGCTTCCCCAGAGTCGCCTTCTCTGCGCACCCTTGCTAGAACAGCCTTCTTGCCCTCTTGAACTCCTTACCCTGCTTGATTTACCTTCCGAACAGTTCCCCATGTGCATAATGCTATAATTTTCTTTGTTTACTTGAGATCTGTCTCTCTACTAGCAAGGAAGCTCTCCTCTTGTTCCCTGCTCTGCTCAGAACAGCACTGGGCAGAGAGCCAGAGTCCAGTGAATATTTATTGAATGCAGGAAGGAATCCTTAGGGTCTCACTGGATCTTCCAGATGCATCACTTCCTCCAGGAGCCAACAGATCACCCAAAACTAAGACCCATCCTCTTGTCTTGCAAGCTCCTGTTGTTGAGACACCTGCCGCTACACTGAATGTCTACTGCTCTGTCCACACCTCCAACACCTAAACAGTCAGCTCCTTGAGGGCAGAGATGGGATCTGCATGGCTTATAGTTGATCTCTAGCTCCTAATGAAGGACCTGGCACAGAGTAGGTGCTCAGTAAATGCTTGTTGAGTAACTGGCTGTACCACAGTGGATAGAGTAATGCTTGGGCTTGCTGTCCATGTGCCTTCTCTTCTTGTAATCTCCACCTCTTTATCCTGTTCTTCTGAACTGTGGAATCACTTTGAGATAGGGTCTTGCTCTGTTGCCCAGGCTGGAGTGCAGTGGTGCGATCACGACTCACTGCAGTCTCAACCTCCCAGGCTCAGGCAATCCTCCTGCCTCAGCCCCCATGAGTAGCTGGGACCAAAAGCATGAATCACTGTGCCTGACTAATTTTCAATTTTTTGTAGAGATGGGGTCTCACTATGTTGCCTAAGCTGAAATTACAGGATGAACCACTGCACCTGGCCCTGCCATATATGATTTCTTGCTTGGGGAGATCCATACTGGCTCTTGGTAAACCCTGTTTCCAAAAAAAAAAAAAAAAAAGAAAGAAAGAAAGAAAAAGAAAAAGAAAAAAAAGAAAAAGAAAGCTATCCTACAGCTCAGAAGAAAAGGATAAAAAAAAAAAAAGGATAAAGAGATGGAGATTACAAGAAGAGAAGAGACATGGACAGCAAACCCAAGCACTACTCTATCTCTATTAAGGATTACTCAATTCCAGCAGTTGTGTCTGCAGAAAGAACACTGAGTTAAATTAAATATGAAAACATATTTAATACGTAGACATATAGCCTGTGATCTTTCAGAAATTATAAGATTCACATACCATATTAATTTATATAATATTCTAGGTATTCATGATACCTAATAACTAATAACAAATAAAATTGGCTGCAGAGTTCTCCTTCACAGAAATGAAAATCTGAAAACAACAGAAAAGCATCTATAGATTTTTGAGTAAAAAACATTGTAGCCAATTCATGTGGCTACAAAGGATGGATGTTCTCACACATGCTCAGAAAGCGAACCACCTATTTACCATTCCTGAAAAACTTAAGTGCTCACGAACTGCATCCAACCAGTGTTGGATCAAAATAAGGAACTCAAATATAGGGTTGTGTTATAATAGTGGTAAATAAATCAACAAAACAGAATCAAGTCTGAAAATAATACTGTTAATATCACTGTAAAGTTATACAAATGGAAAATGTAATTTCTGAATGAGGAGAAATAAAATATAAATAGTAAAATAATCATCATAATGTGTCTGAAATCCCAGATTATATCAACAAAAGTTGTTAAGTGGAATGGGGGTGAGGAAAGAAGCAAGAAGTACAAGTGTGCTAAAATTTTTTTCTTTCATAGGGTGCTATCAACAGATGACATTTCATTCTTGACACTGATAACCAGAGAAAATAAGTATACTTTTCCCCCCAGATTTAAATTAACTACTAATAGAAAAAATAGGAATTATACCTTCTAAATCACTTGAAGAAAAAAAGTGAAGAATATATACTTCATATTGTAAAAGATCAAAACAAAATCCAACAATAACAACTAACAAAAAGGAAAAGTAAGGCAGTACAAAATGTGATGAAAAATAACAGCAAACATAACCTGATAATAAATATAAATGGATCAAACTTCTCCACTGAAACATGAGGATCACTGGATTATAATAGCATAAAATTTTACATAACTTAAAGTTCCACAACTAGAGAACAGTTAAGTAAGTTATGTTACCTCTGTAAATGGAATATTATGGAGCTATTTAAGTTTATATTTTCAAAAAATATTACATGATTTTGGGAAGAATTAAAATAAGTTAATTTTGAAAAGCAAAATACCAAGTCACATATAAAAATACGGTTCTAATTTTTTACAGCAAAAATGTTAACAGTCATTACCTCTGGGTGGTGGAATTTCTGGTAATTTTGTATTTTATTATTTGTATATTTCTGCATTTTACAGAATTTTTTTCTAACTTTTATATTTTTAGTGGAGGTGAGGTCTCACCACATTGCCCAGGCTGATCTTGAACTCCTGAGCTCAAGTGATCCTCCTGCCTTGGCCTCCCAAAGTGCTGGGATTACAGGCATGAGCCACCACACCCAGCCCTTTTGCACAGTTTCTACCATGAGCACTCATTACATTTATAACCCCCAAACTCACACCATATGTTATTCTACAGCATGTTGTTGCTCATTTTTCTAATTATCATAGCCAGTACATTGTCTATTTGCTAAATCGAACAATCTCACTAGAAGAGACATTCCTTTCTGTATGAAATATATCCCTGCAAGCCCTCACATCATACTCTGTCTCCTTTGAGGGCCACAGAGATGCCAGCCCGAGTTGGTACCTTCCATGGGAAAGCTTACTCAGGTGTCCAAACTCTTTCTCTCCCTCCACTTACATACCTTTGTTTTCCAAAAACAACAACAACAACAAAAAACAAAAAACACAGCAGGGATTTTTTTTTTTTAACCTTTTTTTTCTTTCTGGGGCATGTGTGTGCTTGTGCATGTATGTGCATATACACACATGTTTAATGTAAGGAACACTGAGCACAAGCCCCCAGGGGGTACTGAAGCTGCTGGTCTGGGGGTTCCACTTTGGGAACCACTGCTCTATTCTGTGAGACTGTCCACCCCAGCGCCTTCCTTTTCCTCATTCACTCGCCTCCATCTTGGTCTTCCCCCAAAAGTTTCCCATTTGGAGTCAAACCCAGTCAACTTTTTGAAAACCAAAAACAAAAGCACAGGTGAGAAAAATGAAAGCCATCTTTACTCTTCCTGACCCTCACTGGTTTAAAACTTCTAGAATTCCTCTCCTATCTGTTCTCTGCTCTCCTTGCCCTCCCCTCGGGCAGCGTCACCACTTCACCAGCTACCCAGTGCGTCCCTGGCATCCATGCTGGCAATCTCTGTAAACCACAGCTCTGACTGTGCCTTTTCCTTGCTAAAATCTGGCTTTGCTGTCAGAGCTAAGCTCCACCTTCTTGGCCTGTTATTTGGGGCCCTTAGGGACATGCTGACTCCTTTTTCATCTCCAGCTTCCTCTCCTGCCATTGCCCTAGTCCCCGCCTCACTTCTCACAGCCACATGACACATGAGGTTTCTGGCCATTCACCTCAAATGTGCGCTCTTGTGTGCCTTTTGTATACACTTTCTTCTGCCTGGAATGTTTTCACCCCTAATTCTACATGATGAGCTTCGACTCCTCTTTCACAGCTGCTACTAAATGTTGCCATTGCCAGAAGGCTTTCTAGATCCTCTTCAGCAGTTAGTCCTTCTTGAGTTATTTCAGCGAAGCCTCTGAATGGTGCTTTGTTAAAGTTCTTCCTGCTTGTTCCACCCCCAAACCTTGCACCCCATAATCACCATATTTGTAAACTCTCCTGACAGCATAGTCCCTGACTTGCAGAAGATACTCGGTGAATATCTGTTGAATGACTTAAATTAAGTGCCTAGAAGGTTTATATTAGGTATTGTTTGTAAGATAGTGATTCTCAACCTGAGTTGCACAGTAGAGCTCCCTGGGGAGCATAAAAACTCCTGTTCAGGTCACACCTGAGACCAATCCAATCAGGATTTCTGGGGGTGGGACAGAGGCATCAGTATTTTTTAAAGCTATGGGCTGATTCCAACACGCAGACAAATAGAGGCTTCTCTACCAGTAGGCAGACTCTATGTTCCTGGCTGGTCACTCTTCCTCCCCACCAAGTGGGAGGGAGACACGTCAGACCCCGCAATGCCTCAGGGACAGGAAGGATGGTATATCAGTCTGTTCTCACACTGCTGTAAAGAAATACTTCAAACTGGGTAATTTGTAAAGGACAGAAGTTTAACTGGCTCACAGTTCCACAGGCTGTACAGGAAGCATGGCTGGGGAGGCATCAGGAAACTCACATTTATGGAAGAAGGTGAAGGGGAAGCAGGCACATCTTATATGGCTGGAGCAGGAGGAAGTGAGAGAGCAGGAAGCTGCTACATACTTTTAAATAACCAGATCTCACTGATAACTCACTATCACGAGAACACCACCAAAGGGGAAATTCACTGCATGGGAGGTGATCCAATCACCTTCCACCAGACCCCACCTCCAACACTGGGGATTACAATTTAACATGAGATTTGGGTGGGGACCCAACTTATATCATATGGATTTAGCCCAGGGATCAAAGGAGGGCTTTGTTGAAGAAGTCATCTTAAATTTAGGGAGGGGGTTTCCTGGAGAGGATGAAGAGCACACTGGGAAGATGCCAAACATTTTGGGGTATATTCAGGGAAGGTGGGAGGCGGAGAGGAGGTTGGACCAGAAAGGACAAGGGATCCTTGCAGGTGGACATCGCACAGGCTCCTAGCCAGGCCCTCCTCCAATGTCAAGGTGTGGCATGGGTGAGTGTCACAGGAGAACCACAGGAAGAAGTACCCTGAGCCACAGCAATTCTTATTTGGGGGTCCTAGAAAGGCCTGGACACCGGAGGAGCCCTGTCCTGCCTGTAGCAGATGAGTGCAGGGTGCTGGGGAGACAGTCTTGCCTTATCACAGAAATGGCTTGAGCCCCAGCTACTTCTCCAGAAGTCCTGTTCTCTCTGACTTGTTTCCTATCTGTAAAGGCGGGTGACAGGACCAACTGTGGGCATGTTGTGAAGACCACACCGAATTCCTTCAGAAAATGCTTCACATTATGCCTGGCACAGGCCAGGAGCCCAACAGGACAGATGTTACCAGGATTGAGTCTGGAAACCTTGGGGGAGCAGCAGGGGTCCCCGATCATGGTATTTCCCAACTACTGGGGGTCCCCACCCACTTTACAAGTAAACAGCTGCAGCACTGTTCCCTGATCCATACATGAACTGACCCGGTGTCAATCAGTCCCAGGCTGGGTGCTGGCCTGAAAAGCTGTGGCCACCACAGCACCTGGCTCCAGACTGGCTCACAAGAGCCAATTGGCCCCACCTTTCCCCAACCCCACACTCGGGGACGATACATTGGCAGTCTGCAACTGGCCATGGTGGGAGGATTTACATCAAGGTAACCTGCAAATTCTTGGTATTGGGTCCTGCTGTTCCACCAAGAGCCAGTTGTTAAACATTTACTGGCACCCCACTGCTGGGCCAGGGGCCACATAAGCAACCCTGACCCTTCCCTGAAGTGTGGTCCATGGACCAAGCCTTAGCCTTGCTAGGGAGCTTTCTAGAAATGAAGAACCCTGTCCTCCCCTACAGGCATCTGGATCAGAATCCCTGGGAGTGTGGTCTAGCAACCTGCAGTTTATGAAGATCCTCAGGTAGGCTACAGTTTGACATGCAATGCTCTAAGCAATTTGGGGTAAGCTGTACAGGTGGCTGAAAGAGCTGGTTTCCTGTCCCAGAGAGCAGGAGCTTTGCAGGGATGTGGAGCATTCCAGTCTGAGAGTGTCATTGTCCTACTGCATAGTCACGTGTCCTCTGATTTCCCCCTCAATATTGCAGAGAGAAAATTTAAGAGAAAAAAAATCCGTATTTCCACCAGCCACACAACTGTTCTCATCTCTCCATGTTTCTTTCATGCACATGTTTATAAATATAAATAGTGTAGTATTTGCTTTTTACACCTTATCACACACACACTTGCATCCCCGATTTCTTCCGGAACAACTACTGCCTTAGATTTTGACATGGTTGCCCAAGACCTGCTGACTTTTTCAAAAAGAGATTTTGTGAAGTTCTTTGAGTTGCCTTTTATTTATTTATTTATTTCTAGAGCAGGCAGCCAGGGCTGTACAGAGATGATTGGTACCTGGAATGTAATCTTCAGAATTAACATTCCTCATGCTGGGGCTGGCCTGGGGAGCAGGAAGGAAACAAGCCTCTCCAGTCACGGGCAGTGTCCCATGGAGAGGGGCACAGATCCCTAATCCGTCTTATTCTGGGAAGTATTTTGGCATAGCCTGGCTCTGTGGTTTATAAACAAATTCTTTGTTTGCTGGGGGTATTTGCAGCTCCACTTACAAGGAAGTTATACACCCCTCTGCAGCCTTTCATAATGTGGCTGATTTTTACCTTCCGGTAAGGGCTGTAAAGTGCCTGGGTTTGGGGCTACACAAATCACTTCTTAAAGGTGACTTTACTGTGCAGTGAAAGGCTTGGGAGAGCCTCTAGCATCCTCTAGCATCATTTATTCTGTGGCTTTTCCTAATACTTTGCTCATTCACTCAACAAATATTTATTGGATGGCTCCTGTGACTCCATCACATCACAGAGGTTGGGCTGGAGGGAGACAGAGAAACTGGAGAACAATGTTGCAGTCCTTCTGACCAAGTGCTTATTTGGCCTGTGAGGCAGTGAGGAGAGTCAGAGAGAGCAACAGAGAGAAGGCAACATTTGGCCCAGCCTGGAAGGAACGGTGGGAGTTCTCCCAGCAACAACAGCAGGTGAAGGAAATATCTTGTGTAAAGGATTGAGGCAGAGAAGGAGGTGCTCATGGAAGTATTCGGAAGGCAGGGGGAAGTTTGAAGCTGTGTGGCAGGAAATGAGGTGGAGATATTGGACAAATGGTCAAGTTAGGTGGTCAAGTGCCTACTGTGCCAGGTGGACTGTTTGGTCTTTATTCTGTAGACACGTGGCTGAGAGAGTGCCATCCACCAGACCCACACCCTCCTTTTGTCTGTGCACCCACTAATCCATGCATACACCCAGCCAACAATCCATCCTCCGCCCGACTTCCACTCATTTATCTAGCCACCCATCCAGCCCAAGCATCCTCTGCACAAGGCACAGGATTTCTTCTTGTTTCTTTTCCTTGGAACCTGAGGGTCTTGCGGTTTCCCTAGCAACCCCTTGATACATATTCAACTCCAGAGCTATCAGCCTCACATGCATCCCTCTGCAGACTATTTTCAGGTGATGGTGGTATTATAAACAAGGAATTAAGTAGTCATGTGATAGTGAGGCTCACCTGGACTGACGACTGGGAAACATGTACCCAGGATAAAGGTATCATGGGTAGGTCTACTGAGCACAGAATGATGTGGAAATCTCATTCTGACAAATCATTCTTTTTAAGAGTCAGTTATAAAGCTGTTAGAGCACATGGCAACACTGTTAGAGCATATGGCAACATACGCCCTTCACATCATTATGGTGTATTTATGCACTTCAGATTTAAAAAAGGAATCCGGAAATTAAGAATGCACTATTTAAAAAACTCTATGAATTAACCTTTTGTTGATTTGGGGTGAGGGGAGGAGGGAACAGTATTTAGCTCTTGGTCTTCTCAAATGGGTTCATTTTTGTAAATACTTTGGTCTAACATCTTTCATGATCTTTTACGGTGAAAAAAACATGCTGATTATAGAAGTCCTAATACACAAACGCATACACACACACACACACACACACACACACACACAAGTTAAACAAAAATCACCCAGAAATTTTGTTAACAATTTGATGTTTTTTCCCCATTCCTTTCTCTACATATTTTAAAGCAGTTGTTTTTAAATATCAAATCCATTTTATATAGCTTTGAATCTGCCTTCTCCTCCCTCCACTTAATATATGATGCGATAAAATACAATTTTTTTTTTTGAAAATGCCGCCTTAATGGCTGCGAAGAGCAACATTAAATGGATGCTCTATAATTTACTGAACCAACCCCCTTTATTTGAGGGCTTAGGAAGTTGCCAGTGTTTTGCTCTTATTAAATGATGGTGACCATCCCACTACCTCTGTCAGAACTCTGACAATTTCTGGATACAATTCTAGAAACGAGACAACCGAGAAAAAAGTGTTTTAAATGCTGAGACTTAAATCTCTCTTGCCATACTGCCTTCCAAAAAGGTGCTTGGGCTTCACGAGGTTCTTGGCATGTGTAGAAGGTGTTCCCAGCTTTCCGCAACGCTAGGGGAGTGCGGTAAGAGCGTGTGGCTGGCTGGCTGTCCCCGGAGCGTGCATGATGCTTCCGAGGAAATATTTAAGAAAAACAAAATAAAACAACAACAACAACAACAACCCAAAACAAAACATAGAATAATTTGCATTTCCCGCTTTCTATCGTTCCAAACTCAAACCAATCTGCTTATAAAAACTTTAAAGAAATGGCTCAAGATCCTCTTAACCTGAGTTTCAGACCGTTGATTTAAGTTTCGGATCTGAAAGCTGTATAACCAGTTTCTGTTGAATAAGACAATTTCCTACTCACTTTTTACACCTAAACATAAGGTTTACTCACTGACAAGTCAGACCATTGCCACTTCTCTCGAAGGAGGAGACAGCGTCCCCTGCGTTCTCAGAGCCGCAGCCTGGCCAACAAGGGGGAGGGTTGGGGGCTTGGCCGCCCCCGGGATGGGGCGAGGGGTTCCCGAGGGCTTGGGAGGGCGGCTTGGGAGAGAGCTCCGGCTCCGGAACCGGGTGTCCTGGGAACAAACACTCCCGGGTCTGTGACCTCGGACAAATCACGCTTGCTCTCCCAGCCTCAGTGTGTCGTTCTGTAACTTGGGTCCAACCCCGGCGCTCACGGACCGAACGCCCCTTGGCACGGAAAGCGCCCGCGGAGACGCGCACAGAGCGGGGCTGGGGCCGGGGCGCGGTGGGCACTCACCTCCGCCGTACATCTGGCACAGGTAGGGGAAGCGCCACACGTTGCCCAGGCCCACAGCGTACGAGATGCAGGCGAACACGAACTGCAGCGGGTTGGCCCACAGCGGCCGCGCTTTCTCCATGGCCCCGGCCTCGGCGCGCTTGGCTCCGGCTCGGGGGTCCGGCACGGCTGTCTCCGTGCGCGGTCGCCAGGCGCGCCGTCCCGCCCCGGCTCGGCTTGGGGGTGGCCCCGCGCCTCCGCCGCCGAAGCAGCTAGCCGGTTTTTAAATTGCTAATCTCATTAACAGCGCGCTTGTCCGAGAGGCGAGGCTGGTAAATGGATGACGGCGAGCCCCACCCCGCCCGGCCGCCGCGGCCGGGAAGGCACCCGAGATTACAGAGGACAGGGCGGCGTCTCCCGGAGTCCTCCGGCTCGGCGGGGCCTTTCCTCAGGCTGCGGAACTCCTAGGAGTGGGCGCTTTCCCTCGGCCACTCACCTGTCATTTATCAAGCGCCTACTGTGTGCCAGGCATTGTCTGGGGACACGGCTGTGAACCACATCCCAGCTCCCTCTTGGAGCTGACATTCTGGTAGAGGGAAACACTTGAATTGGACTGCATGAAATGCCCCATTTTCAACCTTTTTTTTTTTTAATTTATAGAAAGGACAATGTCATATGGTTCAACCTAGCCCACATATAAGACTGAGAGACGCGAGGAAGACACCTAAGGCAAAGTAAAGGGGTAAGCAGTTCCGGGGGGTGGTCAGGGATGGTTAGGGAGGACTTCTCAGAGGAGAGGACATAACGTTTGCCAGGGAACAGAAAGCAGTGAGGGACCTTCCTGGCAGTCCCGTTCTCTCCATCCACCCAACAGCTTGGCCCTGCGTGCCTAATGGGTCCGGGGACGGAATCAGGTTTTGAACTGTTATGGGGGAGTCTACTGCTCAGGCCAGCCTAGGGGTCAGAAATGTTGATTTATTAGGCCAGGGTAGGGAACTAAGAAATCTCGTATTTCTGCCAGTCTTACAATGTGATTTGACTGAGGGTGGTCAATAGACAAGGCAGAGCTTGGTGCTTTGCAGTAATGTGGGATCTGGGTTTGTATCCCAACTCTGCTACTGACTTAGCTGTGTGACCTTGGACAAGGCACTTGACTTCTCTCAGTCTCTGTGTACTCCTCTGTAATGCCAACAGGTATCTTCCTCTCTCCTGCCCAGCAAGGAAGGGCTCATGTGAGGATTAATTGGGAACTTAGCTTACTATCTGGCACAGAGTAAGTTCTCAATAAAGAGGCCATTATCAAGTCTCCAGCAGGCTGAATGAATGAATGGGTAACACGTTAATACTAATGCCATGCTTTCCACAGTGCCTGGTACATTGTAAGAGATAACAAAATGCTAAATGATAATAATAAAATTTAAAAGAGATAGAAGGCAGAGTTGCTAGTGAAAATCTTACTTGAAGCCAAAATGAAATCAGTGTTCTAGGACAGCTCCTCTGTGGGCTTTCCCTGGAGTTCCTCCTGCCTGTCTGATCCCAGAGGAGAAGAGTGGGCAGGGTGAGGGAGGTGGAGGCTTCCTCAGACATATTACCTGTCCTGGAACCTCCTACTTCGAAAAAGCAAAGCAGAAAAAAAAAGGCAGCACAGCAGGAGAAACTATTTTAATTTTTTAAACTTCAGATTCTAGATAAATGTTTTTCCTACCCATTGCCTCCTCCCCAAAGGAACCTCTACCATCGTGGTGTCTAACCCCATGGGTTAGTTTTGACCTTGATGAAGATGGAATTTAATGAGATGTATTTTTTTGTGTGCCTGGCTTCATTTGCTTACTGTTGTTTGTGGGGTTCATTCATGTTCTAATGTGTTGTGTAGCTGTGGGTCATTCTCTCTCACTGCAGTATAGTTGTCGGTGGTGTGAATATGCTCCAGTCCGCTACTAACGGATGTCTGTGTTGTCACGGGTTTGAGGCTGTCAGGAATAGAGAGCTGTGATGCGCGTTCTAGTGCACAGTCTTCCGTAGATGAATGCACTCACTGCTGGGAACTTCCTGACCTTAGGTGTGCTTGGCTTTAGCAGATATTGCCCAACTGTTTTCCTGAGTGGTAGTACCAGCTCATGCTCCCTTTGCATCCTAATACTTGTCCTTCTGTTTTTAAAGGTCTGTGCAGTCTTGTGGGTGTATAGTGATAGTTCATTGTGCCTTTTATTTATTTGAGTCTCACTGTGTTGCCCAGGCTGTAATGCAACAGCGCAATCTCGGCTGACGACAAGCGCCACCTCTGGGCTTCACGCCATTCTCCTGCCTCAGCCTCCCAAGTAGCTAGGACTACAGGCACTCGCCACCACGCCCGACTAATTTTGTTTTTGTGTTTTAAGTAGAGATGGGGTTTCACCGTGTTAGCCAGGATGGTCTCAATCTCCTGACCTCGTGATCTGCCCATATCAGCCTCCCAAAATGCTGGGATTACAGGCGTGAGCCACCATGCCTGGCCCATTGTGCCTTATTTTAACTTCCCTGATGGCCAGTAAAGGCTGCATACCATTCCATAGGCTAATTGGGGCATCTAGGTATCTTTTTTCATGAAGTGCCTTTTCAAATTTTTTGTCAGTTTTTAATTGGGTTGTCTGATTTTTTTCCTACCAATTTGTAGTTCTTTATATATTCTGGATATGCGTCCTATGTCAGTTTAGTGTATTACAAATTGCTTTTCTTAGTCTGTGCTGCCTTTTATTCTGTCAGCGGTGTCTTCTAATGAAGAGATATTTTTAACTTTAACAAAGTCCAATTTCCCAATCTTTTCCTTTAGTGTCCTCCTTTAGTGATTTTTCTTATGTCCTGTTTAAGAAAGCACTCCTTTATCAACTCCAAGGCTGTGAAGATATTCCTGAGAATATATAAGACTCAGGCAAAATGAGTCTCAGCCATCCATAGATAGGGCTACCTGCCCTCCCCTACAAAGGACTCTTCACAGCAATGGTAGCATCTGAAGTGCCAGCATTTGCTTATGCTTGTTCCCTGGGCTCCAATTCCACGGGGCTGCCTTTTTCATGTTGTTTTGTATTGTTTAGACAGAAGGCTTGTTGCTGCCTCCAGCTGTCTACTTGCATGTTCTTGTTCTCATATGTGAGTTATTCCTAGAGGGTACCTGGCTATGCAGTGACCTTCAGGACTGGGCACTTTGGAGAGATGCCTCACCTGGACCACGAGGCTGCTGGGACCTTGTTGGTTTGGTGGAGGCAAGGCCTCTCTTTAATTCCCCACCCCTGAGATCAGGCCAGCATCTCCTTCCATTCATACTGCTATACTCCCTGGGAGCCCATCCAGTGTGTGAGGCCCTGTGTGGCAGCTTTGGGCTGCACGAAGAATCACCCAGATAACCCTAAAGAGCAGTAAGGAAATGCAATGGGGCAGATGCTCAGGGTTCCTGGTAAGGTGTCCATGACTTTCTGAAGCCCATGTGACAGCTCTAATCTGACAAGGCCAGTTGTGCTGCTGGAACTCCTAGAGTGGAGAGGACAGGCCTGGAAGGGCTGGGGGGCTTCCGCAGAGAGTCAGCACGACAGAGGGTGGAGAGGAGTGGTAGGCTGGCAGGTGTGTAACCACTGGCTCTCTGCAGAAAAAGCTCTGATTTGTTGCATTTGCCAATTTCTGTGGTGTAAACATTCTTACTATAACCTTTTTTTTTTTTTTTTGACAGAGTCTTGCTGCGATGCCCAGGCTGGAGTGCAATGGCACAATCTTTGCTCACTGCAACCTCCATTTCCTGTGTTCAAGCAATTTTCCTGCCTCGGCCTACTGAGTAGCTGAGATTACAGGTGCCTACCACCACGCCCAGCTAATTTTTGTATTTTTGGTAGAGATGGGCTTTCACCACGTTGACCAGCCTGGTCTTGAACTCCTGGCCTCACGTGATCCACCCGCCTTGGCCTCCCAAAGTGCTGGGACTACAGGCATGAGCCACCTCGCCTGGCCTTACTATGACTGATTCTAAGCTACCAAGGTGATGTCACTAAACGTGGAGACATGCGGTAGCACACCATTGTACTGAGTCTCCACTATCCAGATACAACAGGCATAGATAATAGTACAGTCAATAATTAGGAAGTGCCAAGTTTTGTGTATTTATTACCTCTGTTTAAAATAATGTATTCAATTGCTAGCTTATATAGTTTAATTCTTAGTGGCCATGTTTAACAACCAGCCCACAGAATTCTAGAAAATTTACCAGTTGGTTCTCAAGAGTGTGTGGGAGCTGGCTCTGGCATTCCACAGGGGGATCGAGGCTTAGGGAAATCACTTCTGTGTGGCAGGGACAAGGGGAGTGAGTTCAGCTCAGCGATGTCTGGTGCCCCATGGCAACGGGATTTTCAGCTTAGCTGAGCCCCATTCTGAGTGCTCCTTGGGGCCTACACTGCTAGTATGCAAGACACTGCCTGTGGACCGGTCTCACTGTGCCCCATGTCAATCAGGACAGACTTACCTGCAGGATAGAAGGCTAGCATGCCTTAGTTATCTGATTTCTGGAAGAGGTGGAGACACTGGGGAGGGCCCTGACTCAGTTGCATGGGTGTGGGCTACTGGGCCCATGCCAGGGTTCCTGATTACCCTGCCGACCATGAAGATCATGCAGCTTTCAGTAATTTGCTCATCCTAGTGATTCCATTGTTACTTAACCACCATCAGTGGCTCCCAGTCACCACAAGATAAAGTCCAAACTCCTTAGCCTGGTTTGTAAGGTTCTGAGGATTTTTTAAATTGGGCCCTGAGGAATTTGACCCTTGCATACCTAGGCTCCCGGAGAAGCTAAACTTTTCACTTCCTGGAAAATGCTGTGCATTTTTATACTTCTGGGACGTCTCTCAGCCAAAAGCACCTCTGCTTTCTCAACCCAGAAAAATCCTGTGCTTTCTCTTGACCCAGATGATTTATTACCTCTTTTTAAAACTTAAATTTTAACACATTAATTTTTTAGAGATGAGGTCTCACTATGTTGTCCATGCTGGTCTTGATGTCCTGGGCTCAAGCAGTGCTCCAGCCTCAGCCTCTTAAAATGCTGTAATTACAGGCATGAGCCACTATGCTTGGCCTTTTACCCTTTTTAGGAAGCCGGAGAACCCCATCTGCAACTGGAATATATTGCTTGCTCTTCCCTGCCTACAGGCCCTGGGTACATACCTGACCTTTTTTTTTCTCTCTCTTTTTTTTTTTTTTGCGATGGAGTTTTGCTCTTGTTGCCCAATCTGGAGCGCAATGGCGTGATCTCAGCTCACTGCAACCTCCGTCTTCTGGTTTCAAGCGATTCTCTGCCTCAGCCTCCTGAGTAGCTGGGATTACAGGTGTGCACCACCACACCCAGCTAATTTTTTGTAGTTTTAGTAGAGATGGGGGTTTCACTGTGTTGGCCAGGCTGGTCTCAAACTCCTGACCTCATGATCCACCTGCCTCGGCCTCCCAAAGTGCTGGGATTACAGGTGCAAGCCACCGCGCCCGGCCCACAGCTGACTTGTAATGCCTGCCAGTGCTGTGCTGTCATGAAGAGTGCATCGTATGTGTCCCCTCTGGACTGTGGCTCGCATCATTCCTTACTCATCCTTTTCTCCCTAGTGACTTTTACTGAGTACATGGTTGAATCTCAGTAAAAGTCAGCTGGTAAAGGAAAAACCTGCTGCAGATTCTGAGCACTTTAGTACAAGTTTATTTCTGTTGTTCATAGCTTCGGCAACAGTCAGATGTCTGCATTTCAGAACATTTCTTCAGCACATTCAAGTTCTTGACATGACTGTTCTCCCTGCTCCCCAAAGCACTTGCTCACTATCCCTCAGGGAGCACAAAGACACACACAGTACAAATAGGAATGTAGAAGCCACCAGGAGGAGATTCTGCAAAGGAAATGCTGGGGCTGCTGTGGGGACTTGCCTAGCTCAGGTGGTGAAGGAGAACCTGTGTGTGCACGTGCACACACGTGTGTGTGTATGTATGTGTATGTGGTGCCACAGAGGTGGGAATGTCCCAACTTTTCCCTGAGCCCTGGAACTCTCTTGGCTGCAAGTGGAGCTTCTGGCCTCAGAGCCCCGCTGTCTCAGAGCTGCCAAGCTCCTTGGAGCAGTGCTCCTTAAACATCAGTGAATCTCCTGGGGGTCTTGGTCCAATGCAGATCCTGGCTCAGTAGGTCTGGGACGGCACCTGCGATTCTGCACTTCCCACAAGCCCCCAAGGGATGGTGGTGTTGCTGGTCCAAGGCCCTCATTCCAAATCAGACCCATCAATACTCCCGTTCTCCAACCACGTTTGCCATTTTTGCCAATAGCCATATTTATCATGTTTGTGAACCATGGGACTTTTATCATTTTTCTTTAAATTAATTCACTTTTCACTTAAATACATTTAAAAATGAAATTTTACATCACTACCACATACGTAAAGCTAGTGTTTTTAAAATTCATTTAAGATAAATTGACGAAAAATTAAAAAGTTTACATGTCTATGTCTGGTGCTGCCTCAAAACACGTTAGGTACTCCCAGTGGCAGATGGCCCATATTGGGCACCACAGATCTTGCCCACAAACTGTGCCACAGAGCCCTAGAATTTCATGAATGTGCCTGTGGGACTGTGCCCAGGGCTTGGATGGGGTGGTGGGAATCCAACCAGAGTAGCCCCACCACCATATCTTGATATTCTGTATTGTGTTTCTGTGTGGAATTTCATTTGACGAAAAACTTAAGGTCCAAAACGATCAGAAACCTGCTGCTGAGCCCATACGTTTGTTTTAGAGAAGCCCTGGAGTTTGCTGTCCGATACGGTAGCCACTAGCCACATATCTTTACTTAACTTTAATTAAAATGAAGTACAATTAAAAATTCAGTTCCTCAGTCACATTTCAAGAGCACAATAGCCACATGTGGTTAGTGGCTACTGTCAGGACAGCACTTACATAGGACATTTCCATCACTGCAGAAAGTTCCATTGGACAGTCCTGACTTAGGGAAGCTGGGGAAAGAATTTGGTGATAATGCTTGCCACAGTCTCTTGCCTTCTGGGCCTGGCCTGTGGACAACTGCTTGGGATAAAGTATGTGCCTCACACTGTCCCTTTGTTCTCAGAGAAGGAAAGACGGGAACTTCCTTCTCTTTTCTCCTCTGCCTCTCACAATGCTGACCAGGGGATCATCTCCTGGGAGGAGGCCAGCTGTACTGAAAGTGGCTCCATCCCTACAAGCTACTTCAGCTGCAAGATGGGAAACTTTAATACTATCTTTTGAACTCCAGTCCCTACCTCTCCTGCTGCCTTTCAGTCTCCTGGGCCCCGGAATGTGCTCTCTGCCCCACTGGTCCCCTCTCTCTGGCCCTCCATTTTCCCAGTGCCTCCCTCCCTGGCCTGGCCTTCGTGGTTGGTCAAGTCCACGTATCTCCCTCTTACCTTTGCCCTCTGTTCCTTTTGCTGTTTCTCAGCCCTGTGCCACCCAAACTTGAGGATTTCTGGGCTCCCCAGACTGCTGCTAGGGACTTCTGAAAAGTCTCACATAGCTATGACTGTATCTTCTGCAAGCGTAGATTGTGAGGCCGAGGCAGGGCCTTCCTGTTGCTCACTTCTTTGTGATCCATGTCTGGCTGTGGTTCTTTCTTGTGGTCCTGGGGCAGGGTTCCCAGATCTTCTCCATATGCTTCAAACTTTTCTTTCCATACTCCTCATCCCGCTGATGACGTAACAAAGGTCTTGGGAATCTCCCAGATGGCTAAGGGGACCATCCCCAGGCTGGGCCTCTACCTGAGATTCTCCCTCCTGTCCAGTCAGCTTGAGTGTGGGCTCTCACTCCCTCCTGGGCCTTCGGCATCCCTCCCATCAGTCATCCCTCTCTCCCTGGCATTGCTTTTCTTTTCCTTTCCTTTCCCTTCCCTTCTTTCTCTCTCTCTCTTGCTATTTGCATAAAGACATTCTCAGGTTTCACTAGAAGCATCTTTAAAACCTTCTAGATCTGCTTACCATCAGCCTTTAGACAACTGTGTGGCCCACATTCCTTACCTTGGTTCCTCATCACACCCTTCATTCCTTCACCTCTTACAAGGTAGTAGTGTGGCACTCAGACCTAGATTATAACAAATCCACTCTGTCAAATATACCCAGAAACATGACCCATCCTTTTATCCTTCTGTTATAATGGAGGGATTAAGGGAAGACCCTTTTTCCTGGCTAAGCCCCTTCCCATGCCAGGACTATGTGTGCCTTCAACTTCCTCTGTATCTTCACACACTCAGGCTGATATAGGTATATGGTAATTTCTAAATAAAGACTAGATGACTTAAGGAAATTAATATTGTTAGAGAATAGAGAAATTTGGAAAATGATGTTAATGAGTACTCAAAAGGATATTAACTATATTCAATTTTTTTCTTTTTACTTTTCATAATGAAATACACATAGAGAAAATTACACATAAAAAAAATCTATACCTCAACAGATTATCATCTCCTTGTGTCTTTCAGATCCCAACTTTCTCCCTGAAAAAGTGTCCACTATGCCGACAGTCCTTTCTTTGCTTTTTTTGTGTGGTCTTACCACTTAAGCATGAATCCCTAAACGCTATACTTTAATTTTGTCTGTGTTTGAACTTCATATTGTGAAAAAAAAGAGTGGCTATTCTTTGATGTCTGACTTCTTTTGCCTTACATTATGTTTTCTTTGTTGTTGTTTCATCTAGGTTGATGTTGCAGCTATAGTTTTTACTTGGCCAGTCTATTATATTTCTTATGTAACTACAAATTATTTAACCATTTTACTGTTGATAGATATTTGGATTATTTAGCTTTTGGATATTATGAAAAATGCTGCTTGGAACATTCTGGTACATGTGTTCTGGTACACATGTGTAGAAAGACTGAAACATAGTGTGTATGTATTTTAAACTTTGATAGATGATTCCAAAAGTGTTTCAATTCATTTATATGTATGTATTCATATAATACTGTTAGAGAATTCTAACTGCAATATATTCCTGCATAGTCTGATGAAAGCAAAAAAAAAAAAAAAAAAAAAGGAGAAAAGAGTTATTAAAAATTCAGGACAAATATAAGCCACAAAGTAAGACAGGAGAAATATCAGTAATTACAATAAATGTAAATGGATTCAATGGACCATATGAAAGACAGAGACTGTAATGACTAGAATAAAAAATTCACACATACAGTTACATGCTATTGACAAGAGATATACCAAACATATAGCTCACAGCAACATTTACAGTAAAATGACGAAAATAGGAAAATGCTATCCAAAAGAAAGCCAAAAAAAAATCAATAGTGATAGAAAGGACATCTATCACCAGAAAGTTATAACATTAAAAAAAATTACAGTTCATAAAATAGCTTCAAAAAACAAGAACAACAAACTGATTTCTTCATGGATTACATGGATAAACTGACATATCTACCATCATGACAGAGATATCTGTACTCATTTCTCCATTTTTGATAGATAAAGCAGAAAACAAAAAGGACAGGGAGTGAAAATTGATAATACAGATTATTAGAATAAGAACTAAAATGGAACTTCTAGAAATAGGAATAATATAAATTAAAAATTAAGTGGATGGATTTAAAAGTGGATGAGACACAGTTAAGGAGAGATTTGATGAACTCAAAGATATGTCAGAAAAAAATTACGTGGCACATTGCAGAGAGTTAAGACGCAAAAACCAAGAAAAAATTTAAGATATATAAATAAGCTATGTAGGACAATAAAGTCTAATATATGCTTAGCTAGAATTCTAGAAGGAGAAGAGAGACTGGGACAGAGAAACACTTAAAGTACAACAGCTCAACATTTCCCACCACAGATTCATGAAGCCCAGTGAATCCCACGTAGGATAAAAAAACGTAATGCCCATCAAGATGTCTCATGATCATGCTCCAGAACGTCAGGGTGAGGCCCTTACCCCACATCAAGGGTCTCACTGCAGAGGAGTGTTTAACTGGTGGCATTTTGAAAAAGATTAAAAGGTAGAACTTAAATCTTGGACAGGTAAAATAGCGTATGACAGAAGAGTAAGAGCGGAAACGTTCTAAGGCGGTGAACAACTTCAGACTTCGTGAAAGTCTGCAAAGCAAACATTTCAAGTTGTCCCCAGGTTTCTTTTAAAGCTTTCCAGGATAGAAAGAATTCATACACTGCATTTGGTTGTCATGAATACAGTTGCTTTTAGGACAGTTTTCCCACCTTTTTATTTTCAAAACATTGACTTTCTAAAGAGACCAGGCTAATTGTTTGAATTGTATAATGTCTTACATTGAAGATTTGTCTGATTATTTCATTGTGGGGTCATTTAATATGGCCTTTTCACCCTGTAACTTGCAAAGCATGTGTTAATGTAGTCTTTATGCGGCACACGCACGCATGCACACATACACACACATACACAAACACACACATGATAACATCCTATAGGCACTTAGGCAATTAACTGTATTTATTATTAATGGAATTTTGAATTTAAAAAGTGTATAGGCTAGGTGCAGTGACTCACGCCTATCATCCCAGCACTTTTGGGAGGCCGAGGTGGGAAGATCGCTTGAGGCCAGGAATTTGAGACCAGCCTGGGCAACATAGTGAGACCCTCTCTTTGCAGAAAATAATTTTTAAAAAATTAGCTAGGCATGGTGGTACACACCTGTAGTCCTAGCTACTTGGGAAGTGGGAGGATCACTTGAGCCCAGGAGTTAGAGGCTGTAATGAGCTATGAATGTGTCACTGCACTCCAGCCTGGGTGACACAGTAAGACCCCATCAAATAAACAAACAAATAAATAATAAAATAAAAAGTGTACAACCTTCCTGAGTTTACATTCACCAAATGGGGCGTAGTGCTGACCTTCTTCACTGGGCTATTCCAAGCAATTTAGAATATTTGGCAAATATAACAAGAGGCAGACAGCTTCCAGGATGAGAGGAACTGCTGGCCAGAGCTGAAGGCAAGGTGGCTGCACAGAACGGCACTGGGTTGGCAGCTGCAGGCTACAGCTCCGTGTTGCTGTGGCTCTGTTTCTGGCCACCCTTCTGTGAGATAGGATAACAACTAATGGGACACAGATGACTTGAATGGCAGTCTTAAAAATAAAAGAAAATGAAAAGACATCTAAGACTTGAAAGCAAAGAAAGCCTAACTTAAAATAATGTAGGGAAATACTAAAATAAATGTTTGAACTTGTACTTCACCAGTATACACTGGTAAAAACTCAGGGCTTCCCGAGCCTCTGAGTAAGGTTACACAATGATTTGAATATTCTATGTCCTTTTGCCTGTAGGCCTACATCCAAAGGACAACTGTGTCAACTGAGTACCCTGAGTGGATTTTCTGTGAATTGATGCCTATGTTGTCTGAAGTAACTAATTTGAGTAAACACCACAAAGTGGGAGTCCTTTCTAAAGGAACAAGAGGAATGGAACAAAGAGGCATTTTTCAGGTCAGAGAGAACAGATGCAGAAATGAGCTTGTTTAGAAAACATTGTGGCTTCTCACCACGACCACTCAGCTGATCCCCTGCATTAAGGAAGATTCAGCCACGTGCTATGAAAACAAGGGGCTCAGAGAGCAGTGAGGAATCCTTCCTTCCTTTTTGTTGGTCTTGGCTGAATTTATTCCTTCACCTCATATTTTTGCTGGGAACAGCAATCAAGACCAACTAGAAGGCATAATCTGGTGGAGAAAAACAGATGGAGCACTGTGAAAATATTTTCAAGGGTCAGGGTACACCTGGGGCCATGCTGTCTCAATTAGTGACCCCCTAAGGAATTTCACTGTGTCCTGCTGCGCTGTTTTGTTCTTGCTCTTTTCATTTCGTAACAGGAGAAGCCCTGTGAATCTCACTCTGCCAGAAAACACACATGCTTTGTTTCACAAGCTTGGTGGTTCAAATTATATTTTATTTCTTTCCCCCCTCAATACTCCAAATGTGGCCTAGGGATGGGCAGCGACGGCATTGCCAGAGCACTTGTGGGAAATGCAGACTCTCAGGCCCCTCCCAGACCTCTAGAATCAGAACCTAGTTTTAAAAAGCACCCCCAAGGGATTTGCAGGCAGGTTAATGTCTCAGGAGCACACAGGCTTTTTAACCCTGGCTGCATATGAGGATCATCTATATGGAGCTTTAAAATACAGATGCATGAGACTCCCTGAAAAACCGAGCTTGGCAGAGGAGTCTCTTGAATGTTTGGCTTCTAGAAGCTTCCATGGTGGCTGATGTGGAATACCTTTCTCCAGAAGAGGAAGGTCCCTACCAACACTGCCCTGCCACTCATTAACATTTCTAGATCTTCTCCCCTCTGGCTCCCCTCCAGTTTCCATATCCCCAATGTCCCTTGTTTAAGGTCCACCTCTGCCTGCTCTTTCCCACTGTTAAAATTTCTCTTCTAAAATACATTCAGAGTCAACAGGAAAAGGTCTTAAAGATAATTTGTCATAGATGCAACAACAATTTCTTCTCATGAACTTGAGGAGCCCAAACTCTTTTCCCTGCTTGCCATGGTGCTGTATTGTCTGAAAATAGCTCAACTGCTTGGGAATGGTTTTGCAAAATTGATTCCCTACTGTATTACAGGGAATTAAGTGCTCCTAAAACTTCCCTTCTGACTTTGTTTCCATTTCCCAATATACGGCCTACTCAGAATGATGTGTTATCATTGTCTGCCACATTTTGTTTCATTTATGCTGTACTTTTTTTCTGGGGGGACGGAGTCTCGCTCTGTCACCCAGGCTGGAGTGCACTGGTGTGATCTCAGTTCACTGCAACCTCCGCCTCCTGGGTTCAAGCAATTTTCTGGCCTCAGCCTCCTGAGTAGCTGGCATTACAAGCACATGCCATCACGACTGGCTATTTTTTTGTATTTTTCAGAAGAGACAGGGTTTCACCATGTTGGCTAGGCTCATCTCAAACTCCTGACCTCAGGTGATCCGTCTGCCTCAGTCTCCCAAAGTGCTAGGATTACAGGTGTGAGCCACCGTGCCTGGCCTATGCCGTACTTTTTGTGTTATAATACAGCATATATGGCATAGAGCATACTATGGAAAATAAATACACGTATAAGTAATAATTACAAGAGCTCTTGTAGCCATCACCCAGGTGATTCAGACTTGGTATAGTGTGTGGCCAGTTTTCATAAATATTCTGTATTTGCACAAAGAGAAAAAAAATTGGATGCTGCAGTTTGTTTTATTTATTAGGCCAAATCTGCTATTGTATTGTTCCTATCTTCTATATCCTTATGATGATTCTGTGTCTGTGTGTTCCATCGATCACTGAGAGAAGTGTTAAAATCTTCCATTATGATTGTGGATTTGTCTATTTTCTTTTAATTGTGTCAATTTTTACTTTATAGACTCTGAAGCCATTAAGGACAAACTTTAAATTGTTGTATCTTCTTAGAGGGTTAAAATTTTAATCATATGAAGTGACTGTCTCTCTAGCAGTGTTAAACTCTCTATTTGGATAATTCAGATTATTGTGTGTTTTCTGCATGCACAATTATATCATCTGTGAATGAGTTTTTTTTTTTTTTCCTGGCCTCATGTTTTGGTTTAGGCCTCCACCACTATATGTATCTGTCATTGCTCCAAAGTCTCCCTGTCATTGAAGCCTTAGTGATAGCCCTATGTAAAATGTCAACTACCACCCCAACATTGTTTCTCTTTTTCCTTCTTCATTGTATCCCTTGGGCACTATTTGGCATGTTGGCATGTTATATGTGTTTCTTGTTTATCAAGCCCGATTTGCTCATTTATTTGAGAGAGTTATTGAGTCTACGTGCCAGACCCTGTTCTGGGTATGGGGGATGCAGCAATAAACAAGACAACTGCAGATCTCAGACCCCTTGAAGGATACATTCTGGTGGTGAGGCAGAAAAAAGTCAAACACCATGCTTCTACTTCAGTGAGGCCTGTCTTGACCACCCTATTTTAAGAAAAACATCCCTTCTCTTGATTTTACTTTCCTTTCTACCTACCTTATGCCCCCCCGTTTTTTTTTTTTTTTTTTTTGCTTTGCTTTGTTTTATAGCCCAGCCCATCAAGAGATGTCGATGCTTACTTTTGTCTCCAAGTTTCTCTGGTTACTTCTCAGTCACCTCAGCTAGGCCCCTCAGCAGTCCAACGAAACTGTCTTGTCAAGGACACCAATGACCCCCCACGTAGCTAAATCCAACAGTCAGCTGTCCTTTTCCTGGACCTGCCAGCTGCATGCCACCCAGGTAATGATTCCTTCCTGCTGATGTAATTTCCCCAGCCAGCATCCAGGGACACCCTCTCTTGGTCTTCCTTCCTCTCACTGGCTCCAGGTGTTCTATCTTTTTTGCTGATGTCTCCTATTTCCTGATTCCTTGGGGTTGGAGCACCCTAGGGCTTCTCACTGACACTCACCTCCTTGGTGTGCCTACCTCTTTAATGGTTTAAAAACCCTCTCTACCAATAACTCCCAATGTTATCTCTCTAGTCC
The DNA here is from genome assembly GCF_002776525.5 of Piliocolobus tephrosceles. NCBI lineage: Eukaryota > Metazoa > Chordata > Mammalia > Primates > Cercopithecidae > Piliocolobus > Piliocolobus tephrosceles. Next base: position 90,810,907 of record NC_045435.1, on the reverse strand, counting down.
AGGCCACGCTTCAGAGGTCTAGACTTGTATGTCTGGTGCCTCCCAACATCCCCATTTGGGAGCCTGAGAGCCATTTCATGCTTGTCTAAAAGAGGATTTCTGGCCAGATGCAGTGGCTCACGCCTGTAATTCCAGCACTTTGGGAGGCCGAGGCAGGTGAATCACCTGAGGTCAGGAGTTCGAGACCAGCCCGGCCAACTTGACAAAACCCCAGTGCTACTAAAAATACAAAAATTAGCTGGGCATGGTGGCGGGCACCTGTAATCCCAGCTACTAGGGAGGTTGAGGCAGGATAATCACTTGAACCCAGGACGAGAAGGTTGCAGTGAGCCAAAATCGTGCCACTACACTCCAGCCCAGGTGACAGAGCAAGACTCTGTCTCCAAAAAAAAAAAAAAAAAAGAATTTCTGACCTTTGCCCACTTCCCTTCCCAAAGCCAGCTCCTTATCTCTGTTGATACCAAGCTTAGCCTAGCAGTTGCTCAGCCCCAAACCCTTGAAGTCATCTGTGAGTCTCATCTCTCATCTCCTTTCAATCTGTGCTGCTGATAGTCTATTAGTTTTCCCTTCAAAATATATCCAGAACTTAACTCTCTGACACTGCTGATGTGAGTGTAAATTGGAAACCTGGAAATTTGGGGGGTGTGTCTATTAATACTGAACATTCATATATGCTGTGATCCAGCAATGACACTCCTAGATGTACATACCTACATCAAAAGATCCACACTAGACATTTATATTAGCATTCTTTGTATTAGCCACAGACTAGCAAAACCCCAAATGTCCAGCAACAGTATAATGGATAAATTATGGAATATTGCCACTATATAGCAATGAGAACAAAAAAACAATTGCTGCATGCAACAATAGGGATGACACTCACAAGCACAGTGTTGAAAGAAGCCGGACACAACAGAGTCTATGCTGTATGATTTCACGTACATAAAGTTCAAAAAGGAAGTCAGGAGAGTGGTTACCTTTGGAAGGGGATGGTGCCTGGGGGCCAGCACAGGAGGCCTCTAGGGGTGCAGATAACAAGTGATTCTTCATCTGGGTACCTTAGATAGTGTTTACTTTGTGCAAATCCTTTGAGCTGTAGACTTATGATTTGTGCACCTTGCGTATGTAAGTTTTACTTAAATTGAAAAAGAAATCCAGCTTCATCCACCCTTATCACTTTTTTTCTTTTTGACGGAGCTTTGCTCTTATTGCCCAGGCTGGAGTGCAATGGCACCATCTTGGCTCACCGCAACCTCCGCTTCCTGGGTTCAAGAGATTCTCCTGCCTCAGCCTCCCAAGTAGGTGGGATTACAGGCATGTGCCACCATGCCTGGCTATTTTTGCATTTTTAGTAGAGACAGGGTTTCACCATGTTGGTCAGGCTGGTCTCGAACTCCCAACCTCAGGTGATCAGCTCCCTGCTTGGCCTCCCAAAGTGCTGGGATTACAGGCATGAGCCACCATGCCTGGCTCACCCTTGTCACTTCTATATTTCTACCTCGGTCTAGGCCTCTACCATCTTTCACCTGGATGACTACTATTTTTTTTTGAGACGGAGTCTCGCTGTGTTGCCAGGCTGGAGTGCAGTGGCATGATCTCGGGTCACTGCAACCTCCGCCTCCCAGGTTCCAGCAATTCTCCTGTCTCAGCCTCCTGAGTATCTGGGACTACAGGTGTCCACCACCACACCCAGCTAATTTTTTATCTTTATTAGAGACGGGGTTTCACTATGTTGGCCAGGATGGTTTCGATCTCTTGACCTCGTGATCTGCCTGCCTGGGCCTCCCAAAGTGCTGGGATAACAGGCGTGAGCCACCACGCCCAACTGACTACTAATACATTCAGTCACCTCTTCACCCCTGCTCACAATCTAGCCCAAGGACAGTCTATTTTTTTTTTTTTTTTTGACAGTGTCTCACTTTGTCACGCAGGCTGGAATGCAGTGGCATTATCACGGCTCACTGCAGCCTCCACCTCCCTGGCTCAAGCGATCCTCCCACCTCAGCCTCCTGAGTAGCTGGGACTACAGGCATGTACCACCTGGCTAATTTTTAAATTTTTTGTAGAGATGAGGTTTTGCCATCTTGCCTAGGCTGGTCTCAAACTGAACTCAAGTGATCTGCTCACCTGGGCCTCCCAAAGTGCTAGGATTACAGGTATGCACCACTGTACCCGGCCAACATTCTATTCTTAATGCAACCACAGAGTGGTCCTTTTTAAATAGCATCAGGTTTTATCATTCCAAGGCTTACAACCCTGCAATGGCTTCTCATATCCTTTGCTCAGTGTCTCCTCAATGAGGTCTATCCTGACCACCCTGCTGAAGCTGCATCCAGCATCCCTCCAGCACTCTTGATCCTCCTTGTTCTACTCTATTATTATTATTACCATAGCACTTCCTTCTTCTAACATATTATAGGGGTTTGAAAGGTAGCCCCCCAAAAGATACATCTACCCAGAACCTATGACCATGACTTCATTTGGAAAAAGGGTCTTTGCAGATGTAATGAAGTCAGGGCCTTGAGATGAGATTATCCTGGATTAGGGTGGGCACTATATCCAATGACAAGTGTCTTGAAGAGGAGAAGATGGAAGGTGACCTGAAGACAGAGGCAGAGACTGAAGTGATGTGTCTATAAGCCAAGGAATGGTGAGGACGGCCAGCAGCCACCAGAAGATATGAGAGGCATGGACTGCATCTCCCTCAGAGCCTCCAGAAGGAACCAGCTCCACCAGCACCTGCATTTAGGACTTCTGGCCTCCAGAACTGCGAGAGAGTAAATTTCTGTTGTTTTAAGCTACCAGGTTTATGGTAATTTGTTACAGTAGTCCAAGGAAACTAATACATATACTGCATAATTTATTTATTATTTATTATTTTCTGTTTGCTGTCACTGTAAGCTCCTTGAGGGTATAAATTATGATTCTGTTCACAATGTATTTCAAATACCAGTGCTTGATACACAGTAGGCATTCAAACTTAAAAATAATTGATTCTACTGATAAAGTTAATAAATATTGATTAAAGTAGTCTAAGAGGCCGGGCACAGTGGCTCAAGCTTGTAATCCCAGCACCTTGGGAGGCCGAGACGGGCGGATCACGAGGTCAGGAGATCGAGACCATCCTGGCTAACCCGGTGAAACCCCGTCTCTATTAAAAAATACAAAAAACTAGCCGGGCGAGGTGGCGGGCGCCTGTAGTCCCAACTTGGGAGGCTGAGGCAGGAGAATGGCGTAAACCCGGGAGGCGGAGCTTGCAGTGAGCTGAGATGGTGCCACTGCACTCCAGCCTGGGCGACAGAGTGAGACTCCGTCTCAAAAAAAAAAAAAAAAAAAAAAGTAGTCTAAGATTTCGTTGGATAAACGAACTGTGACATATCTATACACTGGAAGGTACTACTCAACAATAAAAGGAATGAATTATGATATATACACCAATATGGATGAATCTTTTTTTTTTTTTGAGATGGAGTTTCACTCTTGTTGCCCAGGCTGGAGTGTGATGGCGCAACCTCTGCTCACCACAACCTCTGCCTCCCAGGTTCAAGCAATTCTCCTGCTTCAGCCTCCTGAGCAGCTGGGATTACAGGCATGCACCACTATGCCCGGCTAATTTTGTATTTTTAGTAAAGACAGGGTTCCTCCATGTTGGTCAGACTGGTCTTGAACTCCCGACCTTAGGTGATCAGCCCGCCTTGGCCTCCCAAAGTGATGGGATTACAGGCGTGAGCCACCGTGCCTGGCCAACATGGATGAATCTTAAATACATTTTGCGAAGTGAAGGAAGCCAGATATTAAAGAGAATATACTGTATGATTTCATCATGTGAATTCTAGAAAAGGCACATCGAAGCTGTCAAGAGAAAAAGCAATTTGGTGGTTGCTCAGGGACCAACTAGGGTCAGGGAGCCTGGCTGCAAAGGGACATGAAAGGACTTGGTGAAGTGATGAAAGTGTCCTCTCTCCTCTATTCTGATTGTGGTGGTGGTTCCAGGGCTATCTATATGTGCCAAAACTCTTCAAACTGTACCTTTAAAAGGGGTGCATGTTATTGTAAACTCTACCTCAAAAAGGTGATAAAATAAGGTGGTTCATTTATTTAGAATGCAATAATTGTCTAAAGCAAATACCCAGTATGGACTCTGGAGCAGGCCTAAAGATGTCAGAGTCAAAAAGTATATGGCAAGAAGGTATAGTAGAAGGAAGCTGAAGATATAACCCCAACAACAGAAAAGAGATAGCTGCTGATTACTGAGCGCTCTCCCAAGGATGTACGCACGGGAAGACACCATTAGTACTGCCCATGCTGTAGACCACACAGTGACATCTCCTTTACTGCATCAAGCCCCTGGAATACAAACCAGCAGCTTCTGTCATCAAATAAAACCTCTGCTGGAGAGGCAAGAGGACAGCCTGAGCCCAGGAGTTCGATACCTGCCTGGGCAATACAGTGAGATCCCATTCTCCACAAAAAGGAAAAAGAAGGAAAGAAAGAAAATCTCTGTGGGGTAAACAGAGCAGCTGTCCTGGGGGATGCTGGTAGTTGTTTGTTATCCCCACCCACCTCACTATCTCCCTGTTCTTTCCTTCAAGATGGGCTTCATTCTGATGACAGATCACTGATTTCATTTATGAAGTGGAGTAAACACTGCTTAAAGCATTCAAAGGTTTCACTGAATATGATCAGGATCAAGCTCTTTAAAAAAGTTTATCAGTTATTGGTTCAGAAATACTGCTGGTGGCTTTCAAATAACAGATGTTTTATAAGAAAGAGAAAGAAATTCCAGACTAGTCTCTCTTGTGAAGACTGATGTAAAAACTTTCAATAATTTATCAGCTAACTGGAACTAGAAAGATATAAAAAGGATAGTATGTCATCACTGTCTTAGAACAGGACCCTTGTAAATTATACCTCAAAATAAGGGGGAGCAGACTCTGAGGCCAAGATTGTGTGCAGGATGTCGATCAGGAGGGAGCCTTGTGGCCGACAGGTGTAAAGGAAGTGAAGGCAGCAGGACTGGGCAGGCCAGGTGGCATGGCTGTCAGCCCCGTGGGGAGCTCTGAGGATGAGACACACTTTGATACTGTCCCACACTGGGGTGACAGAGTTATATCTCCATTGATTGTTACTGGAGGCAGCCACCTTGAAAGGGAGCATAAACCTGGGTAGGGTGGTTGTCTTCAGCTGGGCAGTGCTCAAATGGTAGACAGTGAAGGGCCAGCTGCTAGCAGGTCTTCCAGTGGCTGGGGCCATAGTCCTTTATTCCTGAATGGAGATTAGGAATAATCTGCACACAGTGGCAGCCAAGGCAAAGCCAAGTCAGATGGTAATGATACGATGAGTTGCTTTTAGTTTCAGGCACTTGATTACTTACATAGACAGGGAAAGGAAGTGGGTAAGCCAAAGTGCCAGGTTCCTGGGTCCTTCTCTCACACTCCAAAAAGGACAACACCTACTCAAAAGGGGCAGGATGACTGCAGCAGGAGTTGTGGGATACTTTGTTGCTGGGGAGCCAAGTCTAGACTGCAGCTAAGTGGTTTTGCATTCTGCAGGTCTATTTTGAGCTCTTCAGAATCTCATCAAAACCCTCACAGGAAAGACAGGGAGGCAAGAGGAGCTGGCCTCAGGGCAACTCCTTACAAGCCTCCCATCCTCTCTGTTCTGGGACAATCACGAGGCATTTTGCCAAGACCTAGGTTATTAATAACTGTGGCTCAACCCCTGCCCGTACAGCATCTGGGCCAGGGTGGAACCGTTCTCTACAGCACCTGTCGTAACAACCAAGTGGAGCATGTTTCAGGCCTCTAAGGATAGTTTAACAGTAAGAAATTAAATATCATTCACAACATTAACAGAAAAAAGAGAAAAATTATATCATCTCAATAGATGCAGAAAAGGCATCTGGCAAAATCCAACACTCATTTATAGTTAAAGCTTTTCTAGCAAACTACAAATAGAAAAGAACTTCCTTAATTTGACACTGAATATAGCAAGCATTATTCTTTTTTGTTTTGTTTTGTTTTCTGAGAAGAGTCTTGCTCTGTTGCCCTGGCTGGAGTGCAGTGGTGTGATCTCGGCTCACTGCAACTTCTGCCTCCCAGGTTCAAGCTATTCTCCTGCCTCAGCCTCCTGAGTAGCTGGGACTACACGCATGCACCACCACACCCGGCTAATTTTTTGTATTTTTAGTAGAGATGGACTTTTAACATGTTGAGCAGGCTGGTCTTGAACTCCTGACCTCAGGTGATCTGCCCATCTAGTCCTCCCAAAGTGCTGGGATTACAGGTGTGAGCCATCATGCCCAGCCTGCAAGCATTATTCTTATTGGTGAAATAGTTAAAATGTTCTCCCTGAGACTGGGAATGAAGTGAAGATGCTATCATTTCTATTCAACATTGGACTAGAGGTCCTAGCCAGTGCAATAAGGCAAGAGAAATAAATAAAAGGCACACAATCTCACTTATCCAAAATTATTTACCTGGAAACCCCAACTATCTGAAACAAAGCTGGTAACCTGGAAGACTAACATTCTCTTATAAAGCAATCTAAAAAGGTCTTGGAGCAGCAAAGATGCCACAAAGCCTATGCTCTTCGCACAGAGTCCCTTAAGCCCTCATCCTGAGGCTAAGTATAATCCTAAGAAATGGCTCCATTTATTTTCCAAGCCCACCTTGGAAAATGGTAACAGATATTGGAAAACCAAACAAAACCAGTGTTAGCTACTAGCCTAAAAGGAAAGAACACGCATAAACCATAAAAGGCAGACGCAGCAGTTTAAAAAAACAGTGCTTATAAACCACTGACTAAAGGGGCAAACGGCTCCATACCTCAGCAGCCCTGAGGGCACTGCAGTACAGGACAATAATTGACACGTAATAATGACTTTGAGTCATCAGGAAAAGATAAGATTATGCTTATGACTCACTGCTTAAGAAGGCAGTAAATTATATTTTGTATTAAAAGTTTTTAATGTTTGATTTTAAAGAAGTTTGGGTTATTTATATGGAGAAATTTTACTGTTAGGAAATACTTTATAGGTAATATGTGATTTCTTTTACAACCTACCCACCAAGGTTTTTCATGGCTTAAACAGTACTTGGCCAGGAAACAGAAGTTCAATTTCACAAGTGTTTGGATTGAGCACCTGTGATACTTGAGTCACAATGACGGGCTCTGCTCCAGGCACTCAGTCCAAGGATTTTTTTTTTTTTTTTTTTTTTTTTCAGAGTTGTTACTATTTAAAGGCAGCTGTGGCTTGGCCATGTGAGCATACTGGGCTGAAAATGCTAAGCAGGGTTTGTAATTTCTTCTAAGTTGAGTTGACCCCTTGATGAGTGAGTATTGAAAGCATGCAAATATTCATTGCATTTGCTCTTCTATCTTCTTAGTTCACTGTGGGATGAGATGCTATTGATGTCACACCCAATTCCCCTTATCCCAGCCTGGAATGTGGCCTGCAGAAGGTTCTCTGTGTCTCTTCACCTGAAGCCCTTTCTTGGCTATGGAAGCATGTTAAGCCTACGTCCAACAACAAGTAGTTAACATCTCAGGGGTAACCCTCATCTTGATAACTGAAGGCCTGGTGGATGCATTCCCAGCTTCCTCACTTCTCAGTGGGATTCAGTGCAGTGGTCCACAGTGCTAACCTGCTCATTAACACACTTTTTATCTGCTTTCTTCCCTTTCCTGTTTCATGCCTCCGTACCCTCACCCCACTCTCTGGGATCACCTCCCCACTTCAACCAAGATCTGTGCCTCAGGGATCTGCTTTTGGGGGAGCTGAAATAAAACAACTGGTGCCAGAAATGGCCCTAAAATGTAGTCTCAGGATGAGACACTGGACTTGATGCCAGCCAGATGACAACAGGATCCCATTGCTGGTAGTAAGTGTAGTGGTGATAAACCCTGTGACACAACTGGGTCAGTTACCCACGGTCTCACCTGGGTATGGACTGGAATGAAAGAAGAGAAGACAGGCTCTGATTAGCCAATTATTACCTGAACAGATGCCCTGAAAACTAGAAAGCCCCCAGGTCTCTATTTAAATAAAGAACCCACATCTCCTATGTGCAGAAGCCAGAATGTACTGAGAATCTGGCCCATGATTGGATTACAGTGGTGGTGCACATACAAAGGAGACCAAATTCACATGCCTGGAAAGTCTCCTTTGCTTAAGTCAGGGCCCTGATTGGGAAGGAGTGTGACTCTGAGATATGAGGGGCCCATTTGGGCAAATGCCCTCAACAACCTTGATACCCCAGATTCTTCTGAACCCTTGGGTCTAGCAGAAGTGGCTCACTCCCCTTTGCTAGAGGAGAGTAGCCTCCTATCACCTGGAAGCCATTCCAAGTCCTCTCTTGAAAGGAGACCAGCAAGATAACCTTGGTCTTCCTCAAGATCTGTCCCTACTTCCACTCATTACTTCTAAACCAATAAACAGGGCTGAATACCAGCATGCCCTATGCAGAGAAATATTATCCTGCTTTGAGAAGAAATGGATTATTCCCCCAAAAGAACAGAACCTGGACTGGCAGAAACTGGAAGAACATGTACGGTTATGGATCTTGAGGATGCTGGCCTAGTGGGAAGCAGAAAAGAAGTTGGATAAGGAAGAGTTTATTGACACAGAGACAGGCTTCTGTGACTCAGGATTTGGCATGTAAGAACACATGGAGCCAGTCCTAATACACTGCTGCAATGGGCCTTGGTGCCTGAGGATGATGGTATACCAAAAACGAGGTGGAGATTCCACAACTGCTTAACAAGAGTGCTGAGGAGGGGTCAGAAGGCTCAGAGGGATGACATGCTAGAATGGATATAAGGCAAGAGAGCCCACCCATGGGCAGGGGTATTCCCTTCACTGAAACAAAGAAGACTGCACTGGTAAGGGGACATTAGCGTTATTGAGAAGCTCAGTGGTGACGGTCTTCTGTTGGCTAGAATGGACAACAGACGATCCTGGCACGTAACTGGGCTTCCTATCATAGGAAGGATTCCAGAACAAAAAACTAATGTCTGCACTGAGACATTAGAGGAATAAAATGAATACAGTAACCTAATGGGCCACAAGGTGAGAACAACAACCAGGGAGCCAAGGACAAGTGGCTAATAGATTATGGCGCTCCTAGAGGTGAGATGAATGGGCAGTCAATGAAGTTACTGTTACAAAATCAAACCAACTAACCAAACAGCTGATGAGTAAAAGACTGATGTCAGCCACTACAGTGGAATAATCCTGATGTCTTATAATTACCAGACCTAGTCAGTTCTCAGTTCCAGAGCCCATGTATTGAAGGAGAGGCTGGGTGTCCTGAGGAGGAGCCCTGGAGCACTATAGCAATCTTACACAATACACACTCTCTCAAATCTTTCCCAAAGAGCCCCATGGCCATTTCTCAGAGTAACTGTACACTGAGAAAGTAGAATATACATATCTTTCAAGAACTACTGAACACAGGGCCTGAGTGATATATCCAGGGGATCTAAAGCACCGTCAGAGCCCTCATGTTAGAGTGGGACATATAGGATAGGCAATCTATAAAGTTCTGACCCAAGGCCATCTCATGGTAGATCCAATAGGCCTGTGGGTCAATCCCCTGATCTCCCTTGCTTCTGAGAGGATAAATGGGATGAGTGTACTTAACTGAGAGACCCCAAAATTGGTTTCTTGACCTGAGGGCTAAGAGCCATAATGGTAGAAAAGGCTTATTTAATGATCCAAAATGTTCTCTCCATCCCACCCCCTCCCCACTCCTGGTCAAAATCAGAGGCAACACCATATCCCAGGAGTATTGACAGTGGTCCCCACAACATCCCATTTAATGGCTCCTGCAAAGCAAAACAGAGCAAAACACAGAAAGATGGTGGAAGATGACAGTGGACTAACATAAACCAAGAATTGGCAGAAGTAGCTCCAATGGCAGCTGCTGTGCTGGATGTAGCATCCCTTCAAGTCAGCACTTGTATGAGGCTGGAGATCTGGTTAATGAATTCCTTTAAATCCCCTTCAGAAAAGAGAATCAAGAACAGGTTGAATTCACCTGGGTCAGATAACACAGTGTACATTCACAGTTTTGCTCCAGGAGCATATAAACTCTCCTGCTCTGTTACAGAACAGTCCAAAGAAGTCCTTGATCATCGTGACATTCTGCAGAGCATCATCCTGGTCCAATACTTTGATGACAAAATGTTAGCTGGACTTGGTGAACAGGAATGAACTGGCAAATAATCTGAGTGTTCCTTATGACACATGCACCAGAGAGAAGGAAGTAATTCCTACAAAGATTCAGAGGCCAGACGTCCAACAATCTAGGGAATACTGGGACATCCTGCCAAGTCAAGAACCAGTTACTGCATTTTGTATCTTCTACTACTAAGAGAGGCAAGCACTAGGGAGTATTATCTGGATTCTGAAGTCAGCATGTACAACACTTAGGAATGTTGCTCTGACCATTTCTTGGGTCACTCCAAAGGCTGCAAGTTTTGAGTACACAGTCAGGAGGGCTTTGTACCTCTCTATGGTTCAGGCTGTAGTGTAGGGGTACCTCTTAGTGATATGTGGGGTAACAATAAATGGGACATCTCACAACTACAGCAGGACAGGGGCAAAATGATCAGACATCTAAGAAAGGAAAGTCTACGTCATCTCATAAGGCCAGCCATGCTGACCAGCAAAAGTGCTGGTTGAGGTGAGGGGAATCTAGAATAAGTAGAAGAGGGAGATAATAAATGTTAATTATGGCTTCAGGACCAATACGCAACACAGAGGACTACAGCCTGTCCCACTGACCTTTTCGTTGATGTTTTCCTTTTTGTATTCTTTGTTTTAAAAATACTGTGACCTGCCATTATCCTCAAGAGAAAGTGAACTTAACATGGGACACCAGGTGGTATAGTACAGCGGGGTGGATGACTGGAGATGCTGGTGGTTACTTCAACATATCCCCTTCATTTATTCCCAGAGGTTTTCTTTTTTTTAAAATTGAGATATAACTCATATAAAACTTATCATTTTAAAGTATACAATTCAGTGATCTTTAGCACAGTCGCAAAGTTGTACATCTATTACCACTATCTAATGCCAGAACATTTCATCCCCTCAAAATGAAATGCAAGACCCATTAACAGTCACTCCCCATCTACTCCCGAGTTTGCAAGCAGACAGTTCCCATGCTTGGCTTCTGGAGTCTCTTTGCCTGAGACCATTCTCTGGTTATGAGGGTGAACTTGGTCCACATCCAGGCAGGCTGGACATAGCAAGGAATTAATACCTCAGAATCGACCCTCAACCAGTGAGGGATGGAAAGTGGTGGACAATATTCCCAGCTACCTTGTCCTTCAGTGCATAATTCAGATGTTTTCCATACCATGTCTCAGAGGGTCCCCAGCAGGATTGGGTCTCAGTTGTCCATAGTGGTGACTCTTTCAATCTGTCTCAGTTCCTCAGTCTTCCGCAGGATTTCCTGAAATCACTTCCCAAATAAACTACCTGCACCCAAATCCTTGGGAAAACCGACCTAAGATTCTTTTCAACAAGACTATCATGAGGTCTTTGTCAAGCACCTTGCTGAAATTCTAACATACTATACCTCTCATGCTTTTAAAAAGACAAATGAGGCCAGGCGTGGTGGCTCACGCCTGTAATCCCAGCACTTTGGGAGGCTGAGGTGGGCAGATCACGAGGTCAGGAGATTGAGATCATCCTGGCTAACATGGTGAAACCCCGTCTCTACTAAAAATACAAAAAAATTAGCTGGGCATGGTGGCGGGTGCCTGTAGTCCCAGCTACTCGGGTGGCTGAGGCAGGAGAACGGTTTGAACCCGGGAGGTGAAGCTTGTAGTGAGCCGAGATCACGCCACTGCACTCAAGCCTGGGCAACAGAGCGAGACTCTGTCTCAAAAAAAAAAAAAAGACAAATTAGTTTAGTCTGCCATATGTGATTTTTTTGAGACAGGGTCTCACTCTGTCACCCAAGCCTGGAGTGTAGTGATGTGATCATATGCTGCCATGCCCAGCTAATTTTAAAATTTTTTGCAGTGATGGGGTCTTGCGATATTGACCAGGCTGGTTTTGACCTACTGGCCTCAAGCAATCCCCCTGCCTGGAACTCCCAAAGTGTTGTAATTATAGTCATGAGACACTGCAACTGGCCCTGCTATATCTGATTTCTTACTAGGGAGATCCATGCTGGCTCCTGGTGGTTATGTTTCTTTTCCAAGTGCTCATGAAATCCATTTAATAAGCTATTAGTTAATTTGACAGTAAGCCTATTGCTATTTTACAAAACTATACAGGATTTTGCAAGTTCCATTTTGCTTTGTCTAACAGTGGTTTTTCAATCTGTAAAAGTTAAAGGATGTATTATAGGTAAAAAAGAGAGGAAGTTATACTTCATATAATGTAAGAGATTGACTACTTTTCATCAATTCATGTTCTACAATAAGCAATAACAGCGACACGCTTACTTGATGGAGGAGCTGATGACACAATGCAAAAGACACCACAGCCCCCCACAAAAGCCTCCAAATCAGTTGTCACCAACCCACTCACCTCTATTCTCTTCAAGACAGAGGTTATTACCTTTAAGTATAATATTTCCCCTTTTTCCTAAGCAGTTTTGAAAATGGTTTGGTCAAAATATTCTTGTCTAAATACTACTGTTTTGTCTAAATGTGAAATTTCATTTTACTGAAATAGCTTTTCTTTCTGGAGGACAGGCTTACATGACAATTTACATTTTGAATATCTAGTGGCAAAGCTTTGGAACATAGGCATTTACACATAAGCAGAGGGAAATCATTAATGCCAAATTTTTGCAACCAGTATATATCTAAAAGCACCAAGGGCTTAAAATTTAAGCATCTCTATAAATCTCTTTCAGTTAATCAGAATGGAAATAATTAACAGCAAAGGCTTTATCAAATAAGATTACACAGTCAAGGTAGGGCAGTATTTTTCTTATGCTGAGTTTTATAATACATACGCAAATGATCATTTAAACATTTATTTAATATAGATTAAAAATGTAATACATAAAAGAGAAAAAATGAACACTAAAATGTCAAACAGAAGAAAACCCTTTACATTTTATTTTGGTCAACAAAAAGTCTGTGCATAACTCAGCAGCAGGCCTGAATTAAATTAAACCAAAGCTGCATTGAGATGTCCACCAATGTACAGACTGCCTGTCTGACTTAGCACATTAAAAGTCTAATCAAGGCTCAAATCAACATCCTTAGAAATTATATATATATATATATATATATATATATATATATATATATATATATATGAAAAAGGCTTTCTTTCTCAGTTAAATGGGATAAATCTTAAAGTTGGGAAACTACTAAAAACAATAAAAATTTAAAACTGTATTTTGCTAAGGGTATAGAGTAAATAACAACAACAACAACAACAAAAATGACAAACCAGAAACACTAAAATGTGTTTGCATGTGAAAGAATCATCATGTTGATTTACATCAAAGAACATCGTATTTATCTTAATGCTTGGCATAGTTAGGTTTTAAGGTTTTAAAAATATTTTTGAATTTATTATTAAACAATAGGAACACACTGTACAGAATATTTCAAAATTGCTATCAAGAAAACAAGTATAAATTTTACCTAGCAATATAGATTTCTTATCAACATACCTTTTTTCCTCACTGGTATCAAACTGACAAAGGTGTAGGGAGAAAGTAATTGAATGGTTTCTGAAGGACACACTAGCCCTTTAGCCAAGAGTTCTGCTTCTGAATTATATGGAACATCTTGGTCCACAGACAATGGAATGGATTTTTGGAGAGAGTGTCAATTTAGGGCTAAAGAAATACAGGGTGAGAATGAAGCCCTCAACAGAAGCTCCAAAAGGGCACAGACACTGGTAAATGATCTAAATATGGAGAGAGAGGTGAGGAGAAAATACATAGTAAATGCTGGCTTGTTATTGCATTTTCTTCTCTCCCTTCTCTGATCCATTCATCTTCTTAAGACTGCCTTCTGTGTCCTTTTGCAGGGAAATTATCTTACCCTTTAACATTTGTTTCTTCAGTATTTTAACAAAAAGCCTATAATAAAAATAATAAATTCAAGGCTATTACTAAAAGACTGAATAAAAATAATAACAAGCCCTATGCTCCAATCAGTAAACTCGTTTTTTGGAATAAAATCTTCATTTGTGGAAGTGGAATGATGTCTCTTAGTAAACAGTGTTCATTTAGGGTGTGATACTCTTACTTTTAGAAACAGGAAAAAATTACTAAATATTAATATGTGAAAAGTAAGGACTTTCCTTCTGAGGGATTATTGCTTTATGGACTTGACTTTGTTTCTCCTTACAGTATGTCACTGCCTTACACAACTGTGGATATGATGCCCAATTTCTAATGATTTGTCCAAAATCATCTGAGAAAACCAGGCCAATACAAATACAGTAAAACCTCTTGAAAATACAATTAATTATTATAGATCCACATAAATAAAGTCCAATCTGAAGTCTGATAGGTGATTTTATGTTGACTATGTCTTTTAAAAAGTGTTCTTATTTAACATAAAATGTAAAATAACATTCTGGAAACAAGTATAAATATTACATTTATTCTGAGTCCCGATACTTTCTGAACTGTAGAAGTGCAGGATGGATTTGACTTATCCATTAGTAATACAGACTCACAAAATGTTATGCTGCAAAAAACGCTGAACCTCCTCTGATAAATGGTCTTTAAGATGGAGAGACTGAGGAAGTTACCTGAATGTTCATGTTCACTGCTGTAAATTTTCCTTATAATTGGTAAACACTACCCATAATAGATAGAATTCATATTTTCAATGAATTCATAGTTTATCATCAAATAGAGTAAATGAATTAAGATTTCATTTTTAAAAATAAAGAGACATATTTATTCGTAATAACTATCTTTTTTTGGTAATAACTATCTTTAATAATGCTATTATTTATTTTTACCCATGGGGAATGCATAAGTACAAACACTGTTAGCTTCTTTAACATTTATTAAAAAGATAGACTCTTTATACTAATGCAGAAGGATAAGCCTCTTCTTCCCACTCTAAAAATCTCTTCTTTGCTGTAAAGAATTCTCGGTGCATGCGAGCTAAGACTCTGGAGCACTCAGTAGAGAGGCATGTGGGATGACTAGACAGAATCACTAGGTTTTCTCTGTTTTCAATTAGCTGAAAATAGGAACTCTAGTTCTAAATATTAGAAGTCTAAATATTAGAAAAATAAGGAGAGGGGATATGACAAAATGCTTCAAAATACATGCCTGAGGTGAGACTGCTTGTATGTTTGTGTGTGGCAGCTTCCAGATGAAATCTTCAGTTTTAATCTTCAGGTTCATATCTGGAGATATAAATTAAGAACACAATGTCAGGATACCTTTTGTTGTTGTTATTACCAAATAAGTTTACTTGAAGCAGTGGCACTATATTTCTCACTTCAAATTACTGCCATGATAGAAGCTGGACACATTCAACTTTGTTTTGATGGTGACTCAGAGGGGATTTTTACATCAGGTAGGAGGATAGGCCAGATCACTGCTAAGATGCCAAGTCTCTATATTTGGCATTTAGACCTGTGATAACTTCGTATAATTACCTCAATCATCACATTGACAAGAATAGTTGATATGACTATATGAGTAAAAGTTTAGCAAATCTACTTCTCTAAGGACAAATCTCACCTTGAATTCCCTTTCTAGCTCTGCTCCCCTGGAACTCTGAAAAGGTAAATGTCAACTCAGTTTCCAGGCAAAACATCTGATGACCACATCTGGACCTGGAGGACTATGAATAACTATAAATACGTGGTGGGAGCCACCCCTTTAGGTTTCCCCCTGTGCAATAAGTTCTTTTAACTGGACATGCTCTTAACTGGGCATCATGTGACTGCTACAAGAGATGCTAAGCCTATGTAGAACATGGACTTCTAAGCTGGCTATGACACCCATCTGCATGAATCTCATTCTCTCCAACTTGAACTGTCACTTAGGGGAACAGTAAGACCAGTTCTTCGACTGCTTAGAGTATACCACTGAGGAGAAGAGAACTGCCTAAAACTGCCCTATAAGCTTGCTGTGTTTCCTGTCTGACATCCTGCTAAGTAGATCCATTGTGAAGAGGAGCTTACTGTAGGCCTGTGTGAGTCTAAAGGCCTAGATGAACCTCAAAAGAAGCACTGGTGGGCATTATAGATAAGGTCAGGCTGGAGCTCCTCCAGTTTCCTTAAATGAAGTCTTCTGGACTAAATGATCCAGCAACTACCACCAGCTTGACTTCTCTGGAACAAGCTTAGATTTAACAGAGAACAAACATCAATCCAGAGAGAGAAATCCAAGGCGGGATCAGTGTGGCTTACTGTGCCAGTCTTTTCCTCAGATCTTTGATTTGGTCATTCTTCTTGGTAAGAATCTCTTTCATGTTTCGATAAGCTGCTGTTTGCTGAAATTTCTTTTCTAATTCCTGCTTAGTAAAAAATGTCAGCCCATTACTAAAAAAATAGTTAAGGAAAGAGATAACAAATGTGATAAAAATATGTAGTTTTTTTGTTTGAATTTTACTAATATTTTGCTAATGATTTTCTAATTTCCTTAAAAGACACATTTATATAAAATTAAGACTATCCAAAGTTTAAAAATATATTCTTTCAAATGAGAAGCCATAAAATAGTAACATTTTCCCAAGTACAGTGTTGGTAAATAACTCAAGGCCTGGATATGAGAAATCTATTCGAAACATTACACTAATTTTCCAGTAAAATAAGCACACTTTTTTCCCAAGTCCCAAAGTAGTGTATTTTAGCAAAAGGATTTTTAATTTAAATTTTAGTTCCCATATTCTTTTTTCCATTTTTTATATGAACAAATTTTTAATTTCTTTATAGAGAAATTGCTATGTTGGCTAGGCTGGTCTCGAATTCCTGGCCTCAAGCAATCCTCCCATCTTGGCCTCCCAAAGTGCTGGGATTACAGGCATATTCTTAAGAGTCTAATCCCCAAAGTGAAGAATCTAGCTCTCTACATATTTTATATAAATTATGACGAAAGTATACAAATCCTTTAAAAAAAACAGTCCCCCATCCCTCTGCAGGCTGTGGGAAGAAGGAGCAGAAGAGCAACACGGTTGGATGTAGGGCAGGATTCAAGCCACCTACAGAGGAGCATTTCACCATGCCATAGAGGGAGAGGAGATATCTTATTATCACAGATATTTTAGTACCAAAGATGGAAGAATATCAGTGCCTGGAAATGATTAATCTTTAGAACATATTGGCTAATATCTTGAGAAAAAATAATCTGAATTTGCAGCTGTCCAATGTTTATCTTAGTCACATGTATTCCTCTCTACTGTGTGTATCAGTTAATTGGACATTAACAGACAAATCCCTTAAACATGGTCTTCTGACCTTTTCAGCCATGTGCAGCTGCTCCTGAACCCTGAGTAGGTCGTGCTTGGCTGTCGCCAGATTCTCCTCCAGTGACTTCTGGTTTTCTGTCTTGTCATTAAGTGTCTTCTGAAACTCACTCTTTAAAGCAGCGACAGTGTTTTCCAAGTTACTCAAGTCTTGGGCCTTTATAAAATCCTATGAAAAATAAATGCATGCATGTAATTTCATGTTGATATTCTAAAAATAACTTTTAGAATGGTGATTCAACATCATAGGAGATGGAAAAAATGATGTATGTTGTGTGTGCATGTCAGCCTCCCTTGCCAGCCTAGGTTAAGTGCCAGCCCCTGCAGAGTCACCAGCAGGCGAGTCCACTGTCAGCCCCAGGTGTGTGGTGTTTTGCACACAGCTGACACTCAGTAGCCACTGAATTCCAAATACATAAAATATGATGTGTGAACTGCTGATATTTCAATCCAAGATGTGTGTACCAGGGTTGAGATGGCAAATAGGTTTCATTTTCAAAAGCCAAGTTTAAAAAAAATCCTCAAAGAGGTCTGAATTCTAAAAAATGATAAAATATAATTTATACCAAAAACTTAATAGACATACATTTTAGTCATTATTTATAAGGAAATAATATGAGAGCCCAATTACTGATTACATGGTTTTCTAAATTTTTAAGATTTTAAGTTTTTTATATTAATATGTACATTTTTGCATACTTTTGACAACTACAGCATAAGACAAGCACTGGATCTTCTCTCTTCCTGGATCTTGTTTTTGACTGGGTAAGATTCATGACAGAAAAAACATTTGTATTGATAAGACAGTAAAATCATCTATAATTGGTTAATATGTGGATGAAGAAATACTTAGTACTTTTGGCCAGGAGCAGTAGCTCATGCCTGTAATTCCAATAATTTAGGAGGCCAAGGGAGGAGGACTGCTTGAGCCCAGGAAATTGAGACCAGCCTGTGCAACAAAGCAAGACCCCATCTCTACAAAAACTATAAAAAATTAGCTAGGCATGGTGGCACATGCCTATGGTCCCAACCACTTGGGAGGCTGAGGTGGGAGGATCGCTTGAGCCTGTGAGGTCAAGGTTGTAGTGAGCCATGGTTGCACCACCACACTCCAGCCTGAGCGACGGAATAAGGCTCTGTCTCCAAAAGAAAAAGTACTTTCAACAAAAGAAAAAAAAATCTTTCCTCATTTTCGAAACCTGGTCTTTGAAAAAAAGATTTTATTTCATTGCAACTAATAAAAGCATGTATTCACTGGTTGTTCTTGTGTCCAGAATCTTATAGTAAAATTGGAGGAAAGCCCCAGAAAGCTTTTAAACAAATTCATCATCCAAATGTGTTTGCAATTGTTTGACTTATGAGGAATTATAAAGGTGTTCTGGAACATTCGTGTTTTTATAAATCTATTGTCCTTGGCATATAATGGTTGAAAATCATTAGCTATGTAAGAAGTATCCTCCTATTTTAAAAATATCTACAGATAAAATGGTTCAATGTCTGAGATTTGCTTCAAAAAACATGGCAGGTGGGAAGAAAAAGAGGTACAAATGAAACCAGACTGGCCATGCATTGGTAACCGCTAAATAGAATGATGAGTGCATGGGGGTTCACGATACTATTCTCTCTACTTTTGCGTATGTTTGAAATTTTTCATAGAGAAAAGATTAGCAAAAGCCCAGTGAAGCAGATTTTGGGATTGTTTACCAGACATTTGCAATGAGAGTATGACCACTAGAAAAGCCAGTGCTGCACTGAATATTTACCCAAATGGTCCTGCTCATAGGAAATCATACTGTAGCATGCACACTCAACAGAAAGGCCACAGGAGACAGACTGTACATACAATGACTTCCCGCAGGCAGAGTGACATTCAGTCATTACATTCAGACAAGCGTGAAGAACTACAACACTGGATTTCATTGTATTCTATATTGCCGGTGAGTACAGATGCATTTGCAGATTCATAATCATTTTGTCACACTCATCAAAGGCAAACTTAAGTAATGTTCAGTATAATAAAACCCAAATATAAATCAATTAAAAACTTTTCTTCACTTCCTTTCCCCTCCACTGTAATTGGATGTCAACGTGAGAGGGGAAAACTTAAAAAAAAAAAAAAAAAAAAAAAAGAGAATATCTTGCAGGCCAAGAAAATTGCAGGAAATGGCGAGGACATCTTGCATGCCAGGGCAACTGCAGATGTGTGAGCTATGTACTGTCCCCTCTGCCCTGGAGGATACAAAGGGAAGGCCACTGGTTCTCGCCAGGCCTTTTGGGGGCAAGGATGTCTCAACACAGGACAATAGAGGCATTCGTCTCAGGGAGTGGCAAGGGGTGGGGTACAGTGAGCAGTAACTAAGACTTAATTTTAAGTTTATAACTTCATTCTACTTAGAAAATGTGAAAAAGGTAGCTAAAACTTGTTTCACCTTTTGATTTCCTTGATCAAGCTGTAAATCTTGCAGTGCTTTTTCTAGTTTTGACTTTTCATCCAGTGCATTTGTAGCCTATAGTGAAGTTTAAACAAAACACTTTCAGTATTTAGTCTGTAGGCAGTTCAATAATTGTGTGAAAACATTTCTCAGTTACCTGTATTTCAATGGTCTTCAACCTTGACTTCAATTTCTCATTCTCTTCTTGAAGTCTTAAAATTTCCTTGTGAGTAAATTCAAGTTTTATTATATCAACCAAAATATTTTAATATTTGAAATTATTACTTGTTTCACTTAAAAATCTAATTTTAAAATTTAATTTAAATTACATAATAGCTCAAAAGTGCACTACTGATATTTTGGTAATATCCCAATTTCATCCAGCCTATCAGCCTCAGCATCTGTGAGTCAGCTTTGGCTCTAAGATATCTAGTTTCTTTTCTTTCAGTTTCTCAGACACATCTTTCCGCTTTCAGTCCTCTGTTTTCAAGTCTTTTCCAAAGACCCCCTTCCCTGCTACCTCTCTCCCAGTTGGTCCTGCAAATCCTGGGTCCATTCTCTGCCTACACTGCACACTGTTGCCCCTTATCCTGAGAACTCCGTCATTTCAGTACCATGCTCAAGCCCACAGATGCTTCTGACTGAGTTGAGGCCAAACACCTTTGCTCTTATACAGCTCAAACATTCGAATCACCTGTGTTATTTTTCACTAGGCTCCAACAAACACATCAGCCCAGTCAGAGAGCACTGCACTCTGTTCCAAGTCATGCTGCCTCCTACCTGACCACTGCCTGTTCTGTTCTCCTGCCTAACACACTCATTTCTCCTTCTTCTACAATTTAATTGGTCTTCACCCTTCAAGGCCCAGCTTAGGTATTCCCTTAGCCAAGAGTCTGTTCTCACCTACTCTCATCCACATACAACTGAGTCTTCTCTGCTACCCAGTGTGACACCTGTAGCACACAGGAGAGGATTCTCTGGTCTCTATTTCTAGAACATCGGTTCTACCTTCCCAATAAAACTATTACATTTTTGGCCAGGTGCAGTGGCTCACGCCTGTAATCCCAGCACTTTGGGAGGCTGAGGCGGGCAGATCACGAGGTCAGGAGATGGAGACCATCCTGGCTAACATGGCGAAACCCCGTCTCTACTAAAATACAAAAAATGAGCCAGGCGTGGTGGCGGGCGCTACTCGGAGACTGAGGCAGAAGAATGGCGCGAACCTGGGAGGCAGAGCTTGCAGTGAGCTTAGATCGCACTACTGTACTCCAGCCTGGGTGACGGAGCAAGACTCTCTCAAAAAAAAAAACAAAAAACAAAAAAACTATTACATTTTTGAGGGCAATGGAGCATGTATTACACTGCTTTTTATCTCCAATAACATCTAGCATAATGTTGAGAATACAAGGGTCATGAAAAATAGCTGAAATCTGAAATGCTTCAAAATCAGAAACTTTCTGAGTGCTGACATGATGCTCAAAGAAAATGCTCATTGGAGCATTTCAGATTTCAGATTTTTGGATTTGGGATGCTCAACTGGGGTCTGTATAATGCAAATATTCAAAAATCTGAAATCTAAAACACTTCTGGTCCCAAGGATAAGGGATACTCAACCTGTGCTGATAATTTTGTTTGTTTGTTTGAGATGGAGTCCCACTCTATTGCCCAGGCTGGAGTGCAGTGGTGTGAGCTCAGCTCAATGCAACCTCTGCCTCCTGGGTTCAAGTAATTCTCCTGTCTCAGCTTCCCAAGTAGCTGTGACTACAGGTGCATACCACCACACCCAGCTAATTGATAAATAATTTTTATAAACTTAAAAACCATTCTCCTGGCCAGGCGCGGTGGCTCAAGCCTGTAATCCCAGCACTTTGGGAGGCCGAGACGGGTGGATCATGAGGTCAGGAGATCGAGACCATCCTGGCTAACACGGTGAAACCCCGTCTCTACTAAAAAATGCAAAAAACTAGCCGGGCGTGGTGGCGGGCACCTGTAGTCCCAGCTACTCGGGAGGCTGAGGCAGGAGAATGGCGGGAACCCGGGAGGCGGAGCTTGCAGTGAGCTGAGATCCGGCCACTGCACTCCAGCCTGGGCGACAGAGCAAGACTCCGTCTCAAAAAAAAAAAAAAAAAACCCATTCTCCTTGTTACCGTAGATCACAAACTTTAAATATCTGTCAATAAACGCTGTCCAAAATTTCATGCTCTTCACTTTACCTTGAAAAGGTGTGATCAGGAGCTACTTCAGGCTCTCTAGAAGGTTAAGTATGCCCTCTTCTGGCCCATGGTACCATCAAGTAAAACTACTGTAATGGACTATTTATCCTCAGAGGACCTGAATCAAACCTTCCACTTCTGTTTCTCTACCCTAGGCAATGAGAGGACAGAATTAGAGGCTTTCCATTTCTCCAAATAACATTACCTTGTTTAGGAGTTCTGCTGTTCCACCTTCATTAAGTGGAGCAAGTTTTGGCTTTGTGATATCTAAGATGGGCTGAAACAAAACAAAGAAACCAAACTGAAATCACCACAGAATAAAGCATGTATAATCATTGAACACTTGCACTTCGCAAGTCGAAAATACTATATATAAACATACCCACTGGGATGTCAGTTCCATAGGTGTGGAGATTTCTGTTGGTTTCATCCTTTGTTATTTACAGTGCCTAGGATATGTCTGTCCTAGAGTGCCCAACACATGTTAGAGATAAAAATAAAACCTATCTTCCCAGTATCTTTTAAAAAATATAGATAGAAGGAAAATGAGGGAAGAAAGGAGGAAAGGAAGGAGCTCAAAGCCAGATCTGATATAGAGCCTGGCATCTAGAAACTAGAATTTTAACTTGTAGGAGTTGATACAGTGATTTCTACATGAACCTTAGACTCTGTGAAAAACAATAATATTGATGAAGGTCTAGGCAAGTATACTACAGATAAACAATAACTCGGCACAA
This sequence comes from Piliocolobus tephrosceles, assembly GCF_002776525.5. NCBI lineage: Eukaryota > Metazoa > Chordata > Mammalia > Primates > Cercopithecidae > Piliocolobus > Piliocolobus tephrosceles. Next base: position 90,788,092 of record NC_045435.1, on the reverse strand, counting down.
ACAATACAGTAGTTTAGTAATATGTATTAAAAATAAAATAATTCATGCCCTCTGATCCAGAAATTTCTTAGCCAGAAATATGACCCAAAGGAATAACAGGAAAGTGTTTTGCATGTGTATGTACATAGATTCATCTCAGCAGTATCTACCCAATAATGGAGTATTTACGGTGTGTCTGTGAAATAGAATGGTAAGTGGTCATTCCAATTAATGAGAATGATTAGAAAGAGAAGTAGATAGCTGCTAGTATTGTCTCCCTTTGTCAGATGAGTAAAATGAAGTTCAGCTACCTCAGATAACCTGCTCAAGGTAACACAGCCAGGAAGTCAGAGCCAGGATGTATACCCAGGTGTGGCTGACCCAAGATAGAGCCTGTGCTCTGCATCTTCTGAGCAGAGTATTTATGAGTGGGATTGAGACTGAACTCAGGGATTATGTGTATGTGTAGGCCATCACAGACAAGAGCAGTTTTTCATAGTTACTCCCAAAACATTTTTTCTTTTGCCTGAAAATATGAGAGATAATTTTTGAATTTTACTCTTGAATTGAATGCTTTTCCTTAAGAGTTCTCAGTTTTGATCTCTGAATTCTTTGAGTGACTTGGGGATTTTAAATACTGGCTATTAAGATACGGATTTAGAATGACCAAAAAGTTACCTTTTTGTTTGAAGATGTAATCTCTGCTTTTTCAAATTCTGCAACTTGTTCTAATAATTCTCTTGAAGACAAAAGCAAAGATAATAATTATTCATTTAAAATAGTTTTATACCACACACAAGAAGAGTAAAATCACTGGTACCAACCCATTATATGCTAGAGAGAACAGAGCAAGGTGGACCAAACTTCACCATATCAAAAACGTTAGTTGCAAATGGTTGAGAACCTAAACCACATGGACTCAAATGTAATCATCCACAGCACCTGGCACTTTGCACCTAGTAGGTATGCAATATCTACTGCTAGAAATAAACTACAATGCTAATACAAATATGAGGGAAATTTATAGTCAACTTTGTATTCTTGAGGTGCTATGAGGAGATTGTTTTATTACATAATATATATTGTTAGTTAGTAGGTGTTCAAAAAAGACAAACTGATTCTTAATAAAGTAGCCTCAGAAAAATGAAAATAGTCCATAGTAACTAGTGAAAAAGAGTATCACAAATTCCTAGGAAAGACAGATAGTGGGGCTGTGCCATCTGAAGATTTGCAAAGGCCAATGAGAAGTGACTATACACAAGCTTAAAGCGTTAACAGCGGTCAGCTTCTAAGCTTCTTAAAGCGCCCCCTTCTCAGAATTTTCTCACCAGTCACCTACTGACAGTGGCAGAAGTTCAGTGATTTTCCTCCCCTGCTCCCAGGTTGTCCTCAGCATTTTTCAGCACTCTGCATGTGAACTGATGTGCTGTGACTGTGCTTAGAGTAGTTCACGGGGCTTGGTGGTCAGTCCTTCCTGATTTCTGGCATGCCTTTTCTTAAAATGAGTTTCAACTTCACCAATTTTACCATATTTTTTGAATTTGAGCTCTTGATGTCCATATTATAAGCTTTTTTTTGTATTTTATATTTCCTATTTTAAAGTTAATAAATGTATACTTTTAAATTCAATTATTTAGAAAACTTCCAATGCTACTGGATTGAATTGATGGTATTTATTGTATTTGAATTGACTTTTCAACGGCCTCATAATCTTTATTTCTTAGTTGACCAATCTATAAAGACTGATGGTAATACTGACCAAGCTAATAAAAATGCAGTAAAAAATAATTAATGATAGCCTGAAAAGCAATTTCATAAATCTCAATGGCCTTTGTAATACCTAGGAACAGTAGAAACAAAGAACTTTTAAAAGGGCGCTTAGTGGTACCCAAGAGATCACTCAGTGACTCAATGCTTTGCTGTTACCCTACCCAAATTTTCTCACACACCAGCCCCAAGAAAATATGCAGCAAAGATATTCACTAACTTTTAAGATTATGCTTGGGCCACTACTGTCACAGTTGCAAGTTCAACTTTTATTACCGGTTTTCAAGTTCAGAGATGTCTGTCTGTAGCTTAAGATACCACTTCTCAGCTTGTGCAAACAGCTGTCGCAGAAGTAACACATTGGTATAGGCAGTGTTGATGAGCTCAGATTCCACCTCGCTATGAACCACAGCCTGCAATCCACTGAGAACTTCAGAGACTTCATCTATGGTGAAGGTCTCCTCCACCAGCCTAAAAAACAACCATGATCCAAAACTTATGGATAAACAACAAAAAAAATCTACAAAATACAATAAAATTAAGAAACCCACATTCATGCAATCTAAGAAATTTAAAGATTACAGTGAAAATCTCTCTGGGAAGTATCTTCTTTATTCATAAACACTGAACATAATTTAAACTCAATTAACTTTTGACATCTATTCAAATGATTAAATTGTGCACATCCTTTAAAATGCTCAAACACATTCCCCAAACCATCATCTACTTTTTTCTTTAACTTTTTAGTATTAAATGTCTTATTTGAAACTCCACTGAAATCAGTCTTATTACATTTAATAATTTCAAAAGTAACCTGGAAGGCATAGTCTCATTTCTTTCTAATATTTCTCTAGCATTTTAATAACTGTATGAACTATTCACAGGTTAGTAAATGTCTATGGGAAATAAATGGTAATTATATATTGCTTCTCTTTGCATTCTTGAGACCCAAAAGAAGAATAATAAAAAAAAAACTAGCTTATCTTAAAGTCCCACTGAACACTCCACAAAAATGAATATCATAATCAACAATAGCATTAGAAATCTACTCTAAGGGCAAGGCATGGTGGCTCACACCTGTAATCCCAGCACTTTGGGAGGCAGAGGCAGGTGGATCACTTGAGGTCAGGAGTTCGAGACCAACGTGGCCAACACAGCAAAAACTCTTCTCTACTAAAACTACAAAAAATTACCTGGGTATGGTGGTGCGTGCCTGTAATCTTAGCTACTTGGGAGGCTGAGGCAGGAGAACTGCTTGAAACCAGAAGGTGGAGGTTGCAGTGAGCCGACATTGTGCCACCGCACTCCAGCCTGAGTAGTGACAGCACGAGACTCTGTCTCAAAAAAAAAAAAAAAAAAAAAAAAAAAAAAACCAAAAAACAACTACTCTCACATAGAGAATGCTTGGGTTGGAAGAGAACTCTGGTGTCATCTTCTACAAGCCCCTAACTTTACAGATGGGAACACAGGTTTGAAGAGTGGAGATGACTTGCCTATGGTCACATTGGTGGTGACTAAACCCCACAATCATCTTCAACAATGGTGCTGGGCAAAGGATTCATGCCCAACAGCTGAATCCTTGAAAAAGCTTCCATGTGTGCCTTCTAGTTTCAATGACAGTATCACAGTAACAGAGTCCTCTCCTCTCCCTATCTCTACCCTCCAAAGTCCCTTCTCCCTCAGACTCTCAGCAGATGAAGGGCAACTACCCCAACCTCAGCTTTATTTTCTTCCTACTTCCAAAAAGACATCATCAAGCAAGACCCAGTTACACTAAAGCATTATCATAGTTAAACTTGAGTTAATAGTATTTGTTTTATAATTCTTTAATGTTTCATCTAGCCAGCAGAATTTAGTCCTTCTCAAAAAACCGAAACTTTTTTTTACAAAAATCCTTATTAAAATATTAATAATCTTTCTATAATCTTTAATAGAATCTTTCTATAATCTTTAATTGGTTCTTGCCAATTAAATTGTTGCTTTCATCTGCTGGGGGTTAGGAAACCAGATTACCAGATGAGTTTAATGGGCTGAATGGTCTAAGGCTGATGGCCTCTAATACTGACACATTCATGGTTTTATGGCAGCTGGAGCTCACTTGGAGGTCTTTTTCACTTATGTCTGACTTGACATTCATCTCTTGCTACAAATCAACCATGGTCCAACTATTATTATCTCATGTTGGAAATCAACTAACAATTTTGGTACTAGTCAGCATTATGATTTCCTGCTGTTTTCCTCTCTTCTAATTATTCAGTATGAAACACAGACGTGTTTTCTCACTAATTTCCATGTCTTACAGCTCTAACCATTTAATTAATAACTCAAGTAATTAAAGTTCTGGAATCTTTAATACAACCAGCCAATCACTAATCCACAAACCCTTGGCAACTTCCTGACTACCCTTCTGAAGCTCTGGCATCCTGTAATTATCACGTGCATTTCTGATAATAGATTCATTGCTTCCACCACGATACAACTTCTTTTGTTTCCTGTATCCATGAGGCTTAGTGTAGTTGCTCTTAGCAAATAATTGATCATGATGAATCCCAGAAATTGACTGACATCTGCTATGGCACCCCCATACTGGCTACCAGAAAGAATCCATGTTCCTATTTGGTTTGCTTAGAGTCCTCCTCTGATACCTGCTCTCCTTGAGGTCTTGGAAGCAGGAATCTACAGTTTTGAGTCTCAAGCCTCTCTTTGAACGAGCAAAACGCATATAATTAATAACTTCGTTTTGATGGTGCTCATTTAGGCCCAACTCTGCCTGAAAAAGAAAGAGGTAATTTAATTGTTAGTCTTGAAGAACTGATCAAAGAGCCAACAATGAAAATGCATAAGACATTCTGTGGTCGAGACTGCTAGATCTCCATCAAATTCTATTCTTCCCTTCTTCCTGGCTGCATGGCTGCCCAGCTAGATGACACTTCCGTGCCCTCCTTGCAATCAAGTCACTGCTGGCTACTTCTCAGCAATGAATGTTGTGGTCTAGTTCCAAAGACCTGGCCTTAAGATATGGGGTGTACCTCTGCCACTCCCTGTTTCTCTGAAACCTGGAAGAGGTGGTGACTTGACTGAATCATGCAGACAACATCAATGCCCTAGAGGCTGGGGGAGCCACGAGATGAAAGGGACCCACATCTCTACCTCATGGAGAGACACTGACCATGTCACTGAACTGAGATGAGCAGTAAGATGGCTGTTAAGTGAGAGAGAAATAAACTTCTGTATTCTTCAAGCCACTTAACCTTACAGCAAAAAATAGCAACTCTGTTATAGCAGCTTAACCCTTACCCCATTAAATACACCTTTAACAAGTATATTTGATTTGGAAAGAACCACTAATTGGTCTGTACTTTAAACCAGATGACAGCTTGACAGATATTTAAGAGGCAAGCCCGAGGAGGTAGGGCTAGCACCCAAAGAATAGAGCAGGTCAGCAGTCAGCTAAGAGCAAGGCATCATCCATGTTAGCTGGATTTGTAATTAAGCAGCTGATGAGTTTTACAAAGCAGTTTAGGTGGCATAAGTCTTTAAGGTCTGGAGGATAGAATGGAGACAGCAAGAGTTGAAGGGAAGCGAAAGGGAAATCTATAAGGTAACCAAGTGCAACAGGTTACAGTTGCATATGCACCTGAGTTGTGACTAACAAGACAGATTTCTATTACGCACTAAAAGTAATTGACTACCTACATTAGAGACAATATTATCTCTGATAGTCACATATCAATATGCGCAAGAATATCCCACAATTTAGAAATATCACAAAACAATGTCACAATTTGCTAAAAACAAAGCACAAATACAGATTCTTAATCATTATTCATTGTCTATACTATAAATTTACACTCTTTACTCCTCAAAACCTCCCAAATTCTTTCTCTTACCCTGTTTCCCAGGATTCTACTAAATGAACACTCTACTTTAGCCACACTAGTCTGTTCATCAGTCCTGAAACATGACTTAAAATTTCCTGCCTTGACTTCCACTCATGTTACTCTGATCCTAAAGTATCTCTCTCCATTCCTATTCGAGAATCTGAATCCTACCCAGTGGTGTGATGGTAAGTATTTAACAGCAGGTTTTCTAGGTAGGGGGGTCCTGATTTGTAGCATTGCTGATTTCCATGGCATAAATACTTCCATCATGGCTGATTTCAAGCCACTAATATAATGTCACTGAATGAAGAGGTGAGAAGAAATGCATAAAATTGGCTCTCAGCAGCCAGTACACACAAGCTCCACCACATCACTGATTTCCTACCCACCCTTCACGGCCTAACCTGTTTCACCTACTCTGTGCCACCTCCCAATATGCCCTCAGTAACTCTATAGATATGCCTTCCTCCAAAAGCTAGCATATAAAATCTCTGCTACTTCTTTGGTACCGTCACAGGCTGATTACTACCTTGTATTATTGATTATCTTTTTTTTTCAAGTTTTGCTCCTCCAAGTAGATTGTAAACTCTATGAGGGCATGAACCATTTCTTATAATGCACAACACCTAGCATAGTGCCTTGTGCCAGCAGGTGGCCAGTTCCTGTCTGTTCATTCCTTTCCCTCCTTTCAAGGAAAGTTAAGACTGTCCTAGGACCAAGAAGGAAAAATTACTCAAATTGAGAGGGGTAAATGACAGAAAACTTCCTTTAAAATGGATTGGAATGAAGAAAGAGGGTAAAGGTGGACAGCTGAGTTCAAAAGGAAAAACAGCATCAGCCTAGGAAATGCCTATTCACAAACCTTTACTTCCACACATATATGTATCTATGTCAAATCATTAGAGAGGAAATGGAATAGGTAGATGTGTGGTATAACAGACAAAGCACTGGATTAGAAACCAGGTTTAGTTCTAGCTATGCAACTATCTACCTTGGTAACAGTCTGTTACCAAGTCACTTAACCCCAATGACATTAGTTTTACTGTCTGCTAAATGAGAGGTAGATATGATGATCAGTCCTAAAATGGTTAGAAACAATGGGAGGTATCCAAGTGGGGAAGTCAGAATTTGTTTGAATTTTGCTGTAGAAATATTCTGTTAAAATAATAATAAAAAGAGCTGAAAACATATAGCAAGAACTACTGCCAGAGGATTGCCAAGCTAGTGTCTTGAAATTGTAGCATAAATTGTGTATGTGTGTTTAGGGGAAAGGAGATAGAAGAGGAGTGGGTAAAGTACCAGAAATGGTTCCCTGTTCTTAACCATGCCCACAAATCCATATACAATTTAAGAGAAGTACAAGGAGGAAACTGTAATGATAAAAATGAGCATACTTTAATAATACGTATCAGATACTGAATGCTTAATATTTTCGCAGGTACTGCGCTATTTATTTTATACGCATTATCTTATCATATTAACAGCCTCGTGTAGTTATTATCTGCAATTTACTAATGAAGAACCTGAGCCTGATTCCAAAGCCTCAGTTGTTAATTGATGGAAAGGGATGACAGAAGATAGAACAGGAAGAGATATCAATTTTTTTGTGATTTGTTTACAACGTATTCTCTTGATATTTTAGGGAAATCAAGAGAATAAGTGGAGAAGGTCTAAACTCAAGAAGGGGAGAGAACAATCCGTCTAGTTCACAGGTGTCTTCTCAGCTCCCAGACAGCGCTTGGAACACGCTGTCTAAACAGAAATTTTGGTTGCTGAGGTATTTCAGTAGCCATTTCAGGTGGTGCTCTCAACCCTGGTTTCATCCGTTTTCCTGAACACTTCAGTGCTGTGCACTGTTCTGAGTATGACTGGTATTTAAGATGGCATACTTATTCGCTGGAGGGATTAATGGTCTTTTTTGAGCAAGCCAAAACAAAGGAAATGCCACCCAAATTCCTCAGCTGTAAAATGGAGTACTGGGATTCTTAAAAAGTCACATCCACATCAGAAAGTTGGATTTCAATCACATAGAAAGCTGGATTCGTTCTCCCTGCTCCTCTGGTTAACGTGTGTGTGTGTGTGTGTGCGTGCGTGTGTAAATCTGGAGCTTCTTGAAATTGAGAACTCTGAGCTGTGTTAACGTGTGTGTATATAAACTTGGAGCTTCTTGAAATTGAGTGAGAACCCTGCGTATGTGTTAATGTGTGTGTATGCGTAAAC